>NC_135894.1:33846072-34271140 GCF_964194155.1 Cetorhinus maximus | reverse complement strand
GACTGGTTTCTTTGGAAGTTTTAAAAAGAAAAGAATAGTATTTATTGTACTTAACCTGCCCTAATAAAATCAATAAAACCCTATGACTTTCCTACGGCCACTTGCATTAGAGGTTATAGAGTGGGAGGATTAGCAGTCTTTTGTTAAGCAGTCTTTGTTGCATCCGATAAAACTTAAATGTACATGGGCCTTGTAGACTGATGACTTGGATGGTTTCAGGATGAGCTTGAGGGGCCCTCTGTATTTGACATTGAGACAATTTAAATATGTTGATGGATGATTTCTCTGCTCTTATGCAGTCAGCAGCTGCTGGGTTGCTTCTTAAAACTCTGCCTGCAGCATGTCGGTGGTCGAACAGCAGACAAGGCTCAAACTTGCAAGTTGGATGGAGAGAAAGCAAGAGAAAGGAGAGGGAGAGTGGCCCGCTCAGGGGTCCAGCTTCTTTAACATCTCTTTTGCTTCTGTTTCATGGCCTGGAAAAATGCTTGACACATGATCCTCTCTCTCCAACTGACCAGTTAACCAAACATTGTCATGGCTATTAGATTCGGTCATGTGGGGTTGTCCATTGATGAGGCAGTTTCAGGGTATCAATCAGCTTCCATGTCTCTGGTCAAAATCCATTGTTCACCTGAGGAGATAGGTGGTGGTTATTAGCACCTCAGCAGGTAGCCCTCTTTTTGTTATAAGTCCAGGCTGGGGAGACAGATCGCCTGCTGCTGCCTTGTTTCTTTGATTGTAATGGGTCCACACAATGATAGGTGTGAGATTCCACAAGGACAAGAGTTGAGCTTTGTCCTATAATTTTTATTGGAAGTAGCCAACTTGCAAATCATGTGACCTGTAGCAGCCATGTTTTTGGTCTGGCAAAGTCCATTTTTAAATTAGCAGAAAATAAGGTTTGAATTAAATATCAAATGAATGTCAAATGGATATGACAAAGGTAAATGCCTTTTCATTGGGTTTTCCACCAAAGTTGTGGTGGACATATCCGCAGACATAAAGAAGGTCATGGCAACAGATAAAGTGTTCGCATGACAGCTTGTCAGACTGATAACCAGCCTGTAAATCCTTCCAATATTTCATACTCTTCTCCAGGAGTTTCTGCTGGACGGACTGATTTAAAATCAGCCTTTACATGTTTTATGTGATTGTCTTATAGTTAGCATTTACAAAGGTACAAGAAGAACATCACAATCAGCTTAATAACATATTATTTGCACCTACTGCTTTCCATTGATGCTGTTGTCATGGTCCCAATGGCACAGAAGCAATTGTGTTGAACAATATTTAATTGTTAATGTCAGATTTATCCGTATAACATTAATCTGATAATCATGTAAAACATTTCCAATTGATATATACACACCCCACAGCCCACCTGGAGAAAACTTTAAGGCCGGAATTTTCCAGCCACTCAAGTGGACGGGATCTTCAGGTCCCAATGATGTGAACAGAGATTTCAATGGATTGCTGGCTCTGCCGCGCGGGAATCCACTGCAGAGGTGGCTGGAAAATTCTGGTCTAAATATCAGAGAGAAGATATTCACTGCGTTCAACCTTTTAAAAAAGTTACCGACATAATGCAGTAAATAATTTAACTTTCAAAAAGAAATGGCCAACCATCTTCCAGTGTTAAGCAAATGTTAGTTGCAAATGTGTACTGGAAGAAACGTAAAATAAGAAGCGGAGGGTTTAACTTGCCCGGGATTGAAAAGAAACACAGCAAGTGAATGACTTATCTCACAGATCAGACACTATGTGCTATATGCCCACTTTAAAAACATCAGCTAGTTTGGAATAGTATTACATCTGACATCTTCTTTTCAAAGTGTGGGGCCCCCAAAGCGCAGGGCCCAGGGCAGTTGCTCTAGGGATGGCTCTGCTCTCAACACACACCCCCAAACCCATCACACATCCAAAGGGATCTCACACCCCAAGGGACAACTCACACACACCCTCACATCTTCCTCAGACTCATCCTCTGGAACTCAGGTCTTCATCCCGTCCATGGCTCCGCTCACCACACAAACATTCCACGCAGTGCCATGTGTGCTGCTCACACTCTCTCCATCTGTTTTTCTACAGGAGAAGATGGCTCTCAGCAGCAAGAAGAGGTCTTAGACCGGGGGCTGGAGTGGTTGACGTTAGGCCCCTCACTCATTTGGAGCAACATGCCATCACGCTGATTGGTGAGGACATGACCATGCCTGCGGTGACGGTGAGGTCAGCGGCAAACATCCATTTGAGGATCCTGCATCACATCATCCCTCTCTCAACGCAACTGTGAGTGCTCTCTCTCCTGCTTTTGACTCTGCTGCCATGCACTAATTATCTCTACTTTGCTTCACAAGGAGCTCTGTCAAACGACTGACACCCTCAGTCAGCCAGTCTCTCAGCTCTATTCTCATCCTCACCACCAAGAGGACACCTCCTCCATTGAAGATCTGGAAATAAGCAGCCTGGAAGACCCATCACAGTGCTTACCCACACCCTGCATCAGTGCAGAGACACACACCTCGGTGGGACCGGACACTTGGCTGCAGCAGGAGGAGGCATGTTCAACCGAGCTCCCCAGCACCCAGAGGACTGCTGGGGAAGGGTCATCTGTGAGGTCTGAGTCAGTGCATCCGTCTGCTCTCTGATGAAGTGGTGCCCACATATGGGCGCATGGAGATCTCCATGGGAAGAATGGCGGATGCCATGGAGACCCTGATCCAGCAGAACACGAAGATGCGTGCAAACCTACACCCCATCAGGGTAGCCAAAGGTAAGCTTCTACAGTGGCAGTGCAAGGGGGAAATGGGGTACCTCAAAGTCCCCCCAGGTGCTCCTTCCCCTCACGAAGTCAGGCAGGGGCCCTCGGGCACCCAAAGTAAGGAGGAGCAGCAACTGGACACCACTGGGTCATCCACTCAGGAATCTTAGAGGCTGTCCGTTCCCTCTGAGTCCCCTTTGCCTATGACCCCCTCAACTGCGTCCTCTGTCACCACAGAGGGAGCAGCTGGCCCACAGGAGGATGGCCAATGCAACCTGGGGCCCTCAAGCCTCAACTCTCCAGAGGATGCATGCCCAACATCATCAGGGGCAAAGGGGCCAACCATTGCATAGGCTGTCTCCTGATGCGGATGTCAGGGCAGCACCTAGAAGAAGTGGTAGACCCAGGGCAGAAATTTTCGTGTGCCCGACATGCTCGAGTGTAAAATAGCGTGCGATGACGTCAGCTGAGCGTCCCAATGTCATCACGCACTCGTGCAATATATTGGTCAGCGGGCACACGCTAAACTCAGAAGTGCGCCCGCCGACAATTAAGAGGGCTATTAAGCCTATTAATGTTGCAACTAACTGGCATTTTTCATTGCCCACTCCATCTTATGGTTGGCGGGCAGGCGAATCAGCCTGGTGGCCTTTGCATTTTTCAGGATACCTCATCAAAGGGTGGGATGAGGTTTCCGTCATTAAATTTTTTAAAATAAAAATGTTTGGACAGAATTTTCATGTTGTATATCTTCAGGTGACTGTTTCTGATGCATGGGCACTTTTTTCCCGGTTTTTAAAATCTTTATTTTTGTATTCAAATTCTTTAACTCCCTGAGGCAGCTCTCTGCCTTCAGGGAGCTTTCATTCGGCATTGCCCCGTGCCCGTGCTGACTTCAGAGCTTGCCCTCCTCCCACCCCCACCCCGGCAGCGCTGATTGCATTAGTGCACGCTTCACACTGGCTGGACATTAATTGGCCAGCCAGCGTGAAATTGCGGCTGGGGGCCAATCGCGGACGTGGTCCGTTTCCTGACTGATCGTGGGCCTGCTGATCGCGCCCACCTCCCGGAGCTGAAAATTCAGGCCCTAGAAAAGTTAAGAAATCCTGATCACAAGTGATTGTACAGATTGTACAGAACACATTTTGTCACTTTATAATCAGAAAACATATTCACTTTCACTGAATAATGTCCACTGTTGTCTTTCATTTACAAGCTTCATGAGTCCTCCCCCTGCTTCTCCACACCCACCCCCACTAGCAGTTCAGCTGCACGCAGCTGGACCATGAGTGATTCTGGAGGAAGAAGCGTGTATGTGGTAGAGCCTTGTGCAAGCACTCCCCAACACACACAGAGCCATCATCCTTCACACTCATCTCAATGTTCCAAGCATCTTCAATGCTGCCTCCTGGGGTTCTCTTTCAGTTGTCCATCTGAGCTGACCTGCATCTCCACCAACCCACTGATCGCACTCCCATGCAGCACCTGTGTCCGCCCAGGTTCAGCTCACTTTCGATTTGAAAATCACGGTCATGGTCATGTTTCTTGTAAGCTCCCCCATCCTTTCCCCTCCCCAAGTCACCCATGTCCTCTTCCCCATCACAGTCAACCCCACCTGGCATCGCCTTCGACCTCCCCACCATTACCCTACAGCCTGAACGCTTGTCATCCCAGGATGTCCAGGTGAATGTACACATTCTCTACCTTCCTGAAAGTCACACCCGATCCACAATGACCTCCCAGACTTCCTCCTTCCCATCCCCAGGGTCTGTGTTTGCCTCCGTGTCCCCACCAACCACCCTCACTGCCCCTTCTACCAGCACTGACGCAGACTCATGCTCCCATCCCACCAGCTCCCTCTGCCCCCTCTCAAACACCATTCCCTCCTACCACGCCCTCCCTGAGTTCGCTCCTAGGAGGCAGTCATTGACACCACAGACCCCACCCCTTGCACGTTCACTTGGAACATTCCACTCCCTTATTTCTTCCTCCACCCTTACTCCTTCCTCCACCCTTATTCCTTCCTCCACCCTTACCCCCTCCTCCCCCCAGACACCTTCCCCCTTACAAACTCCCTCCCCAGTCTTGACGCCTTCCCCCCTCCAAACTCCCACCCTTCCATTCTTACACCTTCCTACCCGCCTTACACCTACCTCCCCACTTGCAACATTCTACCCTGTTGCCCCCACCTACACCCGTACTCCATCTCCATCCATACTCCCTCCTCCCCTGGATACCCCCATTAACCCTCCCAACCTCAAACCCCACCCAACACCATGGTTCCCCTGTCCAAACCTCACCTCTCCCTGACACCTTCATCCCCCACCCTCCCAACCTCACACCACTGCCCCCTCACCCCGACACCTTTGTCTCCCTTTCCAAACTCATCCCTCTCCCCTGGTACCCCTTCCTCTCCCACTCACACCTTGACCTTCCCCTCATCCCCCACTTTTGCCAATCATGCGTACTAGCCCATGGCGAACTCTGTGATGGTCCAAAGCCTCAGTGAAGTTGAAGCTCTTGCGCGGAGATCTCCCATCTTCCGAGAGCTGCTTAGCGGCGGAGCCATGTGCATGAGGATCCACCCAGCATACAATGCATATGCTCCTCCAGGGCTCCAGCATCTTCTTCTCCTTGGATGTCCATGATCTGATCAAAGCCCTAATGCTAAGCCCTGGCTTCTGCACATCACGCTTGTCCAAGCATGTTCTGGGCTGGCGTGTTTTCCTGCCGGCATAACAGTAAATCAGGATCGTGGAACAATTCTCTCCCTTAGAACCAAGACTGGTATCTCTGATGTTGGGGACCAGAAGAGTAGGTCAAGATGGATTATCCATTGGTTGTGAGAAAAACCTTGCATGTCTTGGATTAGGTGTGCCTTTGTCCTGTCTGGTGCTCAGGTCGATGTTAGGTGGTCCCTCCATTTTGTTCTTATTATACTTTCTAGTAGCAGTTTGATGCAACTGAGTGGCTTGGTAGGCCATTTCAGAGGGCAGTTAAGAGTCAACAACATTAGTGTGGTTCCGGAGTCACAAGGCCAGACCAGGTAAAGACAGATGACTTCCTTCCTTGATGGACTTTAGTGAAGCAGATGTATTCCTAACAGTTCTCATACTTTTATTCTATTATAACATTTTCCACTATCACGGTGCACTTCTTGGTTGAGTTTCACAAGCTCCTCTAGATCAGTTCCATACGAAATGTATTTCCATTATGCATGAGAACTGAAGCAGATTGACAAAAGGTGCTGGCTTCTGAATTAGTTCTGGGACATTGGTCTTGTTCAGTGTGAGTTAGTGGTAAGATGACAGACTCAGCAGTGTTGTTAGGTGGTATCGATATGGTTGGAGGAAGTCATATCTGAATGAGGTAAACTGTGGCAGCCATGTTTTATATTATGCAAGGAGTGAGATATAATTCCAAGTTTAATGGGAAGTAGAAATGAGCCAGGATATTATCTTGAGTCAAGGAGCTGTAAGCAGCCACAACTGTTTTCACAAGTATTGAGAAGCTAAAATGACTTAGAAGTAGGTTTAACAAGTCTAATTCATTTTCTATTCATCTTTTACCTCCATTTTAAAAAGACTTTGAAATTACTGATAGTGAAATAAATTTAAGATACTGCAGTCCACTTTGGGAGAAGAACTGAATTAAATCCAGATTAATGCAGTCACAAAATGTTCTGAAAAGCATTATACATTAACCTCAGAGACTGGCATGTTGCCTGAAATCTCAGATGGTTTCAATTTTCATCCCATATGAAACAGTTTATTTTTGTGTGAGAAGAGAATAGTGTACATTCTGTAATCAAATATTTATGTATTCTAACAGAATTTATTTAGATGGGCTTTTTTGTTTTGCTTTATTGTATGACAGAGATAAATGACAGTAGCTGAATAGTGCTTTATTTTGCAGAAGTTTACAGAGGTCAGGTAATTCACACACCCCTCCCTTGTAGTGTCAATACTACACAGGAAACAGACGAGCACTCTTAAAAACCTGAGGAGTCTATATACCTCAAAATCATAAACAGACCAAATAAAAAATTGCAGTTTTAAGCCTTGTAATGCTAGTCAAATTTCATGGATAGAAGACAGCAACAGGGATGTAGAGTTCTGAAGCTCTAGTGAATTGCGTGGACCTATCGCTTAGGATCATGTCAATAGTCCCTGTATTAGCAGGTCACGGGACTCCCTTGCATGTATCTCATGGCATCTTGCCTGTGATCCCTGGGGCTCTCCAGCATCCTGCGCTTGGTCATCGAAGAGACATCACGCTCAATGATCCCCATATGCTCTCCCCTCTAGTGCTAGGTTGAGTAGGGCACAGCAAACCACAATGGCATGCGAGACTTTTCTGGGGCGTACTGAAAGGCTTCACCAGACCCATCTGGGCATCTGAACTTCACCTTCAGAAGCCCTATGGCCTGCTCAGTGGTCGCTCAAGCTGTGCCGTGGCAGGTGTTGTACTTCTGTTCTGCACCAGTAGCCAGATCTTCAATAGGTTGACCTTATCTCCCAATCTCCCAGTATCCATCCTTGAAGGCACATGGGTAATCACAGAATCACAGAATCACACAGTGCAGAAGAGGCCCTTCGGCCCATCGAGTCTGCGCCGACACGTGAGAAACACCTGACCTACCTACCTAATCCCATTTACCAACACTTGGCCCATTGCCTTGAATGTTATGACGTGCCAAGTGCTCATCCAGGTACTTTTTAAAGGATGTGAGGCAACCCGCCTCCACCACCCTCCCAGTCAGCGCATTCCAGACCGTCACCACCCTCTGGGTAAAAAAGTTTTTCCTTACATCCCCCCTGAACCTCCTGCCCCTCACCTTGAACTTGTGTCCCCTCGTGACTGACCCTTCAGCTAAGGGGAACAGCTGGTCCCTATCCAACCTGTCCATGCCACTCATAATCTTGTACACCTTGATCAGGTCGCCCCTCAGTCTTCTCTGCTCCAATGAAAACAACCCAAGTCTATCCAACCTCTCTTCATAGCTTAAATGTTTCATTTCAGGCAACATCCTGGTGAATCCCTTCTGCACCCTCTCCAGTGCAATCACATCCTTCCTAGTATGTGGCAACCAGAACTGCACACAGTACTCTAGCTGTGGCCTCACCAAGGTTCTATACAATTCCAACATGACCTCCCTACTTTTGTAATCTATGCCTCAATTGATAAAGGCAAGTGTCCCATATGCCTTTTTCACCACCCCAGTAACACACCCATCCGTCTTCAGAGATCTATGGACACACACGCCAAGGTCTCTTTGCTCCTCAGAACTTCCTAGTGTCATGCCGTTCATTGAATACTTCCTTGTCAAATTACTCCTTCTAAAGTGTATCACTTCACACTTTTCAGGGTTAAATTCCACCTGCCATTTGTCTGCCCATTTGACCATCCCATCTATATCTTCCTGTAGCCCAAGACACTCAACCTCACTGTTAACCACCCGGCCAATCCCTGTGTCATCCGCAAACTTACTAATCCTACCCCCCACATAGTCATCTATGTTGTTTATATAAATAACGAATAATAGGTGACCCAGCACAGATCCCTGTGGTACGCCACTGGACACTGGCTTCCAGTCACTAAAGCATCCTTCTGTCATCACCCTCTGCCTCCTACAACTAAGCCAATCTTACTGACCTTATCAAATTACCCTGTATCCCATGTGCATTTGCCTTCTTTATAAGTCTCCCATGTGGGACCTTGTCAAAGGTTTTGCTGAAATCCATATAAACTACATCAACTGCACTACCCTCACCTACACAGCTGGTCACCCTCTCAAAATACTCAATCAAATTTGTTAGGCATGACCTCCCTCTGACAAAGCCATGCTGACTATCCCTGATCAAACCTTGCCTCTCCACTTGGGAAGTTTGAAATGATCTGACACCGCTGTGACTGCAGTAGTTTTTAAGTGCTGTGGCTGCTTCCTGGGAACCTTGCACATACCTATCAAATGTGCTGACAGTGATCACAGACCAGTTGTTCACTGAGGAAGTGTAAGCCCTTCCTTTTGATGAATGCTACTGCTTGTGGGAGCTTTGATGTCTACATGCATGCAGTCAATGACAATCTGCACCTGGAGGAATCTAGTGATGTCCCCAAGTCCAATGGCTCTCTCAACCTGACTGCCCAGATTGGTCCGAAAACATTATTGGCTGATCCTCTTGAAAAGGTGACCATTTTGATGCAACATTGGGTTTCAGACTGGGTTTCAGGAATCCTGCACACATCTCCAATAGATCCCTGGGATGATCCTGACATGCCATGGTGACCTTCAGTGGCACTGGTATTGGGTGCCCACCACTTCCCATGGGGTGTTTTATTGCATGTTTGGGATCTAGATGGGGTTCTTTGAGGCTTGTCTATTCTCCCAAAGTAAGAAGCTTGAGACTAGTTTGTTAATATTGCATCCTGTAAGACTCAGGACTGCTCTAACTCTGTGACCATGCTCTTCTCTTGTGGGACCATGTACAAGTATATCGTCCAAATGGCATATTAATCCTTCCTTGCCTTCAAGTGTTCAAGACATTTTTCTTGAAAAATTTCTGGAGCAGACTCTATTACAAATGGTAATCTATTGAAACAGCAATGACTGAACGGCATTATAAAAGTGGCCAGCAATCTAGATGTCTTATTCAGAGGCAATGCCAAAGTCTACTGTTTGCATCCAATTTGGTGAATAGGGTACTCTTGGATAGTTTGGCAAGACTATTAAGGCTATCCACTGAGGCTATCGGGGGATCTCACATCCCAATGGTTTATTTAGTTGAGTTAAATCCACGTGGATTCTTATAGAGTCATTTGGCTTTGGGACCATGGACATTCCTAAACACCATTTTGTTGGCATGGTGAAATAATTCCTTGCTGTTTTATTTTCTCAATTTCATCCTTCACTTTATCCAAGAGTGGATGAGGGACTTTCCTTGGTGTAAAGAGGCAAATTGGTTTAACATCAACTAGCAGGGTGATATGGTATTCGGTCTTCAGTTTCCCTAAGCCTGTAAATAATTTTGGAAATTCATTCCTGAATGTACTGTTGTAATGCACATCAGTAACTTCATCCATTTTATAGATTAGCTTCAATTTTAAGCATGCCTTTCTGCTTAGTAGGAGAGCATGTTTGATTTTGAATGACATAGAGATATTCAAAGATTTCTCTATCTTTATATTTCAACTTTGTTATAAGTTGGCCTTTGACTTTCAACGTAGTCCCACCAGGACTCTATAATTTGATAGATGAGGGTTGCAATACAATCTGCTTAAACCATTAGCTCAATTTGCTTCATGATTTGTACTGCCTTGACTAGTGTTAAATTCTCTCTTGTCTGCAAGAGATCTGATAGTGCTTCATCTAGGACCCCTACTACAATTCTCTTACAAATCAATTCCTCTCTTAAAATTCCATAACTGCAGTTCCCTGAAAGCCTATATAAATTGTTCATGAATGCATCCATGCTTTCACCGGATCTCTGCCTTCTCTGGTTAAGTTTTTCCCTTTCTATAATTAAGTTTCTATGGATGCTGAAATATGAATCAAATGTTTTCAGGACTTCTTTATAAGAAGTTGAAGTCTCATCAACTCCCTGCCTTGCTATCACATCATCAGCAATAGATCCCACTGCATAAAGTAATGCACTGGCCCCTGTTTTTGATCTTTTTTTTGTGTACATCAGAAGCGGTTCTATATCTCATGAACCTCTTTCTCCACTTGTCTCAGTTGTAGGCATGTTGTGAGCCCTCAGTGTTCCAAAATAGTTCTGGAAGTGGGAGTATGGATTCCATGCTTCTACCGAGCCCTAGAATTGTTCCTGCTTCACTGGTGCTGCTTGTTGCTTCCGATCTGTGCTCACTGCTGTCCAGACTCTGGGTCTGTGTCTAAGCTTACATCTGCTGCATCCACAATGCTCTGACTTTTTAGTGAGTCTTACATCTATTTCTTTTGTCCTTCAGACAAAAGAAGCATATTATCTAAATGGTGAGATGTTGCAGAGCTCTGAGGTGCAGAGAGATCTGGGTGTCTGAGTACATGAATTGCAAAAGGTTAGTATGCAGGTACAGCAAGTAATTAGGAAAGCAAATAGAATAATATTATTTATTGTGAGGGGAATTGAATGCAAGAGTAGGGAAGTTATGCTTCAGTTGTACAGGACATTGGTGAGACAACATCTGGAGTACTGTGTACAGTATTGGTCTCCTTATTTAAGGAATTATGTAAATGCATTGGAAGCAGTTCAGAGAAGGTTTAATAGACTAACACATGGAATGGGCGGGTTGTTTAATGAGGAAAGGCTGGGCAGGCTAGGCTTGTATCTACTGGAGCATAGAAAACAGAAACATAGGAACATAGGAACAGGAGTAGACCATTTGGCCCATTGAGCCTGCTCCGCCATTCAATTTGATCATGGTTGATCACCTGCCTCAATGACACTTTCCTACACTATCTCCATATCCCTTGATGTAATTGGTCTCCAGAAATCTATCAATTTCTGTCCTGAACATGCTCAATGATTGAGCTCCCACAGCCCTCTGGGGCAGAGAATTCCAAAGATTCACTAACCCCTGAATGAAGAATTCCAACTCTTCTCGGTCTTAAATGGCCTATCCCTTATGCTGAGATTATGACGCCTGGTTTTAGACTCACTGGCCAGGGGAAATAGCATATCTACATCCACCCTGTCACACCCTGTATGGGTTTTGTAAGTTTCAAAGAGGTCACCCCTCATTCTTCAAAACTCTAGGGAATACAGACCCAGTCTCTTCAATCTCTCCTCATAAAACAATCCCACCATCCCAGGGATTAATCTGGTGAACCTTCATTGTACTCCTTCTATGCCAAGTATATCCCTCCTTAGATAGGGGGACCAAAACTGTGCACAATAATCCAGGTGAGGTCTCACCAAAGCTCTGTATAACTGCAGCAAGACATCCTTACTCTTGTACTCAACCTCCCTCATGAGGAAAGCCAACATGCTATTTGCCTTCCTAATTGGTTGCTGCACCTGCATGCTAGCTTTTAGTGACTCATGAACAAGGACACCCAGGTCCCTTTGGACAGCTGCACTTCCCAACCTCTCACTATTTAAGAAATACTCTGTCTTCTTGTTTTTCCACCAAAGTGAATAACTTTACACTTATTCACATTATATTCCATCTGTCATGTTCTAGCCCATTCACTTAGCCTGTCCAAGTCCTCTTGAAGCCTCCGTGCATCCTCCTTACAACTTACCCAGTTTGGTGTCATCACCAAATTTGGAAATATTACAATTGGTCCCCACATCCAAATCATTTATTTAGATTGTGAACAGCTGTGGACCTAGCACAGATCCTTGTGGTACCCCACTAGTAACAGCATGCCATTCTGAGAATGATCCATTTATTCCTACTCATTGCTTTTTGTCTGATTACCAATTCTCAATCCATATTAGTATATTTCCCCCAATCCCATGCACTCTAATTTTAATTACTAACCTCTGGTGTAGGACCTTATCAAATGTCTTCTGAAAATCTAAATACACCACATCCACTGGTTCTCCTTTATCTATGTTACAAGTGACATCTTCAAAAAACTAAAACAAGCTTGTGAAATATGAGTTCTGTTTCATAAATCCGTGTTGTCTCTGCCCAATTTGATCATTCCTTTCTAAATGTCCAGTTATCGCATCGTTAACAATGTCTAACATTTTCCCTACTACTGACGCAAAACTAACAGGTCTTTAGTTCTCCATTCTCCATCTTCCTCCCTTCTTAAATAGTAGGGTTACATTTGCTACATTTTCAGACTGCAGGAACCTTTCCAGAATCTAAAGAATTTTGAAAGATAACCACCAATGCATCCATTATCTCTCTAGCCACCACCTTTAATGCTCTGGGATGAAGCTCATCTGGTCCAGGGGATTTATCAACCACCAATCCAGTTAGTTTTTCCAAGTACTACCTCTTTACTAATATTACTTTCTTTTAGCTCCTCAGTTTCACAAGTGCCTTGGTTGCTTAGCATTTCTAGGAGATTTTCTGTATCTTCTTCCATGAAGACAGATGCAAAGTAACTGTTTAGTTTCTCCACCATTTCCCTGTTCTCTGCTATAAATCCTCCTGTGCCTGCCTGTAATGGGCCTACATTTGTCATAGCTAATCTTTTGCTTTTCACATACCTAAAGAAGTTTTTACAGCTGCCTTTATGTTCCTCGCTAGTTTGCATTCATATTCTCTTTTCCCTTTCGTAATCAGTTTCTTGGTTCTCCTTTGCTCCCATTCCTCATGCTTACTATTTTTTCTGGCATCCTTATAAGCCATTTCCTTTAATATAGTGCAATATTTAACTTCTATTGTTAACCTCGGTTGATTTACCTTTCTCTTTGGGTGTTTGTGCCTTAGAGGAATGTATATCTGTTGTAGACTGTGTAGTATTTCTTTAAATACTAGCCATTCCCTGTCTACTGTGAAATTTTAAAGAAATCTTAACCTAGAAGAGTAAGAGACAACTTGATTGAAACATATAAGATCCTGAGAGGACTTGGCAGGATGGATGTGGAGAAGATGTTTCCTCTTGTGGGAGGATCTAGAGTTAGTGGTCACGGTTTAAAAATAAAGGTCGCCCATTGAAGACAGAGGTGAGGAGTAATTTTTTTTCTCTCAGAGGGTCGTGAGCTTTGGAACTCTCTTCCTCAAAAGACGGTGGAGGCAGATTCTTTGGATATTTTTAAGGCAGAGTTAGATAGATTCTTGACAAGCAAGGGGGTGAAAGGCTATTGAGGATTGGCAGGAATGTGGAGTTGAGGTTAAAATCAGGTCAGCTATGATCATATTGAATGGCAGAGCAGGCTCAAAGGGCCAAGTGGCCTACACCTGCTCCTAATTTGTATGTTCATATTTTCTTTGGAGGATGTCTTGACTTGTCAGGTCCGTAGTTTCTTCTTAAAATTTTCTGTGTCTTTTACTCGCTGTCCACTGTCACCATTTTTGTCAGGTGCTTGACGTCCAGATGGGGTTCTTTGGGGCTTGCCTTTTCTCCGAAAGGTAGCTGCTCGAGACAGTAGTTTGTTAAAACCAATGCACTTGCACAAAGTTGGAACTTCTCCTTTCTGCAAATCTCAATCATGTAGTGTTACATCATTATTATATTAGCATCATGTGCTTTTGCTGTTAACCCTTTACTCTACATCACCACCCACCACCAAGTCTATACTCCTAAAATATTTACATCCTCCTACATTGGCTCAGCGCATCCTCCGTCATGGCACACAGCTTGGTAATTACCTCCCTGGAGAGACGCAGTCTTCAGTAACACAGCTAACGTTTGAATGTAGCTGTGCACCCTCTGTGGTGGGTAACCTCTTGTTCACACAAGAGGCTGCTTGCATGCCCCTCTGTGCCATTCTCCTCCTCTGTCTCCTTCTCCAAGACTTGTGCTCCTGCTGCCCCACTGCTTGGGGTTGCAGCTCTCTCCCTTTGATGCTCCTCCTTACTTCAGGAAACAAAGCCTGTGTGAATGAGGCCCATGGCATGTAAATTCCCTTAGTCTTCAGGGCTTTTTTAAACCCTTGCTTTACCCAAACAAGTGCCAGCCCCTGCAACTACTTTTTCTCCTTCTCCCAACTGACACTATCAATGCCTGTGCTGTCTGTCCTCTCTCCCAAGGCTCGCCACGACTCATGATGACTGACCTTTGGAGCTGGAACTGACTTCCTGTTAGCTCACTGACTCCTTGTATCTGCTGAGGATCTGAAGCCCTGTGGTTCCTGTGCACTTCTAGAAAAATCAGACAACCCTGGTAAGATTGAAGTTAATGGCCTGTTTAACAGGCTTAATTACCTGCCCACCACATGCAAGCACGAGGTTCTTCCGTGATGTCAGCTGCTCTTCGGAATACCTGGTTATGCAGTGGACTTCTGCTCTGAAGTCCACCATCCTGATATTCTGACCGTTCTTGCCTCTCTGCCAGCCTCCGGTAGGCTGGGAAAATTCAGCTCTGTTTCTAACTGAATTTCTCTTTCCACAGATGCTGCCAGACTTGCTGAGCATTACCAGCAGTTTTTTTCTCTTTATTTCAGATTTCTAACCTCTGCAGTATTTTACTTTTGTATTTTCGTCTTATTAATACCATTTGTGAATAACTTAAGTGCTCTAAATGGCATTTGAATACCAGCTTGATCCAGGAGAAAACATTTATCAAGATAGTTAGTTTTGAACCTCAAAAATATTAAGAACTAAATAAGGACATGGATACCAATGCTAAGATTCTGCACTAGGCCTGATTCCTGAGTGGACTAGTCATCTCTTTTGCCAACTGGCATCATAAGGCAATAGAAAAATAGCTTCAGCATTGGATACAGGGACTCTGACTTAGAATATCAACTGAGTAAAATAGAGTGTACCTTTCCTTTGAATAAAAGGCTTAAAGTCAAAAGGTAGAATTTGTGCAATTAGGTCCATGTCACATTTTTAATGACTGGAGGAGTAACAAGGTATAAGAAACTGAAAACACAGATTGTGAAAAACACAGAAAGCCTGACTTAATTTCAGGATCTTTGAGAATAGTTAGTCAGTAGCAGTTGGAGGGAAGATCAGTGAGTCTTTCTTTTTGATTCCAATATAAATTGAAAAGGCAAGAATGCATTGGAGAAGAACCTATCAAAATCTCCCCTAAGTCTTGCAGAAGAATGGGAGAAGCGTATGCATTCTTGGAAGTTAAAGAATGATTTGCCAAACTATAATAACATTTCCACACTGGAAGTCTTCTGCATAGGATTGTTTTCCAGCTGTGTTCTACAAAGAATGTCAGAAGAAAGTAACTTATTTAACCATAAATGCTTTTAGGGAAATAGACATTAAAAAAGATATGAAGTAAAATGTCAGCTCCAGTTACCTTGATAAATCAACCAGGACAAAGCTCAGAATTATGTGTTTATTACAGGCCAGTTCCAGCACTGACTGTAATATGTAAGATCCTCTTAAATGTCCTAGCTAATCACTTACAAAAAGTTATTATGGATGATATTTGCTCAGATAATTCTGAGATCCATCTTTTTGAACAACATCAGAAAGTTCACTAACCATTTGCAGCTGTTGTGTGACAGAGGGTCCTGGCAACTGCCTTAACCCTTGGTATTGAAAACACTTGAGTGAACTCAATGGAAATACTTGCTCGTGCACTGTGATATTTTGGACTAGAGTCGCTTTGTTGGATGGACAACAATGTGTTCTCTGTCAGAATTATCTATCATGGTTATATACCCCCTTAGTTCAAATTGCACAGAAGACGATACAGGGGCCTTCAGTTACCTCCATTGCTCATATTAGTGATGGATCCATTAACTGAGGCTATCATAGTTTTCACAGCCGTAAACATTGACATTGGACATAAAATTACATTCAATATGCATGACATCTAGTTCCTCGCAATTTTGCTCCTTTGGTCTTAGTCTAAAACCTCTGAGTTGACCACACCTTTCTCCAAGCTATACCTTAGGACAAATCTAACCATAAGTGCTTCTTCTTCTAGTGATTCCAGTGTATGAGCCAAGGTATTTGGGAGAAGGTGACTTTTTTATGTGACCTGAATAAGCTAACAATGGAGCACATGAACCAGCCAAATCCAGGAAATATTTTCCGTTGGAAACCATATCTTCAAGAACTATATTTTCTTTTAAAATTTAGAAGGACATTGCATTATTTGAACACTTGGGAACTGACCTGGATTTTTTTTTAAATTACCTTTTTTAAAGTCACCTTGAACTGTGAGCAAGCGTGCCTTTTCCAAGAAACTACATGACTTCAGCTAAATAACCAGCATGGCACTTGAGGAAGAGAGCTAGTTGCCTTTTGAACTGTAATTGCCAGAAAAAAAAACTGTTTTAAAGGCAAAGGCCCCGGTGATTTACTGGAAATCACCAAAAATGAGTTTTATGTTTTGAACTTTTTTTTTGTACTCAGTTGGGAATAAACCATGAAGGAGAAAACTGCCCGACTCGCACTCTCCTTGCCTTGTCCATAATACAGTGCGGTTATCAGTATCCAGTCTGGAAATCCTCATCTCAATGGAATTTGTCTATATTTGGAAACCCGAGAAGCTGAGACGAGAAAGAGATCCCAAAGATTGATCCGGCTCTATTCTCCTCCATGCTGAAATTCCATTGGCGAGAAGCTTCTGATATCTACTGGGACTAGCAATCCATCTTCACACGAGGGAGTGCCTGATTGATGGCATCAAAACCCTGCAAACTTTATCCTTTCATAAAGTTTTTCTGCCAATCTCTGCAGAGACCCTTTGTTTGTGTGTGTGTGTGTGTGTGTGTCTGCTGGGCTATCTTCAAAAGTATAGTTACACTTACAGATTACAAATTGTGTGTTAACCAGTTTTTGCAACTTGTTTTTAAAAGAAATTTTGTTTTATAATAAATCAATCATTCTGAACTTATTGAAAGAAGCCTGGTTAAAGCCCCTTTTATTCAGAGTTTAACAATAGTGAAGGTAAACAATTGGCCATTTTGGTGAGTGAATTAAACAGGCCAGTTAGCTTAACATCTGTCATAGGGAAATATTAGAAGCTATTATTAAGGAGGCTATAGCTGGGCACTTGGATAAGTTCAAGGTAATCAGGCAGTGTCAACATGGTTTTGTGAAAGGGAAATCATGTTTAACCAATTTATTGGGGTTCTCTGAGGAAGTAACATGTGCTGTGGATAAAAGGTGGATGCACTGTACTTAGATTTCCAGAAGGCATTTGATAAAGTGCCACATCAGAGGGTATTGCAGAAAATAAAAGCTCATGATATGGGGGTAACACATTGGCATGGATAGAAGATTGGCTGGCTAACAGGAAGCAGAGAGTAGGTATAAATGGGTATTTTTCTGGTTGGCAGGATGTGACGAGTGGTGTGACACAGGGATCAGTGCTGAGACCTCAATTGTTTATAATTTATATAAATGACTTGGATGAAGGGATAGATGGAATGGTTGCCAAATTTGCAGATGGCACTAAGATAGGAGGAAAGTAAGTTGTGAAGAGAACAGAAGGAGGCTACAAAAAGATATAGATAGTTTGAGCGAGTGGGCAAAGATCTGACAAATGGAGTATAATATGGGAAAATGTGTAAGTGTCCATTTGGCAGGAAGAATAAAAGAAAAGCATATTATCTAAATGGTAAGAGATTGCCATGCTCTGAGATTCAGAGGGATCTGGGTTTCTTAGTGCATGAATTGCAAAAGGCTAGCATGCAGATACAGTATGTAACTAGGAAAATTAATAGAATGTTATCATTTCTTGCAAGGGGAACTTAATACAAGAGCAGGGAGGTTATGCTTCAGTTATACAGAGCACAAGTGAGACTTCATCTGGAGGACTGTGTACAGTATTGGTCACCTTATTTAAGGAAGAATGTAAATGTGTTGGAAGCAGTTCAGACCATACCAAGAATGGGTGGGCTGTCTTATGAGGAAAGGTTGGACAGACTAGACTTGTATCTGCTGGAGTTTAGAAGAGTAAGAGGTGACTTGATTGAAACATATATGATCCTGAGGGGCCTTGACAGAATGGATGTGGAGAGGGTGTTTCCTTTTGTGGGGGAAGCTAGAACTAGGGGTCACTGTTTAAAAATAATTTAAAACAGAGATGAGGGGAATTTTTTTCTCTCAGAGGGTCATGAGTCTTTGGAACTCTCTTTCTGTAAAGGCATTGGGAGCAGAGTCTTTGAATATTTTTAAGGCAGAGGTAGGTAGATTCTTGGTAACCAAGTGTGATAGGTTATTGGTGTTAGGTGGGATGTAGATTTCAGGTTACTATCAGATCAGCCATGATCTTATTAAATGGTGGAGCAGGCTCGAAGGGCTAAATGACCTACTCCTGCTTCTTGTTCATATGTTTGTATGTTCATACATTTGTATTTACATCAGTGGTGCAACCTGTGGAGTAGTGGAGCTAGATAAACTGTGCACTCCTCGCATTCCGGTCGTAACATAGACTGGGGACTCTTGCAGGATTTGAGACATGGACAACGGGTGATTGGACATGGAATAATAATATTTGTTAAAGGATAAAAGGATAGATACCAGGTTTCTTATAAATTAGTAAACCAAAATGGCTTTGGAAATTGCTGAGGCTTTTTTAAAGATGGAAGATTTAACCCTGACTGGTTTATATAAAGTAGCCAAGACTATGCTAATGGGATTGGTGCATAAGTTTCAATTAGAATTAACCGAAAGGGCAAGGAAAGCAAACCTAGTTGAGGTAATAGCATGGCACTTTGAAATTGGAAGGGATACCAGAGATACCACATTCTCCAGGGGTTGAGTCAATTGAGTTAATTTAGATTCAGTTGCAAATGAAGCTGCTTGAACATGAAAAAGAAAAGCTTAAACTTGAACAGAAAGGAGAATTGGGCTTGAGAGAGAGGAGTTAGAAAAAGAAAGAGAAAAAGGATTTAAGAAGCTGGAACTGGGATTTCAGATAAGGGAGAAGGATAAAGAAAGAGAAGCAAAGGAGAGAGAGAAAAGGAGCGAGAAAGGGAATACCAGCTCAAAAGACTAGAATTTAAAAAAGGAGGCCTCAGATGCTGGGGAAAGTTCTGGTGAAGAAGAAAGCCACCCCCAAACCAAAGCCGAGTGGGGCGATGTTTAATTTGTACAGGCCCTTCCAAAGTTTGAGGAAAGGGATGTAGAGGCATTCTTTATTTCATTTGAGAAATTAGCTAAGCAAATGAAGTGGCCAAAAGAAAACTGGACATTACTCCTACAGAGTAGGTTGGTGGGTCGAGCTCATGAGATTTATGCATCACTTTCAGAAGAGTTCTTTGTGGATTATGACGTAATAAAAATAGCTATTCTTAGTGTGCATGAGTTAGTCCCTGAGGCGTACAGGCAGAAATTTTGAAACATAAGCAAACAGCCTGGACAGACCCATATTGAATTTGAGAGAGTAAAGAAAAGTAATTTTGACCTTTGGATATGGACATTAAAGGTAGATGCAACACATGAATCTCTTAGAGAAATAACTCTCCTGGAAGAATTTAAAAATTCTCTTCCTCCAATTGTTAGAACCCACGTTGAAGACCATAAGACTATAAGACATAGGAGCAGAAATTAGGCCATTCGGCCCATCGAGTCTGCTCTTCCATTCAATCATGGCTGATAAGTTTCTCAACCCCAATCTCCTGCCTTTTCCCTGTAACCTTTGATCCCCTTACCAATCAAGAACCTATCTATCTCAGTTTTAAATATACTCAATGACCTGGCCTCCACAGCCTTCTGTGGCAATGAATTCCATAGATTCACCACTCTCTGGCTAAAGAAGTTTCTCCTCATCTCTGTTCTAAAAGGTCTTCCCTTTACTCTGAGGCTGTGCCCTCGGGTCCTAGTCTCTCCTACTAATGGAAACATCTTCCCCACGTCCACTCTATCCAGGCCTTTCAGTATTCTGTAAGTTTCAATCAGATTCCCCCTCATCCTTCTAAACTCCATCGAGTATAGACCCAGAGTCCTCAAACATTCCTCATATGTTAAGCCTTTCATTCCTGGGATCGTTCTCGTGAACCTCCTCTGGACCCTCTCCAGGGCCAGAACATCCTTCCTGAGATACGGGGCCCAAAATTGCTCACAATATTCTAAATGTGGTCTGACCAGAGCCTTATAAAACCTCAGCAGCACATCCCTGCTTTTATATTCTAGTCCTCTCAAAATAAATGCCAACATTGCATTTGCCTTCTTAACGACCGACTCAACCTGCAAGTTAACCTGAGAATCCTGGACTAGGACTCCCAAGTCTCTTTGCACTCCAGATTTCTGAATTCTTTCCCCATTTAGAAAATAGTCTATGCCTCTATTCTTCCTACCAAAGTGCATGACCTCACACTTCCCCACGTTGCATTCTATCTGCCACTTCTTTGCCCATTCTCCTAACCTGTCCAATACCTTCTGCAGCCTTCCCGCCTCCTCAATACTACTGTCCCTCCACCTATCTTTGTATCATCTGCAAACTTAGCCAGGATGCCCTCAGTTCCTTCATCTAGATGTATTAAGTGAAAAGTTGTGGTCCCAACACTGACCCTTGCGGAACTCCACTAGTCACCGGCCGCCATCCTGAGAAGGACCCCCTTATCCCCACTCTCTGCCTCCTGCCAGACAGCCAATCTTCTATCCATGCTAGTACCTTGCCTCTAACACCATGGGCTCTTATCTTACTGAGCAGCCTCCTGTGTGGCACCTTGTCAAAGGCCTTCTGGAAGTCCAAGTAGATAACATCTATTGGCTCTCCTTTGTCTAACCTGCTCGTTACCTCCTCAAAGAATTCTAACAGATTTGTCAGGCATGACCTCCCCTTGATGAAAACATGCCGACTTTGCCCTATTTAACCATGCACTTCCAAATATTCTGAAATCTCTTCCTTAATTAATGGACTCTAAAATCTTACCAATGACCGAGGTCCAGCTAATCGGCCTGTAATTTCCCATCTTTTGCCTCACTCCCTTCTTAAACAGGGGGGTTACATTAGCAATTTTCCAGTCCTCTGGGACCCTCCCTGACTCCAGTGATTCCTGAAAGATCACCACTAACGCCTCCACTATCTCTTCAGCTATCTCCTTCAGAACTCTGGGGTGTAATCCATCTGGTCCAGGTGATTTATCCACCTTCAGACCTTTCAGTTTTCCAAGCACCTTCTCCTTGGTAATGGCCACCATACTCACCTCTGCCCTCTGACTGTCTTGAACTTTGGGGATGTTACTCATGTCTTCCTCCGTGAAGACTGACAAAAAATACCTTTTCAGTTCCTCTGCCATTTCTTTGTTCCCCAATACTACTTCTCCAGCATCATTTTCCAGTGGCCCAATGTCCACTTTTGCCTCTCTCTTACCCTTTATATATCTAAAAAAACTCTTGCAATCTTCTTTTATATTACTGGCTAGTTTACCCTCATATTTAATCTTCTCCCTCCTTATTTCTTTTTTAGTTGACCTCTGTTGGTCTTTATAGGCTTCCCAATCCCCTGGCTTCCCACTGCTCTTCGCCACATTGTATGCTTTCTCTTTAGCTTTTATGCTGTCCCTGACTTCGCTTGTCAGCCATGGTTGCCTCGTCCTCCCTTTAGTATGCTTCTTCCTAGCGATGAATTTTTGCTCTGTCTCCCAAATTACTCCCAGAAACTCCTGCCATTGCTGTTCCACTGTCTTTCCTGCTAGGCTCATCTCCCAGTCAATTCTGGCCAGCTCTTCCCTCATGCCTCTTTAGTTACCTTTATTCAACTGTAATACCGTTACATCTGATTCCAGCTTTTTTCTCTCAAATTGCAGGGTAAATTCTATCATAATATGGTCACTTCCTCCTAAGGGTTCCTTCACCTTAAGCTCCCTTCTCAAATCTGCCTCATTACACATCACTAAATCTAGAATTGCCTGTTCCCTAGTGGGCTCCACCACAAGCTGCTCCAAAAAGCCATCTCGTAGACATTCCACAAATTCCTTTTCTTGGGATCCACTACCAACCTGATTTTCCCAGTCTACCTGCATATTGAAATTCCCCATGATCACTGTAACCTTGCCTTTCTTACACGCCTTTTCTATCTCCTGGTGTATCTTGTGCCCCACATCCTGACTACTGTTCGGAGGCCTGTACGTAACTCCCATTATGGTTTTTTACCTTTGCGGTTCCTCAACTCTACCCACAGGCGGTTGCAACAGTTTGACAGGCAGCGGAGGTGGCTGATGATTATCAGCTGGTCCATAAATCCAAACCCTTTTTCCGTCACCCCACAAACCAGAGGATAGAAGGTGGGAAGGTGAAAGGAAGGCTAGTAGCCAGGGAAGAGAAGGAACGGCTGGGAACTCCTCCTTAGACTGGAAAGGAAGGCGCTGAGGGTGGAAGTGATACTCAAAGGCCTAAGGCTGGAATTTTCTGGCCCATTGGCATTGAGTGTCATGGTGGGAGGAGGGGGACAATATAGCAAGAAGGCCAAAAATTGTTTTTGCATCATCGTGAAACTAGTTTGCGATCGTCCGCTCCACCTGTCAATAGCGGGCCACGTTTCCCACTGCTGCACGTCGAGAATATCCATTTAATATATTTATATCTAATTATAAGCCCTGCTCACAAGGGCTCCAGTGTAGGTCAGGCCGGTGGTTGGGTGGGGGGGAGGGGGCGTGGCAGCACAGACTGAAGGAGGTACTCGAGCATCTGCCGGAGGCATTGGGGTGAGAGGGTGTGAAAGAAGCGGCCACGCACTTGGAAAAACTTGGCAAAAGTGAGCATTCTTCCACGGCTGAGACCATTCAGCAGCAGCTCCATTGACATGCTTGGAGTTGGCCTCTGAATCTTTTCTGCCCACTCAAGCAACGCAAAAGTATGAAAGTGTCATCAAATGCCGCAGAGCTTTTTTCCCCTTAGGTGCAGACTGCAAATTAATGTGCATTTTAGGGGGTGGCAGAGCAATTGGCTGACTGGACAAGTGGTACAATCCCCTTGCAAAAGGTGGCCATAGTGCAGTCACTGGTGGAGTGCTTACAGCCCCTTGCAATGTCTTTATTAAAGTTTGAGCCAGTATTCATTATGGTTCAAGCTAACAGTGCTGCCTTGCAGTGTGGGTTAGGAGAATGCCTGTGTCTGACCTGAGAGCACAGCATGCAGTCCAATGGCCAAAGCTGACGCCAATCGGTCAAGGGGAGTGGGGTGGAGATGGGCGGGGTTTCGGACAGCCAATGAGCACACTACACACTGGCCATCCAAGTGGTGGCCAGCACTCTCCTGCATGCATGAAGGTGCCTTCAGACTTAACCAAGAGAGGCTCTTATGTTAACCCAAGCATCTCTGTCTTTGATCCTGCAGGAGGAGAACATCAGGATCATGGAGCCTGGTGATTTAGCGATATGTCCTCATGGCTTACAGGGAGCAGAGAAGAAGAAGGGAACAGGGGAGGCACCTGGTTCGGCAAAGGGAGGAGCACCTCCCTCAAGATGAAGGGTCAACAGGGCCTGCTGCACAAACAGCTGAAGATTCAGAGACACCCATTGCTTGTAGGCACCTCGCTAGATCCAGGGTCTATAGACATCGCCTGTCATTCCTGAAGGTTATCAAAAACCACTGTCGCTGAAGACTGTGCATGTCTAGGGAACTGGTCGGTCACATATGCCACCTGCTGCAGGACTGCCGCACCACTGCGGGACATGGAGGGCATCCACTGCCAGTGGCTGTGAAAGTGACCATGGGCTTAATTTTTATGCCAGTGGCTCCTTCCAGGGCTCCACAGGTGACCTGTGTAGGATCTCACAAGCCTCCATGCACAAGTGTATCCAGGAGGTCACAGATGCCATCTTCGTTAAGGCACAGAAGGTACATTTTGCCTGGGCTCAGGAAAGCCAGGGAGCAAGAGCACTGGGATTTACACAGATCTCAGGTTTTCAACAGGCGCAGGGTGCCATCAACTGCACTCACATGGTGCTTAGATCTCTGACAACAGTCAACTACATCAACCACAAGGGCTTCCACTTGCTGAATGTTCAGCTGGTGTGTGACCACCACAAACATATCCTGCAGGTCTGCACACGATTCCTAGGGAACGTCCACGAGTCTTACATCCCCAGCAGGCCTCAGATCCCAGACATCTTCCAGGGTCCAGAGAGGCTGCAGAATTGGCTCCTCAGGGCCAAGGGCTACCCATGGAGGACATGGCTGATGATGCCTGTGTGGCGCCATCAGGCTGAAGCAGAGTGACGTTGTAATAAGGCTCATGCTGCAACCTGCACTTTGGTGGAGCAAACGATAGGCATCTTGAAAATGAGATTTTAGTGCATCGACAGGTCCGGTGAAGCACTGCAATAGTCTCCAGAGAGTGTTGCACATCATCATCGCTTGCTGCACACTCCACAACCAGGCGCTGCAACAGGGGGACGACCTGGCTGAGGGGGAGATGGAGGAGCTCATGTATATTTTGATGAGGAGGACATCAAAGGAGATGACGATGATGAGGTCCTCGAAGGCGAGGATACGGCGATGAGGCCATTGCACTGGTCAGTCAAGACAGGCACAATCAGGAAGCCCGCATAGCTGCAAGATTCCTGGAGGATGATGACAAGACGCAGTTGCATCTGTGAATGTTTGACTCCTGTGTGGCTGATGGCAGCGCACATAACCTCAGTGCTCAGGCTTATGTCATGGAGAGGCAGCAGAGGCCCTAATAGTCACTTGACTGCAGGAAGATGATGACAACACATGCAGTGAGGACACTCCATAGATCTTCACATAGCCTCTGTGAATGTCTGACTCCTGTCTGGCTGAGCACAGCTCGCTTGCACTCTGTGATCAGGGTCATATCATGGGGGCGCAGCCGTGAAACTTTAAATGCACCTGATGCTTTGTCCGTCTTTAGCACCTGAGCCCTTCAGGAGCACAGCATCACTGGTTACAGACGCTGAAGTGACGGGGGTGCCAGACCCACCTCAAAGGTGCTTAGAGCACACACAGAGAATGAGAGAACTCTGTGACGCCTGCCTATGACATTCTAGCAGCAATGACAAGCACCATCGAGGTGCAGGCATCAGTAATGTGCCCAATGAGTGTGAGGCTGGACCATCGCTTTGCTCTGAATGTTACATACTGCACAGGGAAGAGGCCCTGGACTGAGACACCTGCCTTTATGTTGTATAGAAAGGTTTCACATCTGAGCGACACAAACATTGCTCATCAGAACAAGGAGCCATAGGCAGGGAGACATTCTTGGGAGTTTTTTATTTACAATCCTGAACATAAAATACAAGTGATGAACACCTATGCCCAGGCTGTGCAACTACGTCTTCTTAACCTTCCTAACCCTGCCGCTATGTCTTGGTGCTTTCCCGACATCCGCTGCAGGGCTGAGACCTGGAAGGCCCCAGCCTGCTTTCGGGGTCCTGCTGTGTGGCAGTGACACCCTCCTTGGCCTGAGGAACTGGAGCTGTTGGGTTCACAGGAAGAGGAGATTCAGATGGGCCAGACACTCCCGGAGTAACCTGGGTGGATGGCACCGAGGTGTACATCTGCTGATCCTCCTCCCTATGGGTGCCCGAGGGCCCCTGGCTGACTCGTTGAGGAGAAGGGGAAGCTGGATTGAGATCAAGCTGCCTGGCACCCCTCTCATGTTGACACTTTTGAAGGCCCACTATGGCATCAGTGATGCAGCAGTGCAGGACCAATGTCCTGGACCATGGTCTCAATGGCAGCTGCCATCCTACCAATGTTGACCTTGGTGCATTTGCATGCTGGCACTATCACCTTAGACTGAAGGTGGATGGACTCCTCCGTCATGTCTTGCAATCTGAGGAGTGCAGCAGACATCTCTTCCTGATGCTCCGGGACTTGCCTTTGCAGATCCAGCAACTGAGGTATGACCAAGTCAAGAGGCTTGTCATCTGATTCGGACTCATCAGATTTCTGGCCTCCAGCAGTCCTCCGAATGCCAAAAACCTGGCAAGTCCCTGCTGCTGCCATCTGTGGATCAGACAGTGCGATATGCTCACCAGATTGTGACCCCGGAGCTACTCTAGACTAGGTCCCACCGAGGTGTGTGTCTCTGCGCTGGTGGAGGGTGTGGGTGGGCGCTGTGATGGGTCTTCAATTAGGGTGTCATCAGATTCTTCTTCTGAGGTGTCTTTGGGGCTTGAGTCGAGCTGGCTCGTGGACCTCCTCAGCTGCTCCCCAGATGTGCCTGCGAAAGCAAGGAGAGATAATTAGTGCAAGGCAGGATCGGTCCAGATTATTGCCAGCCAGCTGGATGACTCTATTTTCAATGCCAGTGAGACCTTAATGTCAGGCATTTCTCCAGCAGCCTGCAACCCCTCCCTTTTGTTGTGAGCCAGCTTGTCCTGCCTGAAGACAGTTGGAGAGAGTGTAAGCAGGACGCCTGCCAGACTAGATGAGAAGGATGCCTGGCATGTGTGGGTGGTGCAAAAACAAAAATAGAAATACCTGGAAAAACTCAGCAGGTCTGGCAGCATCGGTGGAGAAGAGCACAGTTGATGTTTTGTGTCCTCATGACCCTTCAACAGAAGGGTTCTTGGTATTTCTATTTTTGTTTTTGCTTTGGATTTCCAGCATCCGCAGTTCTTTGCTTTTATCTATATGTGGGCGGCGCGTTGTGCCAAGGATGGGACGAGGACACCATCCGCAGGGCAGATGAAGGTGTGTGTGTGAGAGTGAATGGTGATGCCCCTTGAACTGGCAATGAATGAGATCCCTGTGGATATGTGATGGGTTTGTGAATGTGTGAGTTGAGAGTGATGAGAAGAGTGACTTACCCTGGCAGAACGGAGGAGATCATTCATCCTCTTGCGATACTGGGTGGCTGTCCTCTTTTGCAGGACATTGGCATTGACCATTGCTGCTATTGCCTCCCATGCTGGATTGGTGACCTTGCTTGCTGGTCTTCACCCAGAGCATCGGTACAGGCCTCCACTGTGGGCCTCCACTGCGTCTAGTAGGTGCCTAAGGGAGGCATCGCTAAATTTGGGGGCAGCATGTTTCCTCTCTTTGGCAGCCACGACTCTGCAGCAGCTTCTGATCCCTTAGAGAGAGCTAGCTCTGTGCAGGGGCACCCTTTAAATGTAGCGCCCAGATTACCGAAGGCCTGAGGTGACAGCTCAGAGGTGAGCGAATCAGAGGCCGCCCTGACAGCGATCCGCAGTATTTCCTGGGAATGCATTATTAATGAGGTGTGACACAACGTGAATGGAATGATACGGCATGGAAACCCTCCATTGCAGCCAGCAGGTAAAATGTCCCCTTACCCGCCCGCTACCACACTTTGTGCAATTCTGGGATGATTCTGCCATAAGTGCTTCCATTGTAACAAGGTGGGACACGTTTGTGCAAATTGCTGCAAGTTGCACGGAAATCCATGGGATTTATTGGGGTATGTAAGGGCAATTTAGGAAAAAGACCCCTGATTGAAAATGCAACAGATAATTTTGTAGCATTAACTACAGCTGTGAAACAGAGCATGAACACTGCTGTGAGTTCAGGGAGGTGAATAAGATACATGAGAGTTGTAAAGAATTCTTATCAGGAGAAAAAGTAACCCCTTGTCCCTCAAATGAGACAGCTAAACCTATAATCATATTAACAGACATGGGAGCCACTCAGACACCTTTGCTAGGGAAAGGCTTAACTATTCCCCCAAAAAGCGCGTTAAAAGCCAAAGTTTTAATGAATGGTATTGGCAGGGTGTATATACCTGTACCTCTGTACCGGGTACACTTGAAAGTGTGGCCTAATGTCTGGTACAGTGACAGTAGGGGCTGTCCAGAAGTTACCCGTAGCCAGAGTTGACTTACTCCTGGGAAATGATTTAGCCAGAGCTTCCCCCATAATTACGGAAAGCCCAAGTGAGGTTAAAGGGACGGAGCAGTTACAGGAAAAGGTTCCAGGAATTTTTCTTTGTGCGTGATGACCCGAGCAATGGCTAAGTCCATCATCAGAGGTCAAAATGATACCACAGACAGGTATTTGGTTAGCTGAAATTTTCTTTAAAGTCTTAGATAATCTGGAAGGGATGTTTGTAAATCTTCCCTAGTTGATTCTCAACAAGCTGATCTGGAGATAAGTAAAATAGTGCAATCAGCCCAACTGAAGCTGAAGCTGAGGAAGTTCCAGAATGTTATTATTTTTAAAATGGAATTCTAATGAGGAAGTGGAGTCCTCCTCACAGACCTGCAGATGAAGAGTGGATGGTTGTTCATCAGATAGTGGCATCGTCCAGATATCATAAAGAGTTATTATGGATAGCACATGAAATTCCCGTGGCAGGACATGTAGGGATATGGAAAATTCAAGCACGGATGAACCAACAGTTTTACTGGCTGGATCTTCACAAGGACATGGTGCAGTTTTGTAAACTGTGCCATACATACCAGATGGTGGGAAAACCACAACCTACTGTCAAACCTTAATTCCCATACCAGTTTTTGGGGAACCATTCAGTAAGGTGTTAGTAGACTGTGAGGGGCCATTACCAAAAACAAAAACAGGACACCAGTATACCCTTACGATTATAGATATAACAACGCAATTTCCAGAGGCCATCCCTTTAAGAGAAAATACAGCTAAAGTAGTGGTAGAGAAGTTAACCCAGTTTTTTACTCGATTTGGATTACCGGTGGGGATACAATAAGACTAAGGATCCAATTTTATGTCTAAAAGTTTTTAAAATATAATGCGTAGTTTGGGTACAAAACTATAAGAGGATGATCCTCAGGCATGGGGAGCTTTAGAGAGGTACCAAAACCATGATTAAAGCATATTGTCATGAACATCCCCATGATTGGGACAAAGGACTGGTCTTTCTTTTATTTGCTACCTGCGATTCACTAAATTTACCGGTTATAGTCCTTTTGAATTAATTCATGAACATGAGGTGAGATGTCTTCTGAAATTAATCAGAGAAAAGTTTTTAGGACAGAGGGACCAGTCCCCCAAGTTAGATTATGGGCGGAATTGTCCCAGATTTGCACTAAGTGCGGTAACAAGCGGGTAAAATGATGTTTCATCCACTGGCCACAATGGCAGGTTTTCACATCATATCGTCTCAAATCGGCCACATTATTTATGCATTCCTGGGAAACACACCGTTTTCATCACCTTGCCGCTGCATCACGCCAGGCATCATATTTAAAGTCCAGCTGCAAGCACACATCTCAGTGCTTCCAGACCACCGCTGCTGCACAGAGGACATGGCCCTGAAACTGAAGAAGACTGCAGCCCCTAGGTTCAGCTACGTGTCCCTCGAACGCCTTTTGGATGCCGTGGAGGCCCACTGGGATGTCCTCTACCCCCACTCTGGCTGCAGGATGGGCAGCAACGTGACCAATCCAGCTTGGGAGGTGGTGGCAGCAGTGGTCAGTGCCAGCGCCCTTCAGAAGAGGATAGCCACCCGGTACCGCAATGATCTCCATTCTGCCAGGGTAAGTCACTCTTCTCATCACTCTCAACTCACACACTCACAAACCCATCCATAGGGCCCTCACTCATTGCCAGTTCAAGGGACATCATCATTCACTCTCTCACACTCACCATCATTGTTCGCATCCCGTCCGCACATGCTAGGCATACCTACCATCTGGACTGGCAGGTGTCCTTCTTACACTTTCCCCATCTCTATTCATGTAGGACAAGCTGGCACCCAACAAGAGAGAGAGGTCATAGACGAGTGGCAGAATGCCTGAAAGCAAGGTCTCCACGGACTTTGAAAACAGAGCCATCCAGCTGGCTGGCGACAACCTGGACCGTTCCTGTGCTGACAGTGAGATCGGCGATGCTCTACCAAGTGAGGATCCAGCAGTGCAACATCCACCAGACAACCATGCTTTGAGTGATGTCTCCTGTTTCACAGGCCACTACCGTGCACTAATTATCTCCCCTTGCTTTCGTGGGCACATCTGCCAAACAGCCGACTGAGTCCATGACCCACGGCCTCCAATCAAGCCCCTGAAACCTCGGAAGAGGAATATGGAGACACCCTCCTTGAAGCCCCATCACAGCGCTCACCCACACCCTCCACCGGCACAGAGACACACACCTTGGTCGGACCTAGCATTTGAATAGCCCCAGGATCACAATCTGGTGAGCACATTGCACCGTCTGATCCACAGCAGGTGGAGGCAGGGGACTCCCAGGTTTCTGGCACTTGGAGGACTGCTGGAGGCCAGAAATTTGCTGAGTCCGAGTCAAATGACGAGCCTCTGGACTCGGTCATATCACAGTTGCTGGAGCTGCAGATGCAGGCTCAGGAGCATCTAGAAGGGATGCCCGCTGCACTCCACAGACTGCAAGGTACAATTGAGGAGTCTGTCCGCCTTCACTCTGAGTGATAGTGCCGGTATGCCAATGCATGGAGGTCAACACTGGTAGGATGGCGGCTGCCATGGGTATCTTGGCCCAGGACTTTGCTCCTGCAATGCTGCATGGGCTAATCTCCATCACCGATGCCATAGTTGCCCTCCAACGAGACAGGTATGCGAGAGGGGTGTCGATCTCACTCCAGCTACCCCTGTTCCTCAGGGAATCAGCCTGGGGTCCTCGGGCACCCATAGGGAGGAGGATCAGCAGGTGCGCATTCCGGGCCTATCCATCCAGGAGACTCCGAAAGTGTCCGGACCATCCGACTCCCCTTTTCCAGTGGAGGACAAAAGAGACAGTGAGAATGAAGCAGAAGGAGATTTGCAGAGTTCACAAATTGAACCTCCTACGTTACAGTTAGCTAACACTGAAATATTAGCACTGTTAAGCACCATATTTTCATACTTAGAGGCAAGACAATGAGAAGATCTAATGAGGTTACTTACAGAATCTGAAGGAATCTGTTGGGGTAAACCAGGGCTTACAATTTTAGTCATACACGATGAGGACATAAGGGAATTTTCTCCTATAAAACAATATCCTTATCGTTTAAGTCAACAGAAACAAGCTCAAGTGAAAGCAGAAATTCAATATATGTCAGAAAATCACCGAATTGAGCCTAATCAAAGCAATTGGAATTCTCCAGTAGTGTTAGTGCCTAAACCTCATGGGTCAACCAAAGGTTAATGCAGTAACAAAAACTGATACCTACCTTATCCCTCATTTAGAAGATTGTATTGACAGGGTTGGTAGTGCCACATTCCTTACTAAGATAGATTTATTTAAAGGATACTGGCAAGTATCTTAACGTCGCAAGCTAAGGAGAAATCAGTCTTTGTCATGCCGACTGGGCTATACAATTGCTGAGTGATGCTATTTGGGCTAAAAAATGCTCCAGCCACTTTCCAAAGGCTAATAAATCAAGTTGTAACTGGTATTCCTAACTGTGAGGTTTACTTGGATGATGGATTGATTTACAGCAACATTTGGAAAGTTTAAAACAATTGGAAGCCCTATTTAAACAAATACAGTCAGAAGATGAAGTAATAAGCCTTGCCAAGTGTGAGGTTGTGAAAGCGTGAGTAACCTACCTAGAGCATATCGTACGGCAGGGGCAAGTGTTGCCAAGAACAGAAAAAGTACAGGCTTTGAGAGAATTCCCTGACCTTAAAACTAAATGGAAAATTACGAGATTTTTAGTGATGTGCGGCTTCTACCATTAGTGTGCCAAACTTCAGCACAATAGCTGTTCCACTAATGGATTTATTACAAAAGACAAAGGGGGGAAGTGCCAGACAGTTTTTGAGAAGCTGAAGATGACCCTAACTAATGAACTAATGTTAGCCGCCCCTAATTTCGCTAAATCCTTCAAAGTGGAAATTTATGCTAATGACTTGGAATGGATGCGGTCTTATTGCAAAAAATACAAATCGGGCATAGAGAAGCCCTTGGGGTACTTTTCTAAAAAGTTAAGTTGGCATCAAAAGAGAAAGTCCACGGTAGAAAATTAAACCCTGGAATTGTTCCTGACTCTTAACCATTTTGAGATATATATCCATCATGGCTGCAAAGAAATACTACACTACAACCGGTTCCCGGGTGAGGTCACCAAATTTGTTATGATCCTGGATGTAATAGCCCAAATTGTTAACTTCCCGAACAGGATCCCAATTTTGTTATGCTCCGGGTGAGGAGGAATGAGCTGGCTCCCCTTTCTTATTCAACCCCCTCGGTTGGCCACAATAAGGTTTAATTTAAAAGGGATCCCTTCCCTCATGGATACCTTTTCCCAGTCCAAATGTATTTATGTTTTAGAAGGAGTCAACTTAACTAGGCTTTTTTGAGTCAAAGAAAGAGTAAGTTTATTAGATATTAAGAACTTGAGGAAAAATAATAAATATGCAATGCACATACGCACAGATCAGAAATGAGAAGTTGAGTCCAAAAATAAAAGTTAAAAAAAGATATACAAATCAGTCTCTGGCTTTTCCATTAAGAGTAGATGGTGAAATGTTGTGGCCGTTAAGTTGGGTGATTCCAGTAGAGCTGACTTTAGCAGTTGGGCAGTTGGTTTGGAGACACTTGGCTCTGCAGGTTAGCTGAAGAAGCTGTCCTGTTTCCTTTCTGAATGTGGCTTTGCTGAATTGCCTTCAGACAGAGAGCGAGAGAGAGAGAGAGATAGACTATTTCCTGCAAACTGCTTAATGTTCTTCTGCTGTGACCTTCACAGCACACACTAGCCCATGAGAACTAGAACACACAGATCAAGGTTGCATTTGGCTTTTTAACCCATTTACTTGTGTATTCCTGGAAGGGAAAAAACAAACATGCTTTCACCCAGAATCTGCTTCCTTTCAACTCAAACTATTCAAAAATTCTGAGATATAACTTAGCAGGAGATGGTTTCTGCCGGGATGTGGTAATTAGTCTCCATTGTCTCCACAACCACAGGAGATTAAAGTTCAGTCTTTTGCATTGCATCTCTCCTTTCAAGTGTCTCTGTCTGAAGTAGGCTTTGACACCTTTTTTAGGTGCAACATTCCATGTTCTCTCTGGATTAGTTGGTCAAGTATAATCCACATAGGAATTTTCCAGAAAGCGGTTACTTTACATTCTCAGCCAGCTGTTGCTTGTATGTCTTATTGAAAAAACACGTCTTACTTAAAAAGTTCAATATGTTTGTACATAGTCCAGGGCTGTGATCCACTGTCAATACAGCTAGTATATACTGACCATAATCCCTTGGCCTTTGCAGAAAAAATTAAGACTCAGGAAGCCACACTGTTCCAATGGAGCTTGCTAATACAGCCTTCTAATTTAAAAGAGTGTACATATGGGAAGGATATTATAATTGCTGATGCTATCAAGAATATAATTTTTGTAGAATTATCTGAAAATTAAGAAAATCAGAGAAAACTGCACAGATTCTGTGTTAGGAGTGAATGACTGAGTGCATGTTTGAATTTTGTTTTATATTTATTGGATATATCTTTTCCTCTTCAATTTGTAATGAAACACATTTGGAAATGGCACTTCATTTCTTAAGGCAGAGGCATGTTGGAAACCATGGCTGGGATTTTCCGTGCATGTTCAGTGGTATGAGTAGCGAATATGACGTGATCGGCTTCACGGCAGCATGGAACCAGTTTACAATTGTCCGCTCAGCCCGCTGATGGCAGGCCATGTTTCCCGCCATCAGACGTCGGGAACCTCATTGTGATACATCAGCATATCATTATTAGGCCAGCCCGCCGGAATCGTCCCCCACCCCCACCACTGAATTGCACATCCACATTGGCGGCTGGGTCTCCCGCACATGCTGCCCAAGTGCCACAGTGAGCCGTTGCTGGTCGGAGCCTAGCGATACCCAGGGTCTATAGACATCGCCTGTCATTCCTGCAGATGCCCAAGAACCAGTATCACTGAAGACTGCACATGTCTAGGGAACAGGTCAGTCACATCTGCCAGCCACTGCAGGATTTGGTGCTTCAGGGGCACGGAGGGCATCCACTGCCAGTGGCCATGAAAGTCACTGCGTTGCTCAATTTATACACCAGTGGCTTCTTTCAGGGCTCTGCAAGCGACCTCTGCAGGATCTCCCAAGTTTCCACCCACAAATGCATCCATGAGGTCATGAATGCCATCTTTATGAGGTCACAACTTTGTGCATTTCCCCCGGGACCAGGACAGCCAGGATGCAAGAGTGATTGGCTTCGCTCAGATCTCTGGTTTCCCACAGATTCAGGGTACGATCAACAGCACTCACGTGGTGCTCAGATCTCTGTCACAAAACACGGTGAACTGTATCAACCACAAGGGGTTCCATTCGTTGAATGTGCAGCTGGCGTGCACGTGTGTGCACGGTTTCCAGGGAGTGTGCACAACGCCTATATCCTCAGTCGTTCGCAGATTCCTGAAGTCTTTCAGGGTCCACAGAAGTTGCAGGGTTGGCTCCTCGGAGAAAAGGGCTACCTGCAGAGGACGTGGCTGATGACACCCGTGCAGCAGCCTCAGACTGCAGCAGAGCGACTGTATAATGAGGCTTATGCTGCAGCTCGCAACTTGGTGGAGCAAACCAAGAATGAAGTTGGGGTGCTGGTGTCTGGACCGGTCTGGTGGAGCCCTGCAATACAGTCCACAGAGGGTGTCACGCATCGTCATCGCCTGCAGCGCCCTTTACAACCTGGTGCTGCAAAGGGGAGACGAGGTGGCTGAGGAGGAGCTGGACGACCCCTCCGGTGAGGAGGATGCCGACTGTTATGAGCGTGAGGAGGTCCTCAGAAGCACTGACGATGGGGATAAGGGCCTCACACTGGCTATATGAGGCAGGTGCACTTGGGAGGTCCTCATAGCTGCCAGATTTGTGAAGGATGATGACAACATGCAGTGAGGTGACCCCATAGATCCCCACATCGCATTTGTGAATGTTTGACTCCAATTTGGCTTATGGCAGCACAAATACCCTCAGTGAGAATGCTCTTGTCATGGAGATGCAGTGGAGGCCCTAATAGTCACTCGATTTCAGGAAGATGATGACGACATGCAGTGAGCACACTCCATAGATTTTCACACAGCCTCTGAGAATGTCTGACTCCTGTCTGGGTGAGGGCAGCTCGCTTGTGCTCTGTGATCAGTGTCATATCATAGAGATGCAGCCATGAAACTTTAGAAATATCTGATGCTTTGTCCACCTTCAGCACCTGAGCCCTTCAGGAGCCTTCAGTGGTCACAGATGGGGGCCAGCTCCTCCTTAAAGGTGCTGAGAGCACACAGAGAGTATGAGAGAACTCTGTGGTGCCTGCCCACTACATTCTGGCAGCAATGACCAGCACTGCCGAGGTGCCGGCATCAGTAATGTTTCCAGGGAGTGTGAGGCTGGACCATCTCTGTGGTCTGAGGGCTGCACAGAGCACAGGGACTGAGACACCTGCTTTTATCTTGTGCAGAAAGGTTTCACATCTGAGTGACAAGAACACTGCTCATCAGAACAAGGAGCAGGGAGGCATTCTTGGGAGCTTATTGACAACAGTGAACATTATGTACAAGTGATTAATGCCCATGCCCTGGCCATGCTAATAATTCTTCTTAACTGCCCTAACCCTGCCGCTATGTTTTGGTGTTCCCAGGACATCCACAGCAGAGGTGGAGGCAGCCTGCTGACTGCAATGCCGTGTCTGTGATGACCTGGACAACGTCCACTGGAAGGCCGAGACTTGGAGGGCCCTGGTCTTCTTTCGGGGTCCTGCTGTGTGGCAGTGGCATCCTCCTCAGCCTGTGGAGCTGGAGCTGCTGAGGTCACTGGAAGAGGGGAGTCGGATGGGCCGGACACTCACGGAGTCACCTGGATGGATGGGCCTGGAGTGTACACCTGCTAGTCCTCCTCCCTATGGGTGTCTGAGGGCCCCAGGCTGACTCCTTGAGGAGACGTGGAATCTGGAGTGAGATTGAGCTGCCTAGCACCCCTCTTGAGTACACACCGTTGGAGGCTAACTATGGCGTCAGCGATGGAGTTGAGCCCGCGCAGCACTGCAGGAGCAACGCCCTGGACCAAGGCCTCAATGGCGGCCTCCATCCTGCCAGTGTTGCCCTCAGTGTGTTGACATGCCGGCGCTATCACCTCAGCCTGAAGGCGGATGTACTCCTCAATCGTGCCTTGCAATCTGAGGAGTGCAGCAGACATCCGGTCCTAATGTTCCCGAGCTTGCCTTTGCAGCTCCAACAACTGTGACATGACCGAGTCCAAAGGCTGTCATCTGACTCAGACTCAGCAAATTTCTGGCCTCTGAGTGCTGGACACCTGGGAAGTCCATGCTGCCGCCTGCAGTGGATCAGACAGTGCGATGTGCTGACCAGATTGTGATCCCAAGTCTATTCTGAAACTAGGTCTCACTGAGGTGTGTGTCTCTGCGCTGGTGGAGGGTGTGGTTGTGCGCTGTGACAGGACTTCAAGGATGATGCCTTCAGATTCCTCTTCAGGGGTTTCTTCATGGCTTGACTGGAGGCCCTGGGTCATGGACTCATGGTTTGTGAGTGTGAGAGAGTGAATGATGCCCCTTGAACTGGCAGTGAGTGAGGGCCTGTCGGTGTGTGATGGGTTTGTGAGTGTTTGAGTTTAGGGCGATGAGAAGACTGACTTACCCTGGCAGAACAGAAGAGATCATTCACCCTCTTGCGGCACTGGGTGGCCGTCCTCTGTTGAATGGTGAAGGGTGAAGACCACCACTGCCACTGCCTCCCAAGCTGATTAGTGATGTTGCTGCCCATCCTACGGCCAGAGCAGGGGGGGTAGACGACATCCCAGCGGGCCTCCACGGCATCCAAAAGTCATTCCAGTGACGCGTTGCTGAACCTGGGGGCTGCAGTCTTTTTGCTTTTCAGGGCCATGTCTTCCCTGCAGCAGTCGTGGTCTGGGAGCACTGAGAAATGTACGCGTGGCTGGAATTTAAATATGGCGCCCAGCGTGATGAAGCGGCAAAGTGATGGCAGGCGGGTGGGCAAATGATACTCACCATAGAAATGGCACATTTCCCAGGAATGCATAAATAATGTGGCAGGTTTGGAACGATATGGCGTGAAAACCCATTGCCGTGGCCGGCGGGTAAAACATCATTTTACCTGCTTGCTACTGCACAGGGTGCAAATCTTGGATGATTCCGCCCACTTCTTCAAAAAATATATTTTGTTTTAAAATTTGGAAGGACATTGCATTGGCTGGAATCATCATAGAATTACACTAAGTGTGGTAGTGGGCATGAAAAACAACGTTTTACCCACCAGTTGTAATGATAGGTTTTCGCACCATATCATCAGCATCCCACCTCATTAATTATGCAGCCACAGGAAACACACCATCTCACTGGTGGGCGGTCTCTGAATCGCCTGCCACCCCGTTACCTCACTGCTTCCTCACTCCGGGTGCCATAACTAAACTGCAGCCACGCACACAGTTCTCAATGCTTGCAGCCCAGGAATGCTCCAGTGAAGACATGACCCTGAAAGCCAAGAAGAGTTCATTGAACTATCACTGGAATGCCTTTTGGAGGCCTGCTGTGATGTCCTCCACCCCCACTCTGGTTGGGAGGTGGTGACAGTGGGGATCAGTGCCAATGCTGCACAGAAGAGGTTGGCCATCCTGTGCAGAAAGAGAATGAATGATCTCATCCGTGCTGCCGAGGTATGGCAACCATCTCATCACTCTAAACTCACACACTCAAGCCCATCACACATCCACTGGCATCTCACTCACTGCCAGCTCAAGGGACATCACCCCTAATTCTCACACACACACCCTCACATCTCCATCTGGCATCATCTCCTCTGGAGACTGCCTCCTCAGCCCGCACCACTTGAGGCCACTTTCACAGATCAATGTGTGCCCCACACACACCTTGGGATAACCCCCTTCCCCAGTACAGCCCTTGCCCTGAAGCCTCTTCCCTTGCTTGAGGCCACTTCTCCCCTTTCCCCAAGCAAGCCCTAACCCTGCAGCCATTGAAAAGTTACCCTACTTTACAACTGATCTGGTAGGAAGAGATCTGCCTGTGAGCCCCCTTAAAAGTGATGTGGTGCTAATGATCATGAGTGCCGCCTGAGGCAAGGTAGACAAACAAACCTCGAAGTCTCGAGGGAAGTGCAGCTCACCAGGTACATGTCGCTTATGTACAGTTGTGATACACACCCAGATAATCCAGTGTGGGGTTGATTCCGGAGAGCAGGGCTTATAATAAGATGCTAAAGTATTGAAATTAGGTTCCCGATATCCGGAGGCAGGAAATGCGGTTCGCCACTGACAGGTGGAGCAGACGATCACAAATTGGTTTTACGAGGACATGAAACTGATTTTTGCGGTCTCTCAATATTTTCTCCTTCCGCTTGATATGACACCCACTACAAATGGGAACAGATGATTCCTCCTGTTATTTGGACACTTGGGAACTGACCTGGATTTTTTTTTAAATGTGAACAAGCATGTGTTTTCCAAGGAATCACATGACTTTAGCTAAATGACCAGCATGACACTTGAGGAGAACTATTTGCTTATTTGAACTATAATTACATTAATGATGGGAAAAAGAAACTGTTTTAAAAGCAAAAGCCCTGATGATATATTGTAAATCACACGACAAAGGTGAGTTTTATGTCTTGAACTTGTTTTTTGAACTCAGTTGAGAATAAACTGAGAAGGAGAAAGCTTCCCAACTCACACTCTCCTTGCCTTGCTTGAAATACAGTGTGGCTATCAGTATCCAATTAGGATCCTCAACTCAGTGCAACTTGTCTGTATTTGGAAACCAGAGAGGCTGAGATGAGAAGGAGATCCCACAGATTGATCCGGCTCTATTCTCCGCCATGCTGAAGCTCCTTGGTGAGAACCTTCAGACATCAACTGAGACTGGCGACCCTTCTTCACACGAGGGAGCACCTGATCAACAGGGAAACCCTGAAAACTCTATCCTTTCCATAAAGTTTTTCTTTAACCATCAATCACTGCAGAGACCCTATTTGTTTGTCCTTTGTATGTGTGTGTGTGTATGCCTGTGCGTATGTGCACGTGTGTGTATGCGCTGCGGTATTTTAGAAGAGATAGATAGTTACACTTCCAGATTACAAATTGTGTGTTAACCAGTTCTTGCAACTTCTTTAAAAAAAGGTTTTTTTTACAATAAATCAACCATTGAGTTTATTGAAATAAGCCTGGTTAAAGTCCTTTTATCCTGGGTCTAACCGTAATGAAGGTAAATAACTGGCCATTTGGTGAGTGAATTAAACATTTACACTAACGGTGTGACCTTTGTAGTGGTGGGGCAAGAGAAACAATGCACTCCTCCCATCCCAGTCGTTACATTTCCTTTCTCTCTTTTGGCTCATAATTTCCATAGCAACATATCAAATAATAACTATGTTTTAGTCATTCTGTAACTTCTTATTCTCAAAGCATTTTTAGAATTCACAATCTACAATCTATGGAATTCATATAATTGCCAAGAGGTTCCTAAGAGTTCTTGAGTGGCAAAAACAGTTGGTACAATTGTGACGCCCCTAGACTGATGTTAGAAAGAGGCCTCATGTACGGGTCCAGTTATCTTGTTTCCCATTATATTTATATTGACGCAAACAGAGAGAATTTGGGTGGGAAATTAAGCTCTGTAGCACCTGCTCTTTAGGTCCAGCAAAGTCAATCGATGTTACAGAGGTAAAAGTAGTGAAGGCACAAATATTCTGTTGGAACTTCATCTTGGGGCCAAATGTGAAACCAATGTTGTGAACAGACTGGCTTCATCTCAGGCTGTTGCCACGGAGAGGGATGGGGTTGGTAGCTAAAGAATGGTGTTTGGAGCCATCTTCCCAATATTTAATTGGAGGAAATTTCTGCTCACCCACTGCTGCATATCAGATAATCAGCCTGATAATTTAGTAGCAGTGGAGGAGTTGAGAGATGTGGTGGTGAGGTAGAGCTGGGTGACATCAGCATACATGTGAAGATTTGTCTGTTTTCAGACGATGAGGCTGAGGGGCAACATGTAGATGAGAAATAGAAGGGGGCCAAGGATAGATCCTTGGGAGACACCAAAAGTAACAAAAGGAAGTGAAGCTCTCGTGAGTGATACTCTGACTACAAATAAATAGATCAGAATAGGTGAGAGCAGTCCCACCCAGCTGGCTGACAGTGGAGAGGCATTGGAGGAGAATGATGTGGTAAACCATATCAAATTTTATCAAAGGCATGGGGTGACTTGTTAGGATGTTGCTTGGCCTAATTAACTTTTCATTCAGTTTTATATTTATAATGCCAAAGGCGCGTAAAATAAAGACTATTACTTCCGCAGGTGTTTGCTCATTATAAACTTCAGGGTCTATGTCATGAAGAGATTAATGTCTATAATGGTACTGGAATTTTTTTAAAAATAGAGTTTATTGGTGTCTGTGTCACCTGCTACACTATTGAGGGCCTTCAATAGCTCTATGTGATGTTCCCTCACCTCTTGCTGACTGTCCACCATGAGTTGGAAGGCTGATTCCAGGGACTTGTCATCTGACTTGGACCTTACAGATGCTTCTTCCCCAGCTGTCCTCTGAGTGTCGGGGAGCTCACCTTAGGCTGCCCCCTCCTGCTATGGACACCTATCTGCGTATTGACCACCAGATTGTGAGACCCTTCCTAAACTAATACCCACCAAGGTGTGTGTTCCTGAGCTGGTTGAGGGTGCAAGTGGCTGCTGTGATGCCTCCACAGGTGTGGATCTCTCCTCTTCTGCTCCTTCCTGGCATATCACTGGGCTGGGTCTGGGGCTAATGTCTGACAGGGAGTCCTCCTCCTCTTCCTTGGGCCTTGGTCTCTTCCTGGAGGTGCCTGCAAGTGATATAGAAGAATGCAAGCGACAGCATCAACTGCCTCCAACATGGAGACACATTCGACCCTCAGGTTTGCTTTGAATGGATGAATCCTTACTAGGTGGCCGTCCAAGGCCGAGATCCCCATTGCCAATGGCTCTGTCCTGCCCCACTCCTGCGCGCTCAGGTGCCCTCTCCTCAAATTCCGTCAGAGACCTGAAAAATGGCCTTGGACCCTGACATATTGGAGTCTTTGTGCTTTATGCGACCATCTGATAAGACTTACCTTGGTGGAGCAAATAAGGTCGTTTATCCTCTTCCAGTTGCGGACCTCTTGTGCAACCCCTGGGCACTGATGGCATAAGCCACCTGCACCCATGCAGCGTTGGTATCCCTGCTTGGTCTCCTCCTCCCATCAGGCTGGTACCACACATTCCCGTGCATCTCAACATGGTCCAGGAGGGCCCACAGTGGGGCGTCAATAAATTTTGCTGCTGGGCTGATGATGACCTTGCAGACATCTCTTTGTTTTTGGTCTGACATTGTGGATATCTGGGCACCTTTTAAATATGGTGCCCTGATATGACGGCAGGGCACACGCCATCAAGCCTGCCCTGCAACATGTGAACATACGAACATATGAATTAGGAGCAGGAGTAGGCCACTTGGCTCCTCGAGCCTGCTCTGCCTTGAATAAGATTATGGCTGACCTGATTGTAACCTCAACCCCACATTTCTGCCTACCCCCGATAACCTTTGACCTCCCCTTGTTAATCAAGAACCTATCTAGCTCTATCTTCCACTGCCTTTTCAGAAAGAGAATTCCAAAGACTCATGACCCTCTAAGAGAAAAAAATTCTCCTTATCTCTTGTCTTAAATGAGTAACCCCTTATTTTTAAACAGTGACCCCCCCTAGTTCTAGATTCTTCCACAAGAAGAAACATTCTCTCCACATCCACCCTGTCAAGACCCCTCAGGATCTTAAAGGTTTCAATCAAGTCACCTCTTACTCTTCTAAACTCCAGCAGATACAAGCCTAACCTGTCCAACCTTTTCTCATAAGACAGCCCGCCCATTCCTGGTATTAGCCTAGTAAACCTTCTCTGAACTGCTTCTAACACATTTACATCTTTCCTTAAATAAGGAGACTAATACTGTACACAGCACTCCAGATGTGGTCTTACCAGTGCCCTGTACAACTGAAGCATAACTGTCGAATCGCGACACAACTACAAGAACACTGACTTGTTAGAAGCAAAACTATATTTATTCAAGCATGCTCGGGAGTCGGCTGCTCAGGACACCACACGTGGTTCCTAGTCAGTCTACCACCCAGAACAGAGAATCCAGCGTCATTTATACCCCTCATAACAGGAAATTCATACCATATAAGGTTCGCACATCAGGAAATCACAGTTATGTCATGGTTAGCACGATTAAAGGGAGAACTCAGTAATATAATTACAGGCAGATGGGACATTTCAGAATAAGACAGGAGACAGTTTAACTACAACTATGTTAGATAAAGATTACATAAATTACCATACCAGCAGATTTAATCAGGGCACCATTGTTTCATCTAGCACATAACAGGACGCAGTTGTAACCACAAACTTTTCAAAGATACTTCGCATGATTAGTTTACACTGCTCGATTAGCTTACATCATTCCTTTCTGCAATATAATCACTTTTAGACCATTTAACCCATTAGACAATTTAGCTCACGCAAGCTTTATTCCGCATAACCTCCCTACTTTTGTAATCAATTCCCCTCACAATAAACAATAACATTCTATTAACTTTCCTAATTACCTGTTGTACCTGCAAATACTAACTTTTTGTGATTCATCCACTAGGACATCCAGGTCCATCTGAGTCTCAGAGCTCTGTAACCTTTCACCATTTAGATAATAAGCTTCTTCTTTATTCTTCCTGCCAAAACAGACAATTTCACATTTGCTCACATTATACTCCATTTGCCAGATCTTGGCGTACTCACAAAACATGTTGCCTTGAATTTTTCTAAGTGCCCTGTTATAACATTTTTAACAATAGCTTTTCACATTTTCCTTATGACAGATGTTAGGCTAGCTGACCTGTAGTTTCCTGCTTTCTGTCTCCTTCCCTTTTTGAATAAAGGAGTTACATTTGCTATTTTCTAATATAATAGAACCTTCCGTGAATCTACAGAATTTTACAAAATAAAAACCAATACATCAACTATCTCACTAGCTACTTTTTCAAGACCTTAGGATGAAGTCCATCCGGACCTGAGGATTTGCCAGCCCGCAGCTTCAACAGTTTACTCAATACCACTTTCCTGGTGATTGTAATTTTCCCGAGTTCCTCCCTCCCTTACATTTCCTGATTTACAGCTATTTCTGGGATGTTACTTTTGTCCTCCATTGTGAAGACCGATGCAAAATGTCTGTTTAACTCATCCGCCACCTCCCCACTTTCCATTATCAATTCTCCAGACTCACTTTCTATAGGACCAACACTCACTTTGTTAACTCTTTTCTTATTTAAATATCTATGGAAACACTGACTATCCATCTTTATATTATTAGCTAGCTTTCTTTCATACTCTAACTTATCCCTCCTTATTAATCTTTTTGTCATTCTTTGCTGTTCTTTATATTCTTTCCAATCTTCTGACCTACCACCCATCCTTGCGCAATTATATGCTTTTTCATTAAGTTTGACACTGTCTTTAACTATTTTAGTTAACCACGGATGGTGGGCCCTCTCCTTGGAATTTTTCTTTCACATTGGAATTTATCTATTCTGTGTATTCTGAAATATCCCTTTACATGTCTGCCACTGAACCTCTATTGACTTATTCCTTAACCTCATTTGCCAGTTCACTTTAGCAAGCTCCGTTTTCATGCCCTCATAATTGCCCCTGTTTAAGTTTAAAATACTAGTCTTGGGTACACTGGTCTCAAATGATTGTAAAATTCAATCATATTATGATTGCTGCAACCTAGGAGTGCCTTCACTATAAAGTTATCAATTAATCCTATCACATTGTACAATACCAGGTCTAGTATAGCCTGCTTTCTGGTTTGCTCCAGAACGTGCTGTTTTAAGAAGCTATCCCAAAAACATTTTATGAACTCTTCATCTATGCTACCTTTGCTCACCTGATTTTTCCAGTCTATATGTAGATTAAAATTCTCCATGATTATCACCATACCTTCCTGACGAGTTCCCATTATCTTTTCCTTTATACTCTGTCCTACCATGTAGTTACAATTAGGGGGCCAGTACACCACTCCCACAAGTGACTTCTTACTTTTATCATGTCTCATCTCAACCCAAACCACTTCTACATCCTGGTTTCCTGAACTTAGGTCATCCCACTCTAATGTGCAAATGCCGTCATTAATTAACAGGGCCACCACTCCACCTTTACCTAACTTTCTGCCCTTCCTAAATGTCATGTACCCTTCAATATTCAGGTATCATTCTATGTCGTTCTGTAGCCATTTCGCTATAATGGCAATCAGATCATATTTACTTATTTCTATTTGCGCTATCAGTTCATCTGTTTTGTTTTGAATGCTACATGCATTTAGAAACAGAGCCTTTAGCTTTGTCCTTTTAATATTTTTGTAGCACATAGCCTTATCTGCTGATTTACTGTTAGAATTGTACTCTTTGTCCCTTCCTGTTACGGTCTGTTTATCGTTTCCCATATTAGTATCTTTCTCCCTTGCCTTGTTTCTACTCTTTGGTTTACTACACCTTCCCAAATTTGATCCCTTGCTCCCACTATTCAGTTTAAAACCCTCTCTATTCCCTAGCTGTGTGGCTCGCGAGGACACCAGCCCCAATATTGTTCAGGTATAGACTGTCCCAGCCGATCCCACTTTTCCCATTACTGGTGCCATTGCCCCACGAACCGGAAATAGGGGATTTAGAAGTTATCATAGTAGTAATTTGTGGATCTATGTATGTACTTAAAATCACTTCTTCTATTAATGTAGTTTTGTAAGAAACTTAAAAGACTCGGTCTTATTACTACTGAAATCAAGGCATGCATCTCAAAATATGTACAAATTTCAAAACAGTTGTGGCAGCTGTTTCAAGTTTCTCTATGGGATTTGAGCAGCTTGGCATTTACCATCAGCTGTGCCATAACAGTGAAACCTCTGAATACATAATTAATTACGTCAGGCCCAGAAGATATGGTAAAAGTAGATATGGCATGATTTATCGCAAGCCTCCACAGCAGAACCCACACCCTGCCCCCACTGCTGCCACAGGACTTAGTCCCGGATGAAAGAATTCTACCCCATTACTAACACATTTTATCTGATCAACATTCCTTCTATAGACACAGAAGCTTCTGACTAATTAGTACCCTTAAGCAGGCTTATAAAGTTTTGAATAAAACCCAGGTTTCCTAATTTAACTTCTGACTAATTATTTATTCTTCAATTGTAATGCGGTTAAGGCTCACTATTCATTCAATCATTTGTTCCTGACTTTTTTTATTCATTCATGGGATACGGGCATCGCTGGCTGGGCCAGCATTTATTGCCCATTCCTAATTGCCCTTGAGGAGGTTGTGGTGTACTGCCATCTTGAACCATTGCAGTTCATGTGCTGTCAGATCACCCACAGTGCTGTTAGGAAGGGAGTTCCAGGATTTTGACCCAGCGACAATGAAGGAACGGCAATATAGTCCCAAGTCAGTGTTTTTACAATTGATCCCTGGGCGAGGTTCCCCCAATTTGTTATGATCCCTGGTGAGGAAGGATGAACGAGCTCTCTTTATTTATTCAACCCCCTCGGCTGGTTGCAACAAGGTTGATTTAAATAGGGCCCCTTCCCCGTGGATACCTTTTCCCAGTCCAAATGTATTTATGTTTTAAAAGGAGCCAATTTAACCAGGCTGTCTTGAGTCAAAGAAAGAGTGAGGTTATTAGCTACAAAACGTAAGAAAAATTAATAAAAATGAAACACACATGCATACACATTAAAAATGATAAATTGAGTCCAAAAATAAAAGTTAAAAAGATATCCGAGTCAATCCTTTGGCTTGTCCGTGAGGAGTAGATGGTGAAATGTTGTGGCTGTTAAATTGGGGTGATTCCAGTAGCACTGGCTTTGGCAGTTGAGCAGTTTGGTTTGGAGATTCTTGTCTCTGCAGGTTAACTGAAAGGAGTTGTCCTGCTTCATTTTTGACTGTGGCTTTGCTGACTTGTGACTTGCTCCCAGCAATCAGAGAGAAATGATGTTTTACCTGCAAGCACAGGAATGCCCAGTTGGTGTTCTTCAGCTGTGACCTTCACAGCACACATATACCAGAGCATAACACCAGATTAGCACACACATTAGGATTGCAGTTGTCTTTTTCAAAACCCTTTTCCTTGTGTATTCCTAGAAGGGAAATCAAACATGTCTTTTGCCCAGGTGTGTTTTCTTTTCAACTTAGTTCACGCTCACAGTCTGGGATATAACTCAACAGGAGGTGATTTCGGCTGAGATGGTAATCATTTTCCTTTATCTCTGCAACCACAGGAGATTACAATTCAGTTTGCATTCTATTTTTTCCTTTGAAGTGCATCTATCTGAAATAGGCTGTGTCATACCTTTTAGGTGTGAAATTTTGTTCTCTCTGAAATAATTGGTCAAGTAACCCACAGGAATTTTCCAGCAAATGGTTACCTTACAGTCTCAGCCAGCATTTGTTTGTATGTCCTTTTTTAAAAACACGTCTTACTTAAAATTTCAATATGTCTATAAGTAATTTGGGTATAGTATCCATGGTCATTACAGGGCAGTGTGTGGCTTGGAGGGGAACTTCCAGGTGGTGTCTCCATGCATCTGCTGCCCTTATCCTTCTAGGTGTAGACATCATGAGTTTGGAAGATGCTGTCAAAGGAGCCTTTGTGAGTTGCTGCAGTGCATCTTGCAGATGGTACACACTGCTGCCACTGTGTGTCATGATGGAGGGAGTGAATTTTTAAGTGTTGGATGGGATGCCAATCAAGCTTTGCCCTCGATGGTGTTGAGCTTACTGAGTGTTGTTGGAGCTGCAGTCATCCAGGTGTTATAATGTGGCAGATGATGTGTGCCAGGTGGACCAAATCCATGAGGGAAACTTGGTCGCACTATCACAGCGGTTTTGCAATTTGTATTTATTAGGAGATGTGTGCACTGAATTCAGAAGTAATAAGTTCACCAAGACCTTTAGAGATTTTTTAAAAATTAAATTAAAATATTTATTAACAAAATAAAAGATGCCAAGCACATACATAAGACTATAATTGCTACTATAATAACTCCTAAAATTCCTAATTAACCTGATTCCCAGTTACACTCCCTTTAAGGCAACAGTCCAAAAATAGATTTTAGATTTAAAACAAACTCAGCAAGTTAACACAATACCCCAGACAGTTGAATTCCAAAAGACTTTCCCAACTTCAGATTTGTTATATAGCAGACATATGCACACATGCTGGAGGCTTCATTAAGGCTATTTCACATTCCTATTAGGTCTTACGTGGCCTTCTGACACATAACCTTCCATTCTCCTTTATATATGTTTCTCCCTTTTAATATGTAAATTGTATTGTTTCATATGTCTTTGAAACTGTATTTTCTTCATAACATAAGAACTTTCATGGTGCCAATATTGCTAGTAACCTTTGGAAAAAATATACACATTCCTTAGCCCTGCTTATCTAGCTAGTTGTAAACAGACTAAGATCCTTTTGTGATCCAAATCTCCCTTCATTTTTCTAAAAATACAAATTCCCTTCACACCTTACAAGCTAAGCCAGCATCCATGTTTACTCATTAGTCTATCAAGCACCTAGCTTCTTTTGATGATTTAAAGGTTGCAGTCTGCTTGACTAGAAAATGTAATTAAACTCTACACAGACCCAAAATATACTTACGCCAAAAAACCTACTTCACAATAAACCAGAAAAATATTATGAAAAAAAAAGTTAGTTTCATGACACAGGCAAGTCGAAAGTATTCCATCACATTCCTGACTTGTGCCTTGTAGGTTGTGGACAGGCTTTGGGCAGTCGAGAGGTGAGTTACTCACTGCAGGATTCCTAGCATCTGAGCTGCTCTTGTACCCACAGGGCAGGATCTTTTGTTTGGTGTACAGGGGTAGGCCCCACATGCCAATGCTTAAAATGAAGCGTGGTGACATCAGGCGTACGTCCCGACATCACCGCATGTCATTCCGAACTTTAGTTTGGCGGGTGCGCACTGGATTCGGCTGCAGAGTTGAATGAACTGTCAAAGGCCTGGTAAGGCCATTAATAAACTAATTAAAGTAATTGTCAGGATTTCCCATCCAACCTTAATGTTGGCGGGCAGGCAAAGAGCCCAGGCGGCCTTTGCATTTTTCATGAAACCTCATCCACGGGCAGGATGAGGTTTCATGAAGGATTTATTAATGAAATAAAATTTTTTATTAAAATTCATAAACATGTCCAAGCTCATGTGGCACCGTCACATGAGGGGACATGTCTGAATAATTTTTTTCTCTCTTTTTTTCAATGTTTCATAATGACATTAATTTCCCTGAGGCGCACAGCTGATCGCAGACGGCGATTGGCTCCACGCCCACCCTCACCTGCTCCCGACTAGCCCACCCGACGGGGAGAAAATTCTCCACAGTGTACTTATATGTTTGGTCCCGTTCAGTTTCTGGTCAATGGTAACCCCCAAGATGTGGATAGTGAGGGATTCAGCGATGGTAGTGCCATTGAATGTCAAAGAGAGATGATTAGATCCTTTCTTGTTGCAGATGGTCATTGTCTGGCACTTGGGTGGTGTGAATGTACTTGCCACTTATCAGTCCTATTATCCAGGCCATGCTGCTTATGGACACAGGCTGCTTCAGTATCTGAGGAGTCTGATCTCGTGATGGAGGGAAGGCCATTGATGAAGCAGCTGAAGATGGTTGCGTCTGGGACACTACCCTGAGGAAATCCTACAGTGATGTTCTGGAACTGAGATGATTGACCTCCAACAACCACAACCATCCTGTTTTGTGATAGGTTTGAATCCAACCAGTGTAGCGTTTTCCTCCTGACTCCCATTGAATTCATTTTTCTGATGGCTCCTTGATGCCACACTTGGTCAAATGTTGCCTTGATGTCAAGGGCTGTCACTCTCACCTCACCTCTTGAGTTCAGCTCTTTTGTCCATTTTGGAATCAAGGCTGTGATGAGGTCAGGAGCTGAGTGAGCCTGTGAGACCCAAACTGAGTGTCAGTGAGCAGGTTATTGCTGAGTAACAGATGCTTAATAGTGCTTTCAACTTTGCTGATGATCGAGGTAGACTGATGGGGAAGTAACTGGCTGGATTGGATTTGTCCTGCTTTTTGTGGACAGGACAAACCTGGGCAGTTTTCCACATTTCTGGGTAGATGCCAGTGTTGTAGATGTACTGGAATAGCTTAGCTAGGGCATGGCACGTTCTGGAACACAAATCTTCAGTATTTTTGCCAGCATGTTGTCAGGGCCCATGGCTTTTGCAATATCCAGTGCCTTCAGCTGTTTCCTGATATCAAAGCGAGTGAATCGAATTGGCTGAAGACTGATATCTGTGATGCTGGGGACCTCCGTAAGGGGCCAAGATGGATCATCTACCTGGCGTTTCTGGCTGAAGATGGCTGCAAATGCTTCAGCCTTGTGTTTTGCACTGATGTGCTGGGCGCCCCCATTATTGAGGATGGGGATATTTTTGGATCCTCCTCCTGCAGTGAGTTGTTTAATTGTCCATCACCATTCATAACTGGAGGTGGCAGGACTGCAGAGCTTGAATCTGATCCTTTGGTTAGCTCTAATCGCTTAGCTCTGTCTATCTTATGCTGATTGGCATACTAGTCCTGTGTTGTAGCTCCACTAGGTTGACACCTCATTTTTAGGTATGCCCGGTGCTGCTCTTGGCACGCCCTCCTGCACTCTTCATTGAACCAGGGTTGATCCCCTGGTTTGGTGGTGACGGTAGAGTGGGGGATATGCTCGGCCATGAGATTACAGATTGTGGTTGAGTATAATTCTGCCGCTGATGGCCCACAGTGTCTCATGGATGCCCAGTCTTGAGTTGCTAGATATGTTTGAAATCTATCCCATTTAGCACAGTGGTAGTGCCAAACATTACGATGGAGGGTATCCTCAACGTGAAAACAGGACTTTGTCTCCACAAGAACTGTATGGTTGCCACTCCTACCGATACTGTCATGGACAGATGCATCTACGGTAAGCAGTTTGGTGAGGATGAGGTCAAGTATGTTCTTCCCTCTTGTTGGTTCCCTCACCACCTGCCAAAGACCCAGTCTAGCAGTTATGTCCTTTCGGTGTTGTCCAGCTCGGTCAATAGTGGTGCCTAATTAATACAGTAATTCTAATTAATACATTTGGTAAATACAAGATACAGAATAAAAAATGTCTCCTTCAGCTTAATGTCAGTCTCAAAATTGCTTCCTTGACCTTGCTTACTACAATGAATACAAGATAAATATAGTCTAAAACTGGTCAAGTTACACTAAATGTACTACACAGACCTACTTACAGGCTGCAGTCAGACTGAGAAAGATGAGCAGGAAAGGTTTACTTTTGTCATGGTTCTATTGGTTATCTTAGTCAATATGGTGTTAAAAGTTGTTCCTGTATCTTGTTTTTGCCTGGCTTACTGGCACACTTACAGAAAAAATATCTAATTTTCAAGCTGTTACCAGGATGAAGAGTTTGGAGTTTATTGGTAGTGGTTGTCTTAATACTAACCTGATATAAAACTTTCCACCATGTTTTAACAATATGTGTTACTCAGCCTCAGAAGAGCACAGCCTTACAGGATGAGTGTAATATTTCCTTTCTAACAACATTAAATTCTTCTGGTTTCTATGCAGATGATTGCCAATTTAATTCCAATTTAAACTGAAAATGGACAGTTTTCCTGCCAACTTCTGCACCTGGGACTGGATTGAGACAGTTTATTTTGGTTATGTTACCAAAAACTAAGCAGTATGGTGGCAGAAGGGCAGAGTTTGGGCAATCATCAAATTTCTCTGCATCTACCACTGGTGACATCTGGACAATAGTGGTGATAACCTTGAGGTAATGATGGAGCACTTGCTGAAGTGCCTTTTGAATAAAGTGGCCCAGCACTGGCCACTTCTCCCTCTCCTCAGGTCCCAAATGCTAACCTTAGTTGGAACTCGACTCAGCCGATGATCTAAAATAATATAAAGCTTTGTGTCTTTTTGGTGTGTGCCATAACCACAATGACTGCAGTGGTTCAAAGAAAAGGTGCACACCACCATCTCAGTGTAATTAGAAATGGACAATAAATGTGGCCCTTCTAATGCTGTCGGTAATCCAAGAATATATCTTTATAAATTAATTGGAGGAGATAGGATTTTTTGACAAAGCTGCTTTTTAATTAAATGGGAGTGCTTCTTTCTACATTTAGCAAAGAAAAGTTTAGGCCAAAGCTGCAAAGGAGACATGAGACATTATAGGGAGAACTGCCTCTTTTCCAGATACATTCAAGGTTATAATGTAAGAAGTAAAGCAAAGGAGGATGGCAACCTTTGAAACAAGACATTACCCTCCAGTGAAAGCCGAGGATCAAGCTCCATGGATGGAGGAAACAGAGAAAGTACAATGAGTCTCCCGAGTCCACAAAACCTGGATCCAAATAATGGTGATTAATGGAATCAGGAGAATTGCTAAGGTCAGGGTACATGTGGCAAGAACCAAAATTTAAATTGCTGCACCCGTAGGGAGATGGTATGCAAAGAATCCAAACAAAATCCGCTTTTCAAATAGTTTGCACAACCACATCTAAACGTTGAAAAGTCTGTTAAGAATATGCAGTGCTACAAGAACATAATGCACATGGAATATGTACTGACCACAGGACTGCTTGTCTGCATGCTTTCCGATTTCTGACATCTTGATCCTTTGAGTGTTCCAGTAAAAGGATATTTCTAATCAGCAGGGGGCCATATGTGCAAGCAAAGAATTACAGCAATTGATGAAGTTGTTGCACAGTAAGAGGGGATTATTGTCATCCTTAGTCCATAAATGGAAGAGGGGATGGAGAATTTGGATGTTTGCTGCCCCTGTTCAACATGTATTTTTTTTTCCTAATTGCTGTGCATGTGCATTCTTTTATTCAATAACAAAGAAGCAGGCATTGTATTACCCTGACATGCTTCCACATGAACAGGAGAACGAGCACATCCTGAGTGGGGCACAGCCAGAGTGGGTATTCGGAATTTGATGCAAAGCGGGAATTCACTGCATAGGGGACAAGGTGCTCTTTGCATTTTTGCCTTGCTATCCAACTTCTTAAACCTTCAGAGCATGCTGCAGCAGTAGAGACTACAAGGGAAGGGAATCACTGGTAAGTAGTAGGTAAGGTATTTACTACTTTAATCGCTTATAGTTTAAGGTCTTTTTGTGGTTTACAGTTTGTTTACTCTGCAGTAACGAGGGTCAGGAAAGAAGGGCCCTAGAGTAATTGACTTAGAAGGTTTAGTTTAAAGGGATAAGTTATGGCAGGGGCACTCAAAGCAGTGGTGTGCTCCTCGTGCTCCATGTGGGAAGTCGGGGACATTTCCAGTGCCCGTGACCAGCATGTGCGCAGTAACATGTGCATGTGCCCAGCTGCAGCTCCTGGAAGCTTGGGTTTCAGAGCTGGAATGGCGGCTGGGACACTGTGGAGCATCCGCAAGTCTGAGAGCATCGTGGATAGCACGTTTAGAGAGGTGGTCACACCGCAGATGAAGGGAATTGAGGAAGGAAGGGAATGGGTGACCACCAGGCAGTCCAAGAGAAACAGGCAGATAGTTCAGGAGTACCCTGGGGTCCCGCTCACAAATCGGTATTCCATTTTGGAGGCTGATGAGAGCGCTGGTTCCTCCAGGGAGTGCGGACAGAGCCAAGCTTCTGGCACCATAAGCAGCCTGTCTGTACAGGAGGGGAGGAAGAGAGGAAGAGCAATAGTAATAGGGGATTCTATAGTCAGGGGAACAGATAGGCACTACTGTGGCCGTCAACGTTACTCCAGGATGGTATGTTGCCTCCCTGGTGCCAGGGTCCGGGATGTCACTGAATGGCTGCAGGGCATCCTGAAGGGAGAGGGTGATAAGGCAGAGGTCATGGTACATGTTGGTACCAATGACATAGGTAGAAAGAGGGATGAGGTCTTGCATCAAGAATTCAGGGAGTTAGGCAGTAGACTGAAAAGCAAGACCTCTCGGGTTGTAAACTCTGGATTACTCCCAGTGCCACATGCTAGCGAGCTCAGAAATAGGAGAATAGCGCAGATGAATATGTGGCTTAGGAGTTGGTGCAGGAGGGAGGGTTTTAGATTCCTGGATCACTGGGACCGTTTCTGGGGAAGGTGGGACCTGTACAAGTGGGACGATCTATATCTGAACCAGAGCGGGACTAACATCTTTGCGGGGGTGTTTGCTAGTGCTGTTGGGAAGAGTTTAAGCTAATTCGGTAGGGGGAGGGGACACAGTATGTTAGCAGAATAGGGACACATCATAATACAGTAAAACAATCAAGGCAGAGGGAGTACAGCTGCAATAAGCTTCAAGGGAGTAAGGCAAGGCTGGATGGCCTCTACTTTAATGCCAGGAATATTACAGGTAAAACGGATGAGTTAAGGGTGAGGATCGACATGTGGAATTGTGATATAGTAGCCATCACTGAGACGTGGTTGAAGGAGGTACAGGATTGGCTGCTCAACATTCCGGGATATAGAATCTTCAGGCGAGACAGGGGAGGGGGTAAAAGAGGAGGAGGCATTGCATTATTAGTTAAGGAGTCAGTTACTGCAGTAAGGAGAGATGATATCTTGGAGGGGGCATCGAATGAAGCTTTGTGGGTAGAGTTTAGGAATAAAAAAGGGGCAACCACGGTATTAGGTGTTTATTATAGACCCCCAGATAGTAAGCGGGAAATTGAGGAGCAAATATGTGCACAATTTGCGGAGGTATGTAAAAACAATAACAATAGGTTAATTATATTAGGTGATTTCAACTTTCCCAACATTGATTGGGATAGACATAGTGTTAAGGGCTTGGATGGAGTGGATTTCTTGAAATGTGTAAAGGAGAACTTTTTAGGTCAAGATGTAGAGGGTCCAACAAGGGACGGTGCATTGTTGGACCTAATTCTGGGGAATGAAGCCGGACAGGTGGCTGAGGTAGTGGTGGGCGAGCATTTTAATGATAGCGACCACAACATGGTACAGTTTAAGTTTGTTATGGACAAAGAAATCGACAAGTTGCAAAAAAATGTTTTGGATTGGGGGAGAGAGGATTTTAGTAAAATAAGGCAGGATCTGGCCAAGGTAGACTGGGAACAGCTACTTGTGAGGAAATCTACAGAGGAACAGTGGGCGGTGTTCAAAAAGGAAATAGGGAGGGTACAGGCTCAACATGTTCCCTCTAGGGTGATAGGAAGGAGAAACAAGCCCAGAGAACCATGGATGACCAGAGATATTCAGGTTACGATGAGAAGGAAAAGAGAGGCTTTAAGCAAGTCCAAGGGAAACAAATCAGCGGAGGCATTAGTGGAGTACAGAAAGTGCAGGGTGGAGCTTAAGAAAGCAATTAGAAGAGCAAAGAGGGGATATGAGAAAGCTCTGGCTGGTAAAAGTAGGGAAAATCCCAAGATATGCTTTAAGTATATCAATGGGAAAAGGATAACCAGGGAAACAGTAGGGCCCATAAGGGAACCAAGGGGGCAATCTATGGGTGGAGCCAGAGGACATCACTAGAGTGTTGAATGAATATTTCACGTCCGTCTTCACCCAAGAGAATGAGGATGAAGATATTGAACTCAGGGAGAGAGACTGCGAGGTTCTTAAGCAAATTGATATAGGGAGTGACAAGGTATTGGAGGTGTTGGCAGGCTTAAGAGTGGACAAATTTCCAGGTCTGGATGATTTGTGTCCCAGACTGCTGGGGGAGGCAAGGGAGGAGATCGCAAGGGCTCTGACCCAAATTTTTAATTCCTCTATGGCCATGGGGGAGGTGCCAGAGGACTGGAGAACAGCTAATGTGGTTCCGCTATTTAAGAAGGGCTGTAGAGATAAGGCAGGCAACTACAGGCCAGTGAGTCTCACGACAGTGGTAGGGAAACTATTGTAGAAAGTTCTGAAGGAGAGTATCTATCTCCACTTGGAGAGGCAAGGTTTGATCAGGGATAGTCAGCATGGCTTTGTCAGAGGGAGGTCATACCTAACAAATTTGATTGAATTTTTTGAGGAGGTAACCAGGTGTGTATATGAGGGTAGTGCAGTTGATGTATTTATATGGATTTCATCAAAGCCTTTGACAAGGTCCAACATGAGAGACTTATAAAGAAGGCAAAGGCACATGGGATACAGAGTAATTTGATAAGGTGGATTCAAAATTGGCTTAGTTGTAGGAGGCAGAGGGTGATGACAGAAGGATGCTTTAGTGACTGGAAGCCAGTGTCCAGTGGCGTACCACAGGGATCTGTGCTGGGTCCCCTATTATTCATCATTTATATAAACGACATAGATGACTATATAGGGGATAGGATTAGTAAATTTGCGGATGACACAAAGATTGGCCAGGTGGGTAACAGTGAGGTTGAGTGTCTTGGGCTACAGGAAGATATGGACGGGATGGTCAAATGGGCAAATAAGTGGCAGATGGAATTTAACCCTGAAAAGTGTGAGGTGATACACTTTGGAAGGAGTAATTTGACAAGGAAGTATTCAATGAATGGCATGACACTATGAAGTTCTGAGGAACAAAGGGACCTTGGCTTGTGCGTTCATAGATCTCTGAAGGTGGAGGGGCATGTTAGTCGGGTGATGAAAAAGGCATATGGGACACTTGTGTTTTATCAATCGAGGCATAGATTAGAAAAGTAGGGAGGTCATGTTGGAGTTGTACAGAACCTTGGTGAGGCCACAGCTGGAGTACTGTGTGCAGTTCTAGTCACCACATTATAGGAAGGATGTGATTGCACTCGAGGGGTGCAGAGGAGATTCACCAGGATGTTGCCTGGGATGAAACATTTAAGTTATGAAGAGAGGTTGGATAGACTTGGGTTGTTTTTGTTGGAGCAGAGAAGACTGAGCGGCGACCTGATCGAGGTGTACAAGATTATGAGGGGCATGGACAGGGTTGATAGGGCGCAGCTATTCCTCTTAGTTGAAGGGTCAGTCACAAGGGGGTATAAGTTCAAGGTGAGGGGCAGGAGGTTCAGGGGGGATATGAGGAAGAACATTTTTACCCAGAGGGTGGTGACGGTCTGGAATGCACTGCCTAGGAGGGTGGTGGAGGCAGGTTGCCTCACATCCTTTAAAAAGTACCTGGATGAACACTTGGCACGTTATAACATTCAAGGTTATGGGCCAGTGCTGGTAAATGGGATTAGGTAGGTAGGTCAGGTGCTTCTCACGTGTCGGTGCAGACTTGATGGGCCGAAGGGCCTCTTCCGCACTGTGATTCTGTGATTCTGAAAATATATTTGCACTTTACTTACAAAGGATTTCATCTTGAAACCATATAGCACATTTTCCTTTACTTCTCCTATTGTTTCTCCCAATGCTGGTGAAGAAGCAACCAAAATTCAAACATTTCACACAACATGTCATGTTGCACACTGCAACTGCAATTTACACCGAAATGCCTCCAAACATTAGATTGCAAATCTCAGGAGGAAGCAACGGGTAAAGCAATGATCACGAGGCAAGTGAAGGTACCATCAACAAAACATCCAGCAAGTGTTTGGATTGTTAGCACAAGACAGTCCTCAGCTGGATAGGCAATAGATTAATACCTATTGTTCTCTCAGGTAATGCTACTCTCATAGTTCCCTTTGATATTTCTACCACCTCTGCAGTATCAAAAGTCTATTACTCATGAAATATATTGATTTTCTTCATTTTCTGTTGGCAAGAACAATCAATCCTAATGGTAACCAATAACATTACAGATTAATTTCATAAAAAATAGAATCAGGAGAAAAGTAAGTAGAACTGAAGTGAAGTAAATTCAATTGCACTGCTCTATCCAAGCCAAGGCCAACCATCAATGCTTCCATGAGTACAATTCCCAACCCTGCTGATGTTAACTTCCTTTCAAGTAGAAGGAATGAGTGTATGTCACAAACCAAAAGCAACAATTCAATGTTATTTTAGGCTATATTTTTTTCAATTCATTCTCTTGATGGGTTGTAAATGAGAACACCAGCAAGGGGTCTGGTATCCTACTATTTCCATGCATTGGCAGACTAGTACCAGAAGAGACAAAACAAATTGAAACTCAGGATCAACAGTGATAATGGCTCTCCAAGGAACAATATAAAATGATACGGAGCTGCATATGTCAGTTCAGCAAGATTAAGTCTAGCAAAGCTGAATTTTAATAGCTTTAGCTGCAGGTGAAATTAAACTTTTGTGCTAAATATGTGAAGCCTCTGTTGCGATATAAGTACTCAACTTACATTCCTAATCAAATTTAAGAAAACACAAATCATTTTGAAAATCATAGTTATCATTTTCTTTATTATACATCTACAATCCATCACCGAGATGGAGTTGGTTATGAGATATTCAGTATGAAATTTCAAACATAGTTCTTCCCAAGGTAAATAGAAATGGTTAGGTAAATAAACTACAATGCATAAATATGAGTAATTACTTAGGAGATTTATTTCAAACATTATTTACAGAGTATGGGAGCTGATAATGTCCCAGATTTTGCCGTGAGCAGCAAAGGACCAGCTTACACCATTCACTTCAAGTATAGTGCCCACAAACTTGTCAGTAGACACTGCCAGTCATCTGGCAGCTACTTGAATTTGGCATCCCCTACAGGGGATTTGTGCTGTCTATGAGCAGACCACAGAGCTGGGAACCTTTCAACCAATCATACTGAAGAATCTTCACTGGGATGCAAATATGGGCAAAGCATAAACTAAGAAACAGGAAATATAAATCACAGTCAAATCATTGTACAGAAAGTAAAACAAAGATTGGAAATACACATGGGATTAAGGGGAAGATGTAAGAGAACAAAACAGAAAATTCATATTTTTTTTAAATCTGCAACATGAATTTTCATCTAAGGAAATGAGACTCCACATTTGTAAAATTAATTCTCAGGGCCGGAGAGGTTGTTCATCAATAATTACTACTTACGACACTGTTAAAGACACAGTTACTCCTCATTACACAAGGTCTAGCATTTATATCTGTTGTTGGAATATTAATTCTGGGTAATTAGTCAAAGTTCATGCCATGACAGTGATATTTGTGTAGATTCCATTGACAATACCTGCAACAACATGCTGTGGAGGGCCAAAGCATCATTAACAGCAACATCCGGATTTCCCCATTTAACTGTGCATGTATGGTCACTGTGCTGTCAGTTTTACCTGGCAATAATGATTAATAACAACTGCCTTACTATTATTAGTACAACAAAATCTGGGTCAACTAAATGTCCCCAGTGTCATAGGGCCCTGAGGCCTTCCCAAGTGTCAAATGGAGGGTACATATCATAATGTAACCTGAGAGAGCCTATTATGCTTTGAGGCTGTCTATCTATTGTGTGGGTCCCAATTTTTATGTAAATTATAATTGCCTTCATAATGCATTTGTTGTGTCTACACACCATTTCAAATGTTCTTATCTATAGTCTAATGTTTCTGTTAAATGTATATTGCTAATTCTTAGATTTCTGTGTAACTGCCTGTCATTCACTCCTTCTGTACTATATTGTTATTGTACAAGAAAGGAAGTTGGTAAAAATGAATAAATTACTGCCCGAGAAATTGGCAGTGGCCCTTTTTTGGGTGCCACCTGGGCTATCAAGGCTCCAAATTGTCAGGCAGGAAGTATTCATATTTCTGGTCAGAACTGCGTCCTCTACTATATTGGATAAGGAGAATCAAAAAGTGTCCTTTATCCTCTGAAGAAGGGTCATACAGACTCAAACATTAACTCTGTTTCTCTCTCCACAGATGCTGTCAGACCTGCTGAGTTTTTCCAGCATTTTCTGTTTTTGTGTCCTTTATCCATGCCCGAAGCAGCCATTAAACATCTCTCTGTGGTATCCTCTTCAAGATTTATTTGCCAAGCGGCAATTTAAAAAGTTAACATGGCTTAATGGTACCATACAGTACTTGCTTCTGAATCAGAATGTCATGGTTTCCAACCACACTCTAGTGCAGTGCTGAAGGAATGCTGCATTTTCAAAGGTGCCATCCTTGAATGGGACATGTTATAGAGTTGATTTTCCAGGCAACTTTGCTTGGTGGAAACATTGAACTTTATTTACAAAACAACAGCAGCAGCGACATGTGTGCATCTAACTCTATAACTAAAGAAGAACTCTCTCCCAGAGGTTCCCCGTGCTGCTAACTGATTGGTTTACTCAGATCATGTGATCTTACAACACAGGATTATTCTTAAAGCTACAGTCCTATGTTTATCAAACCTATAATTACTACAGGACATTAAACCAAGGTCCTGTCTACCTGTTTTGGTAGCCTAAAAAGACCCCATGACACTGTTCAAAAAGAGCAAAGAATTCCTTTAGTGTCCCAGTTAGTATTTATCTCTCAACCAATACCACAAAAGTAACTCAATTTAAGTACCTTTCACCCATTACTGTGACTTGTTCAGGTTTTCAAACTGTCACTTGGATTCTAAAAGAGCTGTCCATCATGCATTTAACTGAACAACTTCCAAAGTCTATGTTTGTTCAAAGTAGCTTGTTTTTGCTCCTCAACTCTCTTGTTTCAAAACCAGTTTAAACTACCTTCACATCTGTATTTCATTTGATTAGGACAGGTTTATACTGCAATTACTGTAGCTTAAGTTCCTTATATATTATGGTTAAATTTAGATGGACAGTTACTATGCCAAATTTAAACAGATGTTCACTGAAGGAATGAAATCTGCCATCCTTACCCAGTCAGGCCCACATGTAACTCCAGATGCACCCTCCATCATGTTGTGTGGCACAACCACCGTGCTAAATGGGATGGATTTTGAACAGATCTAACAACTCAAGACTGGGCATCCATGTTGCGCTGTGGGCCATCAGCCACAATCTGTAACCTCATGGCCTGGCATATCCCCCACCCCATCATTACCATCAAGCCGGGGGATCAACCCTGGTTCAATGAAGAGTGCAGGAGGGCATGCCAGGAGCAGCGCCAGGCATACCTAAAAATGAGGTGTCAACCTTGTGGAGCTACAACACAAGACTACTTGCGTGCCAAACAGCATAAGCAGCAAGTGATAGACAGAGCTAAGTTATCAGAGCTAACCAAAGGATCAGATCCAAGCTCAGCAGTCATGCCACATCCAGCCGTGAATGGTGGTGAACAATTAAACAACTCACTGGAGGAGGAGGCTCCACAAATACCCCCATCCTCAATGATGGGAGAGCCCAGCACATCAATGCAAAATATAAGGCTGAAGCATTTGCAACAACCTTCAGCCAGAAGTCCCAAGTGGATGATCCATCTCGGCCTCCTACAGAGGTCCCCAGCATCACAGATGCTTAGTCTTTAATCTATTCAATTCGCTCCATGTGATATCAAGAAATGGCTGAAGGCACTGGGTACTGCAAAGGCTATGGGCTCTGACAATATTTCGGCAATAGTACTGAAGACTTGTGTTCCAGAACTTGCAGCACCCCCAGCCAAGCTGTTCCAGTACAGCTACAACACTGGCATCTACCCAGCAATGTGGAAAATTGCCCAGGTATGCCCTGTACACAAAAAGCAGGACAAATCCAACCTGACCAATTACCGGCCCATCAGTCTACTCTCGATCATCAGCAAAGTAATGGAATGGGTCATTAGCAGTGCTATCAAGCGGCACTTGTTTAGCAATAACCTGCTCACTGATTCCCAGTTTGGGTTCTGCCAGAACCACTTACCCTGTGACCTCATCATAGCTTTGGTTCAAACATGGACAAAAGAGCTGAACTCCTGAGCTGAGGTGAGAGTGACTGCCCTTGACATCAAGGCAGCATTTGACCGAGTGTGGCATCAGGGAGCCCCAGAAAAACTGGAGTCAATGGAAATCAGGGGGAAAACTCTCTGCTGGTTGGATTCATACCTCGCACAAATGAAAATAGTTTTGGTTGTTGAAGGTCAACCATCTCAGTTCCATAACATCACTACAGGAGTTCCTCAGGGTAATGTCCTTGGCCCAACCATCTTCAGCTGCTTCATCAATGACCTTCCTTCCAACATAAGGTCAGAAGTGGAGATATTCGCTGACGATTACACGATGTCCAGCACCATTAGTGACTCCTCAGATACTGAAGCAGTCCATGTCCAAATGCAGCAAGACTTGGAAAACATCCAGGCTTGGGCTGATAAATGGCAAGTAACATTCGCGCAAGAGCAATGAGCATCTTCAACAAGACAGAATCTAACCATCGCCCCATGAAATTCAATGGCATTACCATCACTGAATCCCCCACTATCAACATTTTAGTGATTGCTGTTGACTGGAAATTGAACTAAACTAGCCATATAAATACTGGGGCTACAAGAGCAGGTCAGAGGCTATGAATCCTGCAGCAAGTACCACACCTTCTAACTCCCCAAAGCCTGTCCATCATCTAAAGTCAGGAGTGTGATGGAATACTCTCCACTTGCCTGGATGAGTGCAGCTCCAACAACACTCAAGAAGCTTGACACCATCTAGGACAAAACAGCCCACTTGATTGGCACCACATCCACAAACATTCACTCCCTCCTTCACTGACGCACAGTGGTAGCAGTGTGTACCATCTACAAGATACACTGCAGGAACTCAGCAAGCCTCCTTAGACAGCACCTTCCAAACCCACGACCACTACCATCTAGAAGGTCAATGGCAGCACCACATGGAAACATCACCACCTGGAATTTCCCCTCCAAGCCACTCACCATCCTGACTTGGAAATATATCACCATTCCTTCGCTGTTGCTGCATCAAAATCCTGGAACTCCCTCCCTAACAGCACCGTGGGTGCACCTAAGCCTCATGGACAGCAGCAGCCTAGCCAGCAATGCCCAAATCCCATGAATAAATTTTTTAAAACTGCTGCATTTCTAATCAAGCTCAGCTTTTCACTTGGTACCATTTGTGTTATTTTTCTCTTGCTGTCTTCTTTAACTCAGCTTTATTTCCCCTATTTTGCCTTTATTAGTTACAGCTTTTGTTTCACAGCACTCACTAGATGGTTCTTCCTGATTGGAATTTTCTGTTGCCCTGGCTATGCTTTCAATAATTATTTACGGTTTTCTTTGCTAACCCTTCTCTTTCCTTTTCTCAGAATTCTTGGTTTTTGTTTCTCAGTTGGCAGCTTTGAGCCCCTGGAATATTCAGCAGCAGCTGAAAGGCTTACCTTTTTATTCTTGCACATTAATAAGATTTGGCTTGTATGTTAGGCTTGCTATACTTGTGAAGTTCCATTTGATTATAAGTGAGACAAAGACATTAGAACTAGTTTATAAAATAACAGTTCAGATAGCGTAATCCAATGCAATGGTTAACTCTTGGCCAGAAAGATGATTAGCTCAGAAGAATACTCCATCATTTGAATTTTCTTGTGTTAATAGCTGAACTTAATCTATTTTTGTCAAGGGTTAAAAGCAGGAAGGGATGAAAAGTGCTGTTGCCTATTATCAATCTTTAGATAATTCAGACTTCAGGGTGTGGTTTGGTTAAAATCTGTGTTCTCTATCTTTGAAGTTTGGCCTCTGAATGCACAATATGAGGAGTACAATTATAGAATAAGTCCAACATTGTTGAGGACCACAGGTAAGTTGCCTTTGCTCTTGCCTTCCAGTGGCATGCTCTGCAGCTTATTTGAAAACCAAGTTAACATTGAACCATGAATTTTATTTGGCACCCCAAAAGCCAGACTCATTGTTATCATCTACATCCTTCAACCTTACTAATGCACCTATTTTGTTGGGTGGCTGTGCAGGTCAGTGTGCCCTAGGTCATAGTCCCCAATGCACATATAAGGTGTCCTCATATGGGATTGTAGTTAGGGCTGGGTGACTTCCTAAACGTTCTTCTCCTTATCATGAATAATTATACAGTTTAATTTCAATGTCATAAGCAGTAAAGTGATTGCTACAGTACAGACTATTGTCTTCTTAAAAATGTAGTGTACCATTGTATAAAGTTTTCTTACCATAAACTAAACAGTGTTAAGTGTTGTTCAGGCTTCTCTTTTTTCTGATCTAATTTGTTTACAGGTTTTATGATTAAAATAACATCTTCTTTCTGCATCAAAGTTCACATTTTAATCATTTTTATTTTAAGTGACTATTTTGCTGATCAAAATACGTAACGTTTTGATAGGGACTGCTTTGTTTTCACTTTTGGCATCCAGTAGCTGTGTCAAATGTTTCTGAGCTAGGGGATAGCATGGATAAAATGTAACATAAAACTCCCTGGGTGAGAAATTCACTGTGTAGCACTGTTTCTAGCAATGCCACATTGGCCTATCTTGCTTCACTGGGGTCAGGTCACTACTTGCCTCGCCTGCTCACCATTTTTCATTGATGTGGACACATGCAGCTGCTTCTTTTGCCTGTGCCTAAACACATGAAAATGGCACTTTCCTGATGTCACACATCCCAACCAGCTAATGTGACACCAGGAGACATGCGTGAGAGGCTAGTGGTGTGTGGGTAGGAGATGTCATGTGAAGATGCACTGACATTGACCACTCACGTGGCATCATTAGACTTCTTCTGACACTGTTATCAGGTCCTGGGGTCCAGATTACAGGAGTCAACCTCCACCAGCTCCCATTCCATTCTAAGGTAGTCTTTAAGGGGCTCCTGGCTCCAAGCAGGAGCAATGCATCTCTTCTTCTGCCCATTTACATCATTAATGCTTCCAACGCTGAATCCATCAACCTAAACCCTTTACGTTCTCTGGTGTTCAGTTTGCAACAATTTCTGTTGTAGCAGTTTTTTTCCATCTTCCCTTTAAGAGGCAGCCTTTAAGAAACCGCAAATGGTGTGTAGCCTCCTGCTGTATGCAGAACTAAACAGGAGTGTCCAGAAGAAGTGCCAGCGCTAGAGACATTGGAACTCATTCAGATGAGTTGGGTAGATGAATTTTGAATCTTATCCAACTCAATTGGAACAGGTGATGGAATGCTGAGAATTGTTATGTTGTATATTCAGTAGGTCTCTCACAAAGAGGTTCTGAGGTTTGTAAGGTTGAACATTAACTGTTTATTGATAGCACATAACTACGTACAGGTATAGTCCAAGCTCGGAACTAACTCAATGCTTGCTGCTAAACAAGTCTCTGTCCAGTCCATAACTCTCTCTAGTCTCAGGCCATGTGTCTCTTTACATCACACTGTGGGCAGTACTGTACCTAGTCCCACATTAACCATTGCTATGCCAGGTATCCTTATACAGTACACCCCCAAGTCTTTACCCAATGTATTTACATTACAATCCTGTTTACCCAATGTATTTACAGTACAATCACGCCACCCCTTATCCACCCTCCCTCAGGTCTCTGACTTTACAGGTTCACATGGTCTGGAGACCTGACGATTCTTCCAGATGTTGTTCTGGTTATATTTGAAGAAGTGGAGGACTCTGTTGGTTTGGGTAAACCTTGTTGATTTGGAGGGTGCATCATAGGTTGTCTGGCTGGCACTTGGTTGCCTTCTTCTAATTATCTTTTTCCACTCCTTGGAGTTGAACATCTCCTTGTCAACTCCCCATCTGGAATGCTCAAGGTCCACTGGCTTATCCCATTCTTTTTGGAGAGATTTTTCACTCTGTTTGTTCTTGGTATGAATCCAGTGTTTCCTTTTACGTGTGGTCTGTTGTGACCCTTGTGGGAATTGACGGTGTACCTCGTTGTCGTGCGGATGTATCTTATCGGTGGGCTCACCTAGCAGTTTGGCCTTTTTCACGACATCATGTTCCTTCGTGTGCTTCCATGCCTCACTGAGGTGTGCTTTGGTGAGTTGATAGCCAGCCTCTTTTTCCAGCAATGTCTTGCAATTGTGTGTGTTAGTTGGAGGTTGCAGCATCTGTGCCATGGTTTTTAAAGGTATTGGGATAGCAACAGTTGGAGCCTGAGGTTGGGGCTTATCTTGATGTTGCTGCTCTTGTTTGTCTCCCATTCATGGCACTGTAGTAACTATCTGAGTGTCTGGCTGGCCTGACCAAAGAGGAGCTTCTGCCGCCTGTAAAGAAACTGGACAAACCAGCTCTGTGAAGAAAGAAGACAATTCCGAGCTGAAGTCCCAGCTGAGAGCACTGGTGAGCCTCTCGGGAACTTGCAATTCTGTATAATTGATGACAACAGAGGTTGTTTTGACATCTTCTGCCATTTTAAGAAAGCTAGGGGCAACACAGGCACCTCTGCTCAGAAGAGAAAAGGATTGGTTTAGGATGACACACATAACTTCAAATATCTACTTGCCGTTATACCTTAATGGTTCCAGATTCATGCCTATAACCAGGAGTTGGATTCCTCTGGGCCCATAGAGTACCTGTCATTTGTAGCCAGAGGTCTCTCAACCATGGTTCCTTGTCTGAAAGAACTATAACACCATGCCCAATTTGAAGTTGGTGAGGTGACTGTTCCAAAAAGAGAATCCGGGATCCTTGACTTCACCCAAGAAGCACAGCTGTGTCTCTTCCTGATGTGGTACCTCAATCTCATGGATTGTCTTGGGACCCTCTGCCCATCTGGATGTCTTAGCCTTACATAGCTTTCAAAAGTATCCCATGCGGTTGCAGTTAAAACACTGCACTGAGATTGCAGGTCATTGATTTTGTCTGTGAGGTCATTTGGCTCCACAGTGCTGAGTTGGTTGCCCACCCTCTTGTGGTCAGTTTGGGTATTGCCTTCCTTGGCCTGGAGTGTCTCTGCCCCTTTGCTGCTTTACTAGCTGGACAGTTGGGATTGCTCTGTCCATGGCTTGTTTTTGCCACGTAAAATGGATCAGTGCTGCTGGCAGATTTCAGACTGTCTGATGATTTCCGTGGCCTTTTCTAGAGTCAGACCTTCCTTGGCCTGAAGCATGTCTAAAAGGACATCGTCAGCCACTCGAACAACAATTTTGTCTCTTATAAGTCCTGACTTAAGGATGACAGTCACAGCCTTCATCCAATCTGTATAGTTTGTTAATAAAAGAATCACTCAGTTCTCCTGGCTGTTGGACACATTTGTTGAATTTCATCTCTCTAAAGTTTTGTTGCTTCTCAGATTAAAATATGTATCAATGATTTTCAAACTTCATTGAATTTAGCTGACTATTTGTTTATTCCTTGCCTCACTTTAATATCATTGGCTTTCAGATCTACTGAATGAAGTAGTGTATTTATTTGTTCAGCTTCTTTCTTTTTGTCTAGACCTGAAGCTATCATATATCTAAGGAATCTGTTCCACCAAAGTCCCCAATTTTATGCTTGGTATGGGCCTTGGATCAGTCCAAATTGGTCTGGTAAAGTTGAATTTATTATCCATGGTAGTTTACAAACTTATGTGAGTACAGCTTTAAATGTTGGCCAGGTTTTAAAGATTGTACTGCAGTAAGTGTTTGTTCAAAGAGTCTTCCTACGTTTGTCCGGGTTTGGTGGGCTCCTGCTGCGATGGCGGCCCTGACCTCTTTGTCTTTCATTTTGTGCAGCGATTTACTTAATCATCTATTCTGGGCCTTCCCTGCAATAACAATGGGTTTTTCAGTGTTTTTATGTTGTTTCCCGGCTTTGGCTAGGGTTTTTAAATTGCCAATTTTTTATTTGCAATGAGCTTAACTGCCACATGGGATGGCACCGACTCTGAAGCCAGGCTGGCCGCAATGCTTTCGCAAACAGGCTTCTCTCACTTTTAAAAGACTGAACACTTTTTTAAACTAGTTCTGGCCAAGAGCATAATGTTTTTAGCTCACACCTGATAGGTCCTTTGACTCTGCACTCAGTGGATATTCAAACTGGACCTCCACAATCTTATGGAGTCCACAGCTGCACAGTGGATTTTCTTTCTTCTGCCTTCTGCTTCCAATTCTGCTGGGGAACATCTCTCAGGTGACCCCCCCTCTGTGTCTCCACTTCAGGTGCTTTCACTTATGTCAGGATGCTGCCCCTTTAATTTTCCAGCTATTTTCTTTCTGCTCCAGCTTCTCTGTGTTCTGGGATTTTCCAAGTGCTGCTACCATATTGTAAGTTATATATTCAGTCGGTCTCTCATGAAGAGGTTCTGGGGCTAGTAAGGTTGAACATTAACTGTTCATTGATAGCACATAATTATGTACATATGTTCAGGGTATAGTCCAAGCTAGGAACTAACTCTCTGCTTGCTTCAACACAGGTCTCTGTCCAGTCCATAACTCTCTCTAGCCTCAGGTCACATGTCTCTTTACATCATTCTGTGGGGCGGTACTGTACCCAGTCTTCATTAACCCTTGCTATGCTAGATATCCTTATACTTCAAGAATCATGACCCTCAGGCTCAACAATTGAGGTGAAATTTTGCACACACTAATCTGTTCCAAGAATGTTTCTTTATCTGAACCTCAGAGAATAGCTTTATACTGCAACAGATTTCCATGCCAGCCTGCATTATTTCTAAGTGAATTGCCAATTTATTTATGACTGTTGTTTTGTTATGAGTAATGGTGAGTTGTGGACCTTCTTTCACCAGGCTGTAGGTTTACTATGTTCAAATTCATTCATATAGGACCCTCACAGCTGTCAAGTAGGTGCATCTTTCATCTCACCAGCCTGGACTGATATGAACTCAGGTCCCAGAGGTTAAAGATCATTGCACTGAGCCTTGTATATTTCAACCCCCAATATTTATAAGGAGATGGCACCATGTATTTTCTGCTCCTCTCACGAATCATAACTCATTTCGACACCGCCTGCATATATAGTAACCAATCTACTTCATGTACTACACCCAAGCATCAAGTGTTAAGTCCACGGAGCTGTTTTATAGCATATTCCTTTCACAATAAGTCATTAAGGGGAGGTCTGAATCATCAACAAAATGTGATTCAGGTAGTGATTCAGGAATTAAGATGAGTCTGAAGTTGAACTTCTGACTATTGCACCACGAACATTCTAGGGTGTGTAGGTTATTTTTAACTTAAGATAAAATTGTTCAAAAACACTTCTAATTGTTGTTTCTTTCTGAAATGAAAATCCTTACATTCTTGTCAGTGAGATAAAATGTTACAACATTTGTGCTACTAAATTTTAACAGCTAAAGCAAATATATGCTGAAAATAAATTTGAATTTGTGAATTTGTATTTATTTTCTGTCATATCATACCGGTGAATGAGACCTATAAGAAAGTGTGCCAAGGCATAACCTTGCACAGTGAATCAGCGCTCAGTGCCTGAGCTTTGCATGATGCTCCAGAGTATGTAGCTGGCATTGTTATATCTTGCTGTACCTGCACAACTTTGCCAACCAAATTGGCCTGAACAGGGAGATTCCATTTGGAAGCAGAAGAGGTTGGAGGAGAGCATTACAAGATCCATTGCTCCATGTTCCCCTTAGTGATAGTTGGAAGATTTGTCTGAAATCAACATTACGAATAAGGTGTTCTCATCTGTTTAACAGAATCTACCTTTGCCACCACCAGAAGTCTTCTTCTTTAAGTAAATAATAAATCCATCAAATCCTAGAATATGACAGCACATCAGACCTTTTTGGCCTTACATGACAATGTAAGTGAAAATGAAATAAATGCATCCTTTTCTGTATCATTATCATCTCTATGAACAACACTGCATGAATAAGGAGCACACTGGGTGTAATTTTGACTTTGCGTAATAGTGCAAAAAGAGTGACACTGAATTGGCAGCCTAATATATATCTCTGCTGATTTTTATTTCCATTGAAGTAATGTGGCACTACCACTATGTTGGACAGACTGAGGACCATCCAAGTGGCCCCAAGAAGGTGCTGGGAGCTATCACTAATAACAGCGGGCAGAATTTTCCAAGCCCGCTGGCGGCAGACATGATAGATGGCGTGCGCAGAAACTATGGGTCTCCCACTTCACAATGACATGAAGGCAAGTCGCGATCTTCCACTCAGCCCGCCAACGGAGGGCCGAGTTTCCCGCTACCGGTCGGCGGGGAGCTAATTGTAATACATTAGCATATAATTAAAAGGCCATCCTATCAGGCTCTTGGAACCCCACTGTATCGTCTATCCACGTCAGCGGGAAAGCACGCCGACGTGTTTCACAACAGCACGCAGGCGACATGCACTTGGCGACATTCACTTTGGGGTAACTGAGGTGAGTGAGCAGCAGCGTTCTCCACAGCTCGCCCATTGTTTACAGGCTTCGGGGCACCGGGGGGGAAACTGATGCCTAGCCCCGCAAGCGACTGCTGAAGGGCGGGGTTGTCTGGGGGCATGCTGGCCAGCCTCGGAGGGATCTGCTGAGGGGGGGGAGGGGGTGTCTGGGGGAAAGCGCTGTCCAGCCTCGGAGGCAACTGCTGAAGGAGGGGGGTCAAGTGATGCCCTAACGCTGTATCCTGTGCACAGGCAATCGAGGTGGGGGGGGTGCAGGGTAAGCGAGGGAATTGGCCGTGCATTAGGGATACCTGTATAAACTGACCATGCATCTGCAAGTAAGGCAGATCAGGTGCACCACAGTGAAATGATTGGGGTCAGGCTCCTAGCCTGCCCACCCATGCAAGCATTGCGGAGGCACCAAAGGGCCACCAAGCACTCCATACCTTACTGCCTCCCCGCACCCCCGCACCACCCCAGCACAGACTTCGAGTCCACTTTATTGGACCGTGGAGCAGTTGGACTGCACACATTGTACAATCTTCTCACCAACACTGGCCATGTAGCCATCACTACTGGAGTTGCTCACAGCCCCTTGCAATCTCAGCATCCCAGTTTGGACCAGTGTCCCCATGTCACAGGCTGACAGGGCAGCCATGCAGCGCACTCATCTCTGGCCATCCGAGGGGTAACCAGCACTCTCCATGAAGCATTAAGGGGCAGTCACACAGGGCCAGGAAAGGTGCTAAGTACAGCCATGATAACCACGTCTCTCTGTCTCTTTCATGCTGCAGGGGGACCACGTCAGGATCATGGATCCTGGTGACCTAGCTGTGTGCCTGATGGCCTAAAGAGGCCTTAGAAGACGGAGGAGAGAGCGACTGAGGCTCCTGGCTGCGCAAAGGCAGGAGCAGCAACCTCATGAAGGGGCAGCAGGGCCTCGTCGTCCACACACTGCCCAGGAGTGACAGCGAGCCGTAGCTGGTCAGCACCTAGCGACACCCAGGGTCTATAGACGCCGCCTGCCATTCCTGCAGATGACTCAGAACCAGTGCCATCGATGTCTGTGCATGTCTAGGGACCTGGTGTTTCACATCTGCCACTAACTGCAGGACTTGGCGCCAAGGGAACATGGAGGGCATCCACTGCCAGTGGCTGTGAAAGTGACCGCGGGGCTCAATTTCTATGCCAGTGGCTCCTTTCAGGGCTCCACAGGTGACCCCTGTGGGATCTCACAATCCGCCACCCACAAATGCATCCATGAGGTCACAGATGCCATCTTCGCCAGGCACACAACTTTGTGCATTTCGCCCGGCACCGGGACAGCCAGGATGCAAGGGCCATTGGATTCGCCCAGATCTCAGGATTCCCACAGGTGCAGGGTGCGATCGACTGCACTCATGTGGGGCTCAGGTCTCCATCGCTACACACGGTGGACTACATCAACCACAAGGGCTTCCACTCACTGAACGTGCAGCTGGTATGCAACCACCAGAAACGCATCCGGCAGGTGTGCACACGGTTTCCAGGGAGTGTGCACGATGCCTACATCCTCAGTCGCTCACAGATCCCTGCAGTCTTCCAGGGTCCACAGAGGCTGCAAGTTTGGTTCCTTGGGGACAAGGGCTACCCACAGAGACTGTAGCTGATGACAGCTGTGCAGTGGCCTCAGACTGCAGCAGAGTGGCATTATGATGAGGCTCATGCAGCAGCTTGCAACTTGGTGGAGCAGACCATCGGGATGCTGACGATGAGGTTCCAGTGCCTGGACCTGTCTGGTGGAGCTCTGCAATACAGTCCACAGAGGGTGTCACACATCGTCGTTGTCTGCTGTGCCCTTTACAACCTGGCACTGCAACGGGGAGAGGAGCTGGTTGAGGAGGAGATGGAGGAGCTGCACGTCTCCTCTGATGAGGAGGATGCCGAAGATGAGGGATAAGGGTGAGGGGGTCCTTGGTGGTGACGACGACGGGGATGAGGCCCTCGCACTGGCTAGATGAGGCAGGTGGACTGGGGACGCCCTCTTAGCTGCCAGATTTGTGGAGGATGATGACGACATGTAGTGAGGTGTCCCCATAGATTCTCTCATCGCAGTTGTGAACATTTGACTGTGCGAATGCTCCTGTCATGGAGATGCAGTTGAGGCCCTAACAGTCACTCGATCGCAGGAGGATGATAATGACATGCAGTGAGGACACTGCTTAGATCTTCACGTAGCCTCTGAGAATGTCTGACTCCTGTCTGGCCAAAGGAAGCTCGCTTGTGCTCCATTATCAGGGCCATCTCAGAGACACAGCCATGAAACTTTAGACGCATCTGATGCTGTGTCCACCATCAGCACCTCAGCCCTTCAGGAGCTGGCGCACAGCATCACAGGTCACAGATGCTGGTGTGATGGAGGCCAGCTCCACCTTAAAGGTGCTGAGAACACACAGAGAATGATAAAGCTCTGTGATGCCTGCCCATTACACTGGCAGCAATGACCAGCACCACCAAAGTGCAAGCGTCATTAATGTTTCCAGGGAGTGTGAGACTGAACCATCACTTTGGTCTGATGGCCGCACAGAGCACAGGGACTGAGACACCTGCTTTTATCTTGTGTAGAAAGGTTTCACATCTGAATGACACAAACACTGCTCATCAGAACAAGGAGCCATAGGCAGGGAGACATTCTTAGAAGTTTATTGACAATAGTGAGCAGTATATACAAATGATCAATATCCATGGCCAGGCTGTGCAACTACTTTTACTTAACTTGTCATTAAAAGCTCCAGGCAGCAGGCGATTGAGGGGGTCGTCCCGCCCGACTGTTTGGCCCTCTTCCGCGGCTACGTTCGCGGCTGGGTGTCCTGGAGAGGGAGCACACGGTGTTTGCCGGCACCCTCGAGGCCTTCTGTGCCCCGTGAGCACCGTGAGGGCTGTGGTGCTTTATTGATGCTGTTAATCACATTTTGATTTGATGTTTGTAAGTTTTCTTTAAACTTTGTCTTTGGTTTTACAGCTAACCTAACTTAGGGGCTGTGTTTACTTTATCCCTCATTTTGTTCATTTGTTGAATTGTTTGACTCTGAAAGAGTTACTTTTACCTAACTTTCCTAACCCTGCCACTATGTCTTGGTGCTTCCCGGACATCCACAGCAGAGGTGGAGGCAGCCTGCTGACTGTGACGCCCTGTCTGTGATGACTTTGGCGGGCGTCCTCTGGAGGGCTGGGACTTGGAGGGCCCCGGCCTGCTTTCGGGGTCCTGCTGTGTGGCAGTGGCGCCCTCCTCGGCCTGTGAAGCTGGATCAGCGGAGGTCACAGGAAGAGGAGAGTCAGATGGGCTGGACACTCTCAGAGTCACCTGGGTGATGGCCCCAGAGCGTGCTCCTGTTGATCTTCCTCCCTATGGGTGCCCGAGGGCCCCAGGCTGACTCCGTGAGCAGAAGGGGTAGCTGGAGTGAGATCGAGCAGCCCAGCACCCCTCTTGCTTACACACTGTTGGAGGCCAACTATGGCATCAGCGATGGAGTTAAGCCCACGCAGCAGTGCAGGAGTGACATCCTGGACCAAGGTCTCCATGGCGGCCGCCATCCTGCCAGTGTTGACCTCGGTGCATTGCAATGCCGGCGCTATCACCTCAGCCTGATGGACGGACTCTTCCATCGTGCCATGCAACCTGAGGAGTGAAGTGGACATTCCTTTCTGATGTTCCCGAGCTTGCCTCTGCAGCTCCAGCAACTGTGACATGACTGAATCCAGAGGCTTGTCATCTGACTCAGACTCAGCAATGTTCTGACTTCCAGTGGTCCTTTGAGTGGTGGGGACCTGGGAAGTCCCTGCTGCCATCTGCTGTGGATCAGAAAGTGTGATGTGCTCACCAGATTGTGATCCCAAGGCTACTCTAAAGCTAGGTCCCACTGAGGCATATGTCTCTGTGCTAGTGGAGGGTGTGTGTGAGCGCTGTGACGGGACTTCATGGAGGGTGCCTTCAGATTCCTCTTCAGAGGTTTCTTTGGAGCTTGATTGGAGGCCCTGGATCATGGACTCAGTCAGCTGTTTGGCAGATGTGCCTATGAAAGCAAGTGGAGATAATTAGTGCATGGCAGTGGCCTGTGAAACAGGACACATCACTTATGGCATGGTTGTCTGATGGATGTTGCACTGCTGGATTCTCACTTGGTAGACCAACGTCGACCCCAGCTGGATGGCTCTGTTTTCGAATTCTGTCAGAACTTTGATCACTGGCATCCCTTCACCTGTCTGCGACCTTTCCCTCCTATTGTGGGCCAATTTGTCCTGCATGGATAGAGATGGAGAGAGGGTATCAGGATGCCTGCTGGGCCAGATGATAAGTATGCCTGCCTGTGTGGGTGGTGAGTGACCAAATGGGATGAGGACAGGGATGAGGACAATGAAGGTGTGTATGAGAGAATGAATGGTAAGGTCCCTTGCACTGGCAGTGAGTGAGGGTCCTGTGGGTGTGTGATGGGCTTGTGAGTGTGTGAGTTGGGAGTGATGAAAAGAGTGACTTACCCTGGTAGAATGGAGGAGATCATTCATCCTTTTGAGGCACTGGGTGAGTACCCTCTTCTGTAGGCCGTTGGCACTGACCACCGCTGCCACTGCCTCCCAAGCCGGGTTGGTGACATTGCTACCCACCCTGTGGCCAGAGTAGGGGTAGAGCACATCCCCTCGGGCCTCCACGGCATCCAGCAGTTGCTTGGGGGACCCGTCATTGAAGCGGAGGGGGGGTGCAGGGGGGCTGCAGTATTTTTGCCTTTGTTGGCCATGTCTTCCAGGCAGTGGTGGTGAGCTGGTGGCGATGAGCACTTTGCTGGTGGCTGTATTTTTAAAGATGGTGGCCGGCATGATGCAACACCGGGGTGATGGCGAGCGGGCGAATGAGAGCCCGCCCACCATGGAAACGGCGTGTTTTGCGGGAGTGAATATATAATGGCGTGGGCTCGGGAAGATACAGTGTGAAAACCCGCCATTTTCATCGGCGGGTAGGACTCCATTTTACCCTCCCGCTACCACACTTAGTGCAATTCTGGGAAAATTCCACGCAATATTGTATGCCACCACAATCCATAATTTCATGGCCTAAAACATCCCCCACACCTTGATTATTGTTAATGTAGGAGTCAAGGCTGGTTCAATATGGAGTGTAGAAGGGCATGCCTGGAGCAGTACCAGGTATGAAGATAACATTAATGCTGAGGCATGATGCCTTTGTCACCCGAAACCAAAATCAAAAATTGTCGTCTCCCTTCACTCTGAGGGAGGAATTGTCCCAGATTTACACTAAGTGTGGTAGTGGGTGGGTAAAATGACATTTTACCCACTGGCTATACTGGCGACCTTTCATGCTGTATCTCCCCAAGCCCACCACATTACTTATGTATTCCCGCGAAACACAGCATTTCCATGGCAGGTGGTCTCTAATTTCCCATCACGCCATCACCTCACCGCTCCATCACGTCGAGTGCCATACTTAATCCAGACATCCACACATCCCATGACTACTCCAGGGAAGATGTCCTGACAAAAGGCAAAACGACTGCAGCCCTCAGGTTTAATGACGCATTACTGGAATACCATTTGGACACCGTGGAGGCCGCCGTGATGTCCTCTATCCCCACTCTGGCCACAGGAAGGCAGCAGCATCACCAATCCAGCATGGCAGGAGGTGGCAGTGGTTGTCAATGCCAATGCTGCACAGAAGAGGCTGGCCATCCAATGCAGATAGAGGATGAATGATCTCATCCATGCAGCCAGGGTATGGCAACCATCTCATCACTCTAAACTCACACACTCAAGCCCATCACACATTCACTGGCATCTCACTCACTGCCAGCTCAAGGGACATCACCACCCATTCTCACACACATACCCTCACATGTCCATCTGGCCTCATCTCCTCTGGAGACTGCCTCCTCAACCCTCACCATCTTGAGGCCACTTGTACAGATCAACATGTGCCCCCCCACACACCCTGGGATACCCTCCTTCCCCAGTACAGCTCTCACCCTGCAGCCTCTGCCCTTGCCTGAGGCCATTCCTCCCCCTTCCCCAAGCAAGACCTTGCCCTGCAGCCATTGAAAAGCCACCCACGTATGGCCGATCTAGTAAGTAAGAGACCTGTCGTGAGCCCCACTAAAAGTGATGTGGTGCTGCCTGTGAAGCCTGGCGCTGATGACTGTGAGTGCTGACCGAAGCAAGGCAGGCAGATAAACCTCGAAGTCCCGAGCGAGGTGCATCCTGCCAGATAAATGTTGCATCAGTGCTGTTATGAAACACGTGGGCGTATTTTCCCACCGGCCCATTGGTGGACGATCCAGCGGTGGGGGAGTGGGAATGAGTCTGATGACTGGCCTAATAACGATATGCTAATGTATTACAATGAGGCTCCCGACATCCAATGGCGGGAACCGTGGCCCACCACTTGAGTCAATAATTTTAGTCCTTATTTCAGACTGCAGTCTGTTGCAGCAGCCATCCTTACAGGCCAGGGTTTTCCCTGCTCACCAGCGTCGGGCGTGTTCCGTGGCATGAACGGACAGTATGGTGTGATCGGCTTCACAACAGCATGAAACCAGTTCGCGATTGTCCACTCAGCCCGTCAATGGCGGGCGGCGATCCCTGCCATCAGACATCAGGAACCTTATTATAATATATCAGCGTATCATTATTAGGCCAGCCCGCCGGAATTGTCCCCCACGTTGGATCATTCGCCCATATCAACGGGAAAACACGCTGACGTGTGTCACAACAACACATAAGTGACGTGCACCTTGCGGGGCTGCACTTCGCTCGGGACTTTGAGGTTTGTTTGCCTACCCTGCTTCAGTCAGCACTCGCAGTCATCAGCGCCAGGCTTCACAGACAGGCACCACATCACTTTTAGGAGGAGCTCATGGCAGGTCTCTACCTACCAGACCAGCCGTATGTGGGTGGCTTTTCAATGGCTGCAGGGCAAGGCCTTGCTCGTGGAAGGGGGAGAAGTGGCCTCAGGCAAGGGAAGAGGCTGTAGGGCGAAAGCTGTACTGGGGAAGGAGGGTATCCCAGGGTGTGTGTGGGGGCACATGTTGATCTGTACAAGTGGCCTCAAGATGGTGAGGGTTGAGGAGGCAGTCTCCAGAGGAGATAAGGCCAGATGGACATGCTGGACATGCTGGACATGCAAGGGTATGTGTGTGAGAATGGATGGTGATGTCCCTTGAGCTGCTAGTGAGTGAGATGCCAGTGAATGTGTGATGTGCTTGAGTGCGTGAGTTTAGAGTGATGAGATGGATGCCTTACCCTAGCTGCATGGATGAGATCATTCATCCTCAATCAGAACTGGATGGCCAACCTCTTCTGTGCAGCATTGGCTCTAAGCACCACTGCCTACCAAGTCAGAGTGGTAATTTTGCTGCCCCTCCTGCAGCCAGATCGGGGGTAAAGGTCATTACCGCAGGCCTCCACGATGTCCAAAGGGTGCTTGAGGGCTGCAGTCTTCGTGCATTTCGGGGCCATGTCTTGTTTGCTGCAGTCCTGGGCTGGAGGCACTGAGTGTGGCTGTACTTTAAACATGGTGCCTGGCATGATGAAGCAGTGAGCAGTGAGGTGATGGCGCAGCAGGCGAATCAGAGACTGCCTGCCATGGAAACAGCCTGTTCCCCAGGAATACATAAATAATGTGGCGCACAAATAATACAGCGTGAAAGCCCACTATCGCGGCTGGAGGATAAAATGTCATTTTACCCTCCCGCTACCTCACTTAGCGTAAGGGGCAATTCCACCCATAGTTTCTGAGAAGAATTGGTGATAAAGTACCACTGCATGGATTGTTTGTATTGTAGCCCAAATACATTAAAAATCGGTGAATGATGCCCAAATGCATTTCTGGTCAAAGATCCTACAGCTTGTAGTGATGCAAAACTGTCACCCCACCAGTCTGCCCAGGATTTGAACCCAGCATCCAGAGGTGAAGGGACATTGAGCTGGAAATTACTGCTGTGGTCCTATGACAGTCCTTTGTTTACTGTTTTACAGAGCTCTTAACTGCCTTAAAATAAATGAAGTAACACTGACAGCAATTTCTAACCTAAAGCTTTGATTTTTACATGGCTTAAAAAACTGAACATTTATGACCTGAAAACTTGAGCTCTTCATATGTTACTTTGGTCCAAGAAGTCGTGTCATATATTGTGCTTGGAATCTAACGTGTAATGTTAATGGAGATACTGGATTCAACCCAATTAATATAAGACAGCTGTAAAACGAAAGGCTATCTAAATTTGTATTAATAGGCTGTTTAAGAAGACTAAGCTGCCTTTGGAATGTATTTGCAACACCATTAAAGATTTAAAATTAATTATCTTATATTCAAAATCATCGCTGTTGGGTCAACATCTTGGAATTTCCTGCCTGACCACATTCTGGGGCAACCTTCATCATGGACTGCACATGGACTTCAACAGTTCAGAAAGATTTACCACCACCTTCTCCAGGGCAACCAGGGATGGACAATTAATGGCTCTGAAGAAGAGTCGTACGGACTCAAAACATTAACTCTGTTTTTTTTCTCTGTTAGACCTGCTGAGTTTTTCCAGCATTTTCTGTTTTTGTTTCAGATTTCCAGCAGCAGTATTTTGCTTTTACGGACAATCAGTGTTGGCCTTGTCGGTGAATCCCAAATCCTTAGAATTACATAAATAATTCTTTAAATATTTTTCAAAATGACATCAGAAAAGATGTACAACTACTGTGTGATTCAGGGTCTAGTGGCTATGCACACTAATCCTTCATCCCCATCTTCAAATCTAGTTCAAAATAATAAGGTGCAAGACTCCTTTCTCTGCTCTTAATGAGGGGGAAAAATTAGAATTTTACACACTCCTTCTGAATTGTGCAAACTGATATATATATCCTGCCTCCAATAATTTCCCCATCTAAGATAACTGCTTGATGCATATGCATATCATTAAACCCACTGTGGGCTGCATACTGGCACTAGGCAATAACTTGCCTGCACCAATGACCGAGAGTTTTGCCTGATGGCAGCAAATATTAGAAAAAAATGTTTTGGCAAATCCAGGAGCTAACTCTGGAAAATCATAAGTTGCATGCTCACAATTTCCTGAAAGACATTACTGAGAGGCAAAGTCTTCTGCTACCAATACAAACTCAGAACATCAATCCCTGTACTTTACCATGACAATTGATGCTTCTTATTTGTTATACAAATAAGAAGCTCCAGAAGTAAGAGGCTCCAAAAATATCCCCATTGTCAATGATGGGGGAGCCCAGAACATCAGTGCAAAAGAGAAGGCTGAAGCATTGGCAAAAATCTTCCGCCAGAACTGCCGAGTGGATGATTAATCTCAGCCTCCCCAGCATCGCAGTTGCCAGTCTTCATTCAATTTGATTCACTCTACGTGATAGAGTGTTCCTCTTTTGTTTCTCTAGGTGTTTGAGAGGAAGATGAACCAGGACATTAAGTATCCTATTATGTCAGCACTTCACAAAACACAGCATCATTCACTCTATCCTTCCAATAATTAGTCCAAATACAATTATCTTGGGGCATTTATGAGTGAGTGAGACTCCGAGAATGAATGAGCAGAGTAAGTGGTGGTGGCAGAGCAGAAGAAAGAATCTGCTGACCAGAGTGCCAGCTTGCAACCAAACTTGGTTGCTGAGCCTGCAGATTGAAATCTCATGGGATCTCTATTTAAAACTTGTTTTCTGGACATTGAGCATTGTTGCAATTATTGGGGCCTCTGTCAATTAATGTTATGCAGATGATGACTTTAAAAGACTGCTCGCTCATGTGCACAGCTTTGTGCATACAGGTACTTTGTTGGTCTAACTCTCACAGCTCACAAAGGTAAGTGAAGTGCAAGTGAAAAATGGAGTAAATGTGGAACAGCGGGAGAACCCCGATGGAAATTTAATCTCACCAATATTAAACCTATACCTGGGATAACATTTTCTGTTGAAGTATGGATGTGCATCATGTTTAATGTTGAAGTAGTTAGACCTCTCTTATGAGGACATTTCAACATGTGACGCCTGGATGTATTTGCAAACATTGATCATCATTCCAATGGTTTATACTCAGTGATTTCCTGAACTACATTCGATCACAGGATAACTGGCATTGTATTCACTGCACCAGCTAAACTATGAAGTTGGTACTTGAATTATCAAACCTTCACCTGCCTGGAGGTATTCTTCATCATACCCATGCCCCTACAATTTACAAAGACACTCTTTCCCTCTAACCATTCATGCTATTGTAGGAAATAAAAGTGGTATGCTGTTACAACAGGGGTGTACTTCTATGGTTGTACTTAGATACATACTGTAGTACATAGACAAGGCTTTACTCTGCGGTTAGCTGGAATTGTTTGATGTTGAGACTAGTAACTGGAAAATAATTCATTCCTAAGCATTATACTGCTCACCTAGAGAAGCACAGCAATAAGTGCACCTCTGAAACAATAGGTTCAGCCCTACCAATATTAAACCTATACCCGGGATAACATTTTCTATTGAAGTATGGATGTATACCATGCTTAATGTTGAAGTAGTTAGATCTCTGTTATGAGGGCATTTCAACATGCGACATCTGGATGTATTTGCAAACATTGATCATCACTCCAATGGTTTATATTCAGTGATTTCCTTGACCACTCCAATCACAGAGTAGCTGGCATGGTACTCACTGTACCAACTAAACTGTGAAGTTGGCACTTGAATTATTAAGTCTTCTAAATACTATCAGACTAACTAATGTCTCCAAAATGCTTTATAATTTTTTTTTTTAATTGGTCAACTGTACTATTTTCTTTTACACAAAGCATCTGTTACAATATCTTACAGATACCGGATGCAACTCAAGCGGCTCACTGGAAAGGAAATCACAAAGTGATGTTACACACACTTAGAGCCTAAATACTAACTTTTGCTTCTTATTTCCAAGCCTGTTTAATCTTATTTCTATTACATAGTTTCCAAAAGAGACAACATTTACGTAAGCTAAATTGTCAATTTTGAAGAAAATGCTTGCTGGTAATAGTCCTCTTTTGTGGCCAGCTGCACCCATTGTCTGTTAAAGGATGGCCTTTCATTGGGTTCCTACTTCAAGCATGTTCTGTATTTATTTTAAACATGAGAAACTTTGAAAGGGTAATGGTATGTCTAAAATATATGGATACACATCTCAAAGCTGTTATTTTACTGAGAAAGAAACCAGCCATGGCTTGGATTTCATATCTTCTTTGTGTCTCTGGGATTCATATGTTCACAGACAGATGGTACCATTATTGTATTTCTGCCATAGACTTCATTGCTACAATCTTCAACCAGAAATGCCAAGTGGATGATCCATATAGTCCTCCTCCAGAGGTCCCCAGCATCACAGATGTCAGTCTCCAGCCAATTCGATTCACTCCACGTGATATCAAGAAAAGGCTGATGGCACTGGATACTGTAAAGACCATGGGCACTGATAAAATTCCAGCAATAGTACTGAAGACTTGTGCTCCAGAACTTGCGTCCCTAGACAAGCTGTTCCATTACAGCTACAACACTGGCATCTACCTGGCTAAGTGGGAAATTGCCCAGGTGTGTCCAGTACACAAAAAGCAGGACAAATCCAACATGGCCAGTTACCGCCCCATCAGTCTACTCTCCATCATCAGTAAAGTAATGGAAGGGGTCATCAACAGTGCTATCAAGTAGCACTTGCTTAGCAATAACCTGCTCACTGACGCCCAGTTTGGGTTCCGCCAGGGCCACTCAGCTCCTGACCTCATTACAGCCTTGGTTCAGACATGGACAAAAGAGCTGAACTCCTGAGGTGAGGTGAGAGTGACTGTCCTTGACATCAAGGCAGCATTTGACCGAGTGTGACACCAAGGACCCCTAGCAAAACTGGAGTCAATGAAAATCGGGGGGAAACTCTCCTCTGGTTGGAGTCATACTTAGCAATAAGGAAGATGGTTGTGGTTGTTGGCGGTCAGTCATCTCAGCTCCAGGACATCACTGCAGGAATTCCTTAGCATAGTATCCTCAGCCCAACCATCTTCAGCTGCTTCATCAATTACCTTCCTTCCATCATAAGCTCAGCAGTGGGGATGTTTGCTGATTATCGCACCATCATCAACAGCAATCGCGGCTTCCCAGATACTGAAGCAGTGCATGCCCAAATGCAGCAAGACCTGGACAATATCCAGGCTTGGGCTGACAAGTGACAAGTAACATTTGTGCCACACAAGTGCCAGGCAATGACCATCTCCAACAAGAGAAAACCTAATCATCGCACATTGATGTTCAATGGCATTATCATCACTGAATCCCACTATCAATATCCTGGGGCTTACCGTTGATTCGAAACTGAACTGATCTAACCATATAAACATGGTGCCTACAAGATCAGGTCAGAAGCTTGGAATTCTGCAACGAGTAACTCACCTCCTGACTCCCCAAAGCCTGTCAACCATCTACAAGGCACAAGTCAGAAGTGTGATGGAATACTCTCCACTTGCCTGGATAAGTGCAGCTCCAACAACACTCAAGAAGCTTGACATCGTCCAGGACAAAGCTTCCCTCTTGATTGGCATCAAATCCACAAATATTCACTCCCTCCTTCACTGACGCACAGTAGCAGCAGTATGTACCATCTACAAGATGCACTGCAGGAACTCACCAAGCTGCCTTAGACAGCACCTTCCAAGCCCACGACCACTACCATCTAGAAGGACAAGGGCAGCAGATAGATGATAACACTTCCACCTGGAATTTTCCCTCCAAGTCACTTACCACCCTGACTTGGAAATATATCGCCGTTACTTCACTGTCACTGGGTCAAAGTCCTGGACCTCCCTTCCTAAAAGCACTGTGGGTGTACCTACACCACATGGACTGCAGCAGTTCAAGAAGGCAGCTCACCACCACCTTCGCAAGGGCAATTAGGGATGCGCAATAAATGCTGACCCAGCCAGTGAAGCCCACATCCCGTGAATGAAAAAAAATCTTTGGACAACTGTTGGCCATATAAATAAAACCAGATCCCCAGATGGTAAAAATCTTGAGATTGTTGTTAATGTTTGGCGGCAATGTTTACAGTTCAGAGATTTTGTTCCATCAGCTGAATGTTTTATACTTTAAATTGATGAAAACCCTATGTGTGATCCCATGAGGGTCACCTAAATATAAGAACTTGCCCTGCCAATTTGAACTTCTTTTGATTAATGAAGGGGTGTTTGTTGTGTTGTTGTTATTGTTATTTGCCAAATAGAATCAAAGTGGCAACAAAGTGGCCAGCATGTGTTTTTGTATGAGTAAAAGTCCTGGGACTGCATGAATGTTTGGTGTTGTGGTGTAGGGATTCTTCAACCAGTTAGATCCCAGAAGCAGATAACCAGGTCCAATAAGATTCTTAAAACATTATGAAGGTCTGTTTTTGTGACTGACCTACTCAAATTCTATCAGAGGCTTATACACAAAATCTAAGCTGACACTGCAGTGGAACACTGAGGGAGTCCTGCTCAGTTGGTGGTACCATGCTTCAGAAAATACATTAAACTGTCTCATATGCTGTCTTAGCTGGCTTTAAATGATCCCCCGGCACTATTTCAAAGAAGCGCAGAGTTCTCCCCATTGTCCTGGCCAATATTTATTCTTCAGCTAACATCACTAATGTCTGGTCATTATCACATTGATGGGGCCTTATTGCATGCTAGTAGGATGCTGGGATTCCTACAGTGACTCTACTTCAAAAGGACATCATCAACTGTAAATCGAGTTGGAATGTCCTGAGGTTGTAAAAGGTGTTGACCCGAATCTTCTGTTTGGATCCTATGTTTCAGAGCAATCTTCTAATGGAGGATCCTTCAGAACTCAGCCAGTGCAGGAAACCCCTGAGGGAACAGTGGAGAGAATCTGCTCAGAAACCAATTAATGGCCAGCCAGCATGAAATGCTGCCAGGGTTGGGACGGGAAGAGGGCAGGCTTTGATATCAGTGCAGGCCAGCGCTGAGAGAAAGCTCGCTGAAGGCAGAGAGCTGCCTCAGGGAGCAGCAGACCAGAAAATCCTCAAATAAAGTTTTGAAAAGCAGGAGAAAAATGTCCAAGCATCCCAATCAGGCACCTGAAAATATACACGATAAAAATGCTGTCCACCAATTTTTATTTTTATTTTATTTAATCATGGAAACCTTATCCTGCCCTTGGATGAGGTTTCATGGAAAATCTAAAGGCAACCTGGCTGAATCGCCCGTCCGCCAACCGTAAAGTTGGACGGGCAACGTAAAATTAAAGACAATTGCACCATTATTGACCTTAATTGGCTTCTTAATTGTAGGCGGGCACACTTCTGACCGTTGCATGCATCTGCCGACCAAAATGTTGCCGAGAGATGCTCGCCTGACATCATCTCGCGCAATTTCATGCCGGGTCGGGTCGGGCAAGTGCCCGCATGGTCAGCGTAAAATTCTGCCCTAAGAGAACCAGGCAGGTAGTGCAGGGGTCCCCTGAGTCGACCTTGCTTGCTAATCAATTTTCTAGTTTGGATGCTGGTGAGGGCGATGGTTCCTCAGGGTAGTTCAGCCAAAGCCAAGTCCGTGGCATTACAGGTGGTTCAGTTGCACAGGAGAAGCGGAAAAAGAGTGGAAGAGCAATAGTGATAGGGGATTTGATAGTCAGGGGATTAGACAGGTGTTTCTGCAGCTGTAAACATGACCCCAGGATGCTGTGTTGTCTCCCCGTTGCCAGAGTCAAGGATATAATGAGTGGCTCCTTCTGGGGACGGGTGAACAGTCAGGGGTCATGGTCCACATTGGCACCAATGACTTAGGTAGGAAGGGGATGAAGTCCTGAAAGCAGATTTTAGGGAGTTCGGAAGGAAATTAAAATGCAGGATCTCAAAAGCACTAATCTCAGGATTACTCCCAGTGCTACGTGCTAATGAACATAGGAATAGGAGGATTGAGCGATTCAACACATGCCTGGAGAATTGGTGTAGGAGAGAAGACATGAGATTTCTGAGGCATTGGGACCAATTCTGGAGCAGATGGGACCTATACAAGATGGATGGGTTACACCTTAACAGGACTGGGACTAACATCATCACAGGGAGGTTTGCTAGTGCTATTGGGGAGGGTTTAAACTAGCTTGCCGGGGGTGGGTGGGAACTTAAGGGGTAGCTCAAATTGGAAGGAAGTAAAGCTGGTAACAGGGAGTCGAAAAATAGCAAGGAAAATTAAAAGGCAGGTGAAACAAATGTGAGAATCAACTAGGCTTAGAATCCAGAATAATGTTAAAAAGACAAAGTTAAGGGCACCCTACCTGAATGCGTGCAGCGTTCACAGCAAGGTAGATGATTCAAAGGCACAAATAGAGGTAAATGGTTGGGACCTAATTGCCATTAGGGAAACATGGCTGCAGGGTGACCAAGTCCAGGAACTGAATATTCAAGGATATTCGACATTTAGAAAGGACAACTTGGAGGGTACAATGGGTTTTATGCCGGCGTGAAACCAGCTTGCGATTGTCAGCTCCAACTGTCAATGCTGGGCCTGGTTTGCCGCTGCCGCAGGTCAGGAACCTAATTTCAATACTTCAGAATTTCATTATAAGCCCTGCTCACCAGAATCATCCCCCCACACTGGATCAGCTGGGCGCGCTGACATGTTTCACAACTGTACAGAAGCGAGGTGCACCTGGCGAGCTGCACTTTGCTTTGGAATTTGAACTTTATTTGCCTACCTTGCTTCGGATAGCAATTCAGCTATTCATCTAATACAGGCAAATCAACAACAACAATTTACATTTATATAGCACCTTTAAAATAATGAAACATCCCAATGTGCTTCACAGGGGCATTATAAAATAAAGTATACCGAGCCCAATAAGGACGTATTAGATCAGATGACCAAAAGCTTGGTTAAAGAGGTAGGTTTTAAGAAGTATCTTAAAAAAGGAAAACATGGCAGAGAGACAGAGAGGTGTAGGAAGGGTATTCCAGAGTATGGGGCCTAGGCAACTGAAGGCACCTCCACCAATGGTGAAGCAATTATGATAAGGAATGCACAAGAAGTCAGAGTTGGAGAAGCACAGGTATCTTGGAGGGCTGTGGGGTCAAAGGAGATTACAGAGCTAAGGAGGGGAAAAGCCATGGATGAGAATTATAAAATCAAGACATTGCTTGACTAGGAGCCAATGAAGGTCAGTGAGCACAGGGGTGACAGGGGAATGGGACTTGCTGCAAGTTAGGATACAGGCAGCAGAGTTTTGGATGACTTCAAGTTTATGGAGGGTAGAATGTGGGACACCAGCTAGGAATGTGTTGGCATAGTCAAGTGTAAAGGTAACAAAGGCATGGATGAGGGTTTCAGCAACAGGTGAGCTGAGAAAAGGGCGAAGGAGAGCGTTGTTATGGAGGTGGAAATAGGTGGCATTAGTGATGGCATTAATATGAGGTCAGAAGCTCATCTCAGGATTAAATGTTAGTTTTTATTTATTTATAATATGTGGGTGTCACTGGCTAGGCCAGCATTTATTGCCCATCCCTAATTGCCCTTGTTCAGAGGGCATTTAAGAGTCAACCACATTGCTGTGAGTCTGGAGTCACATGTTTGCCAGAATGGATAATGATGGCAGATCTCCTTCCCTAAAGGACATTAGTGAACAAGATGGGTTTTTTTACGATAATCGGCAATGGTTTCACGGTCACCATCACACCTTTTAATTCCAGATATTTTTAGTGAATTCAAATTTCACCATCTGCCATGGTGGGATTTGTACCCGGATCCCCAGAACTTTACCCTGGGTCTAGTCCAGTGATAATACCGCTATGTCATTGCCTCCCCCAGGTTGCAAACCAACTGGCTTAAACTGAGATTGTTGCCAGGGAGATAGTTAGGGAACAGACTCCCCCCAATAAATTGCAACAGCTCTCTTGCAGCAGAAGGTGGCACATAACATGCTGCAGCTGTATAGAACCTTGGTTAGGCCACACTTGGAATATTGCGTGCAATTCTGGACGACACATTACCAGAAGGATATGGAGGCATTGGAAAGGGTGCAGAGGAGGTTTACCAGGATGCTAAAAACAAAAAACTGCGGATGCTGGAAATCCAGAACAAAACAAAACAAAAACAAAAATACCTGGAAAAACTCAGCAGGTCTGGCAGCATCGGCGGAGAAGAACAAAGTTGACATTTCGAGTCCTCGTGACTCTTCAACAGAACTAAGTAAAAATAGGAGAGGGGTGAAATATAAGCTGGTTTAAGGTGGGGGGGTGGGGGGAGAGAAGGGGGGGGGGGGTGGATTTGGCCGGGGGGGGTGGGGGGGGTGGGGGGTGGGGGTTAGGGTTCTCTCCCCTTTCACCCCACTCCTATTTTTACTTAGTTCTGTTGAAGGGTCATGAGGACTCGAAACGTCAACTTTGTTCTTCTCCGCCGATGCTGCCAGACCTGCTGAGTTTTTCCAGGTATTTCTGTTTTTACCAGGATGCTGCCTGGCCTGGAGGTTATTAAATATGAGGAGAGGTTGGAGAAACTCAGATTGTTCTCACTATAGAGACGGAGATTGAGGGGCGACTTGATAGAAGTTTACAAAATTATGAGTGGCACCGACAGAGTAGATAGTCAGAAGCTTTTTCCCAGGGTGGAAGAGTCAATTACTAGGGGACATAGATTTAAGGTGAGAGGAGAAAACTTTAGAGGAGATGTGCGGGGCAAGTTTTTTACACAAAGCTTGACAATACATGAATAGGATGGGAATAGAGGGATACGGACCCTGGAAGTGCAAAATGTTTTAGTTTGACAGGCAATATGATCGGCGCAGGCTTGGAGGGCCGAAGGGCCTGTTCCTGTGCTGTACTTTTCTTTGTCCTTTGTTCTTATAACAGGAGGTAGTGCCAAAGAACTAATGGGAAACAGACTGCATCTCCTATGCCCCTTGCAGAAGACAGTGCTGCAAAATTATTGGCACAGGACATACTGAGGCTGTTACAATCGACATCACGGAACCATTCAGGATGATGGTATGTTCCTGCCTTATGCATTTTCTTCAATCCCACTACAATCCCACCCTCATCCTGCAACCTGGTATAAAGCACAAGCCACAAATGGTGTGACCATGGACCTCTTATTTTCCACCCAACCCACTTTCCTCACCCCAACCCTCCCCTTCTGTATTTAATGCTTTCAGGAACCAAGAACTGCTGCCAGTATTCAATGTTGGGGTTTGGAAATTTCCCTTAAAGTTCCCTTTAAATCCTAGCCGAGGTTAGGTCCTGACGATGAGGGAGTTGGCTGAGCCTTTCGATAGCATGACCCCACAACTTGCTTCAGCAGAACAAGTAATGCTATTCCAATCCCTGCCCAGGAACAGCTGATTGCCTTTGCAACAAAAGGTGCAGAAGGTGCCATTAGAGCCCATGCACTGTTGTTGTAGGTGCCCAGGATGAGGGAATCAAACGGATCTGGTGAGATAATCAGACTGAAGCCCCAGACCTACAAAATCCCCTAGTGACAAAGTGCATGCCCACACATTTGGGTGCCTTGATGACTGGTACACAACAGGGTGGGGTATTCATGGTAGGATCATAGGTCCTGGGTGTCATTATATTCATGGTGGTTATGAGTTTCAAATGAGGTGGTTCCCTTATAATAAGGTTAGTGATCAAAATGTGTGGGGGGATTATAGACAGCTCCTGATCCACTATATTCAATGCAGTTAGGCACTTGCTCAATCTTATGCTAATGTGGAGCTGCAGCACTCGCTGCTCCTGCGTGCCAGTTCATGTATCCATAAATTACACCCCTAGGCAATGTAAATCTTAACTCTATTTATGCTATGTGTGGTAAGCCTGGGAACACCAACCATGGCAAAGTAATTTGGATTTTACACAACCTTGATAAACTTGAAAGCTATTGTCAGGGCTGGATGCTATGCATTTAAGACAGCTCATTCACATGATGCTGAGCTCCGGTTTAGATCCCCCATTTAACCGGTGCAACGACTGGGTTCAAATTTATGCCCACGTCCTTACAGCCACTCAGGGGTTCCTTCAAGGTACAATCAGGTCTAATGGCTTAGTAGCCGCCGACCGATTAAAAAGTCCTTACACATTATCACTGGGACATTAAGGTAAAAGCAAAATACTGCAAATGTTGGAAATCTGAAACAAAAACAAAAATAGCCAGAAAAACCCAGCAGGCCCAACAGCATCCATGGACAGCATCCACTCCTCCATCACCCCCTACACCTCAACCTCCTCCCACGGCACCTTCCCATGCAACCGCAGAAGGTGCAACACCTGCCCCTTTACTTCTCCCCTCCTCACCATTCAAGGGCCCAAACACTCCTTTCGAGTGAAGCAGCATTTCACTTGCACTTCCCTCAATTTAGTCTACTGCATTCGCTGCTCCCAATGCGGTCTCCTCTACACTGGAGACACCAAACACAGACTGGGTGACCGCTAAGCGGAACACCTTCGGTCTGTCCGCAAGCATGACCCAGACCTTCCTGTCGCTTGCCATTTCAACACACCACCCTGCTCTCACATCCACATGTCCATCCTAGGCCTGCTGCATTGTTCCAGTGAAGTTCAACACAAACTGGAGGAACAGCACCTCATCTTCCGACTAGGCACTTTACAGCCTTCTGGACTTAACATTGAGTTCAACAACTTCAGATCATGAACTCTCTCCTCCATCTTCACCCACTTTTCGATCCCCTTTTTCTAATTATTATATATTTTTATGATTTTTTCTTTTCCCACCTATTTCTATTATTATTTTTAAATTAATTTCCATCCATTGTTTTATCTCCACCTTTTAGCCTATTTCGATCTCTTCCCCCCCACCCCACCCCACCCCCACCAGGGCTATCTGTCACTTGCTCATCTTGCTTTCTACCCTTAATGTCACCATTAGCACATCCTTTAGCTAATATCACCACCATCAACACCCCTTTGACCTTTTGTCTATGGCATCTTTGGCAATCTCTCCTTTGCCTCCACCTATCACTGGCCCTCTATCCAGCTCCACCTGTCCCACCTCCCCCCTTAAACAGCTTATATTTCACCTCATTTCTATTTCTTTTTAGTTCTGATGAAGAGTCATACAGGCTCAAAACGTTGACTCTGTCTTCCTCTCTACAGATGCTGTCAGGCATTTTCAGCTATTTTTGTTTTTGTTATCACTGGGATATTGTTCACGGCTGCCTGGCCAACCAGTATCAGGATGCAGCCCTTAGACTGATCTGTGGGGGTGTGCTAAGTGCTTATCCGAATGACCAACATAGATGGGATAATGTAATGGGGGGTGGGACAGGTGGAACTGGATAGAGGGCCAGTGATAGGTGGAGGCAAAGGAGAGATTGCCAAAGATGTCATAAACAAAAGGTCAAAGGGGTGTTGACGGTGGTGATATTATAAATCTTGACCTGTTATGCCTGCCCCGAACTAAGCCCTTAGTGAAACCAGACCCTCAAGATAAAAATACTGCGGACAGTGTCTCTGCTACTCAGCGGCAGGGCCAGAATCAGCCCCATGCTCTTACCCATTCTGGACAATTGCAGACCCAGGCCTTTGCACCACCAGGTGGACATTATGTTTGGTCTGTGCCCCCAACTCGCCAGGAATGTGAGCAGTGTCCCTCCCTGGAGAGGTGGGGTAGGTATGCGACCACACCTCATAGGGATAGCACAAGGTGCTGGGATCTCTATGTGAATGATGTTTACACTGGCCGTGACTATCAGAGAGCTATGGGAGGATTCAGTGCAGATCGGGCCAGGGTTCAAAAAGAATCCCAACAGGACTGGTGTCTGTTCCAAGGGGGTGATCGTCATGACTGTAAATCACCTGCTAAACCACATAACAGGTTAGGGAAGGATGACACTCCTGAAAGGTGGCATGTCCCTCAGTTAAAGTGATCAGAACTGAGGAGAATGCTGACAGTCAGGATTCTGCAGAATACAATTCTCAGGATTGATGGGCAGGCACCCGGCCAGGGTCTTTTGAATTCCCCTGTGCCCTGGCAACTCTGCCCACTGATGAGCAAGTTAAAAACCCTATTTGATACAGGAGCTGATCATACTGTAATTGATCCTGCACTTATACAAACTAAATGGGCAGAGTTGGGGAGCCCGATTTATCAATTATCATTAGCGGAATTTACACAATGTCAGTTGCGAATGAGTGGCTTTTATCAAATACCTGTTACTATCTACGGCATTACAGCCACCCTGGAGGTGGAACTGTTACCTGATTTGGTTTGCCCTCTCTATTATAGGTGATTTCATCCAGGCCTGTGAAGGCATCCACGGACCAGGTTGACTGGCAGACGCATTTTGAGGTACAGCTCACCCAGAGGGGGAGGTAAAGGACACTTAGAGCAGCTCCTTACTAAATACTACCCTTATCTACAGTGCCATCCAAATCAATGTGGCAAGGTAAATGCAAGTTGGCACAAGCCCAAAAATAGTCGCCTATTCAAGAGGGAAATTCTCAATATTATTAGAGATTTAGAGGAACAAGGTATCCTAATCAAAGTGCCTTCTAGAACTAATTCACCTTTGTTTGGCGCCCCTAAACCTGACAGCAGATGGAGGTGGTGGTCCCTAGATAAAGTAGCTGTGCCACATACTGCTCAACGGCAGAGAAAGTCCACACCCACTTAAATAAACTGATTGGCAGAAAACAGCAATGACTGCACGTGAGTGCTATCAATATTGCTGGACTAGATTGCCCCAGGGATATCAAAATAGCCCTGTTCTTTTTTCTGCTCATGTCATAGATCTTTTAAAAGATATGTCTAATGTTAACTCTTATGTAGATGACATATATGTTTCACACAATGATCTCCACAACCACTTGAATGCTGTTGACGTGGTTTCATCTCGGCTCACTGCTGCTGGGTATTTGATCAACAGTAAAAAGAGTCATAATATAAAGAGAAAATGCTGCAAAAACTCAGCAGGTTTGACAGCATCTGTGGAGAGAGAAACAGAATTAATGTTTCGAGTCCGTATGAGTCTTCAGAGCTCTGAAGAAGGGTCCTACGGACTCGAAACGTTCACTCTGTTTCTCTCTCCACAGATGCTGTCAGGCCTGCTGAGCTTTTCTGGCGTTTTCTGTTTTTAATTTCAGATTTCCAGAATCTGCAGTATTTTGCTTTTATCTTAGTAAAAAGAGTCAGTTTGTTAGGGAGGAAGTAGATTTTCTAGGCCTCCATATGAGTGGAAATGGTAGGGGATTAATTTATTCCTATAAAGAGAAACCAGCCACAACTGAATACCTTAGAACTCTGGAAAATCTGCATGTGGGTCCAGGGCTTCTTAAATTTGCTCGGTCTTTTACACCTCTGTATGCCAGAGTGGGCGGGATGGCAAATGGTCCATTCATGTTTTCCCCAGGTGATTACTTGAAATTGCAGCAACTGTGCTGTGATGTACAGAAGGCCATCAACATGGAACAAAGAGGCTTACAGGTTCCACTCAATATTCATGCTCGGATGACACCTAAGGTAGCAGTTGCTCTTATTTACAATGAGAATCACATAATTCCTGTTCAGTTTCATTCTTATTTTTCCAATGTTGAAAACAGGTACAATAAAAACGAAAGTGTCATGGCTATGGTAGTCCAGTGCCTCATTAAGGCATGACCCCTTCAAGGGGTACACCCCATGACCTATCTATACTGAAATACCAGACTTGTGGTTGGTTTTGCAGATGGCCTCAAATGAGGAGAGAGCCACCCAAATCCTATTCGATAAATGGGCTTCATTTCTGAGTGATTCTACACTCATTTTCAAATTTCTATCCTCAGCAATGGACTTAGAACACCTATCTGTGTGGAGGATGATGATGCTGAGGAGGGAATTAAACAAGTGCCTTTTCAGGCCACTTACAGAATACCATCAAGTTATTTACTGCAATAGGTCTTTGATGATGACTGAAAAAGGGATATTCTGACAATCCTCAGCAGGGACTGGGATAGTAGTGTGTACCTTCCAAGGCTTCTATTCTTTTTATCTGGAAGAATTAATGTCCATACCCCTTGGCCAATGGACAGCACAGAATGCTGAAGCAGCAGCATTATGGTACGCTTTAGAACATTAACAAATGGTTGAGCCCATTTTAATCTGTACAGATAGTGACTATTGTAAAAGGGAATACAACCAGGACTTGGTGTTCTGGGAGCAGACAGGCTTTACAAATCATAAGAGTAAGCCCATAAAACATAAGTCACTGTGGGGGGAATATTCTCAGTTTACGAATAGAAAAATGTAATTGTCAAGTAATTCATGTACTCAGGCACACCACTGGTTCAGTGCACTCGAAGGGCAACAATCTTGCAGATGGACAGGTGAAACACGCGGTCTGCATGTCATCCCTTTGTGAGGGGCCTGCAGCTGTTAGTGTCATCATCAGGGCAGGAAGGGTAGCTAATCACAATGAGGAACTGATTCAACTATTAGACCCAGTGAAAGAGAATCCAAAAGGATGCCCATCAAAGTACTTTTACTCAGAAACCCCTACTAGTATTGTACTGGTTAAGTTGCCCAAGGGTACCTGGGAAGTATCCACGAGTCACAAACGAGAACAACTTGTAAAAGATGCTCACGAGGGTATAGGTTAAGCACATTGTGGTGCCCGTACAACATTCTGCAAATGGACTCCTTTATGTTGGTGGCCAGGCGCGTTCGATGCTTTGTAAAACATACGTGGCAAATTGTGAACCATGTATTCTAATAAACAAATCATCATTTACCTAACCACCACCATTGGTTCCTGTGACACCGACTCAATCAATGCAGAATTTTTTTGTTTATTTCATTGGACCACTTCCCCCATCATTGGGGTAGAAACTTTTCTCATTTGTGTTGATGGCTGCACTTCCTTCTGCTGGCTGGTCCCCACGAAAAAGGTTTCAGAAAACACACTTGTCAATGCTGTTACGAACATTATTACTGTAGCTAATGCACCCAAGGTCCAACACTCTGATCAAGGTTGAAGCCTTTGTTTCCAAGGTCTTCAAGCACTTTTGCGAGCACAGGGGGATTGGGTTAGAGCACAGCACACCAGGGGCAGAATCATCGCGGATAGCATTAAGTGCGGTAGCCGGTGGGAAAAATAACATTTTTGTCGGGTATTCCCATCGTACAGTCCCAATACCACCTCATTAATCATGCATTCCTGGAAAATACACCGTTTCAATGGTGGGCAGGCTCTCATTCGCCCGCCAAGTCATCACCTCGCCACTTCATCATGCCAGGCGCCACATTTAAAAAGCAGTCGTGTGCACACTTCTCAGTGCTTCCAGCCCAGGCCTGCTGTGCAGAAGACATGACCCCAAAAGGGAAGAAGACTGCAGCCTTGCGATTCAGTGATGAGTCCCTTGAGCATCTTTTGGGTTACATGGAGGCCTGACATGATGTCCTGGGCTGTCCACAGGAGAGCCAGCAACATCATTGATCTGGCTTGGGAGGCGGTGGTAGTGGCGGTCAGCGCCAGTGCCTGCAAAAGAGGACCGCCACCCAGTGCTGCAAGAGAATGAATGGTCTCCATTCTACCGGGGTAATTCACTCTTCTCATCACTTCCAACTCACACAATCACAAACCCATCACACATCCATAGGGATCTCATTCACTGCCAGTCCAAGGGACATCACCATTCATTCTCTCACACACAACTTCATTGTCATCATCCTATCCATGGGACCACTCACCACCCACCCACACATGCCAGGCATACTTATCATCTGGCCTGGCAGGCATCCCCCTTACACTCTCCCTATCCGCAGGACAAGCTGGCAAACAACAAGAGGGAGAGCTCGCAGACCAGTGGAGGAATGCCTGAAATCAAGGTCCTCAAGAACTTCGAGAACAGAGCCATCCAGCTGGCCGGCGAGGATCTGGACCATTCCTGTGCTGACAGTGAGGTTGGCGCTGCTCTACCAAGTGAGGATCCAGCAGTGCAACATCCATCAGACAACCATGCTGTGAGTGATGTGTCCTGTTTCACAGGCCACTGCCATGTACTAATTATCTCCCCTTGCTTTCACAGGCTTATATGGGAGACAGCTGATGGAGCCCACAACCCACGGCCTCCAATCAAGACCTGAAGAAACCTCTGAATAGGAATCCGAAGGCACCCTCCCTGATGTTCCATCACATCGCTCACCCACACTCTCCACCAGTGCAGAGACACACACCTCGGTGGGACCTAGCTTTAGGGCAGCCTCGGGATCACAATCTGGTGAGCACATCGCACTGTCTGATCCACTGCAGGCTGCGGCAGGGACTTCCCAGGTGTCCAGCACTTGGAGGGCTGCTGGAGGTCAGAAATCTGCTGAGTCCGAGTCAGATGATGAGACTCTGGAGTCGGTCATGTCTCAGTTGCTGGAGCTGCAAAGACAAGCTCAGGAACATCAGGAAGGGATGTCCGCTGCACTCCTCAGATTGCAAGGCACGATGGAGGAGTCCATCTGCCTTCAGGCTGAGGTGATAGCACCGGCATGCCATTGCATTGAGGTCAACATTGGTAGGATGGCGGTCGTCATGGAGACCTTGGTCCAGGACATCACTGATTTCCATCAATGACACTATAGTTGGCCTTCAACAGTGTGTACGCGAAAGGGGTGTGGAGCAACTCAATCTCACTCCAGCTTCCCCTTCTCCTGAAGGAGTCAGCCAGGGGCTGTCAGGCACCCATAGGGAGGAGGGCCAGCAGCTCGATACCCTGGGGCCATCCACCCAGGTGACTCTGGGAATGTTCAGCCCATCCGAATCCCCTCTTCCTGTGACCCCAGCAGCTCAAGCTCCACAGGCCGAGGAGGATGCCACTGCCACAGCAGGACCCCAAAAGCAGGCCAGGGCCCTCCAGATCTCGGCCCTCCTGAGGACACCTGACAAGGTCCTCACAGACAGGACGTAACAGTCAGCAGGCTGCCTCCACCTCCACTGTGGATTCCGGGGAGCACTAAGAGGTAGTAGCAGGGTTAGGAAAGTTAAGATGATGTAGTTTGCACAGCCAGGGCACAGCTGTCAATCACTTGTACACAACATTCACTATTGTAAATAAACTCTCAACAATGTCTACCTGCCTGTGGCTCGTTGTTCTGATGAGCAGTGCTTATGTCACTCAGATGTGTAACCTTGTTTCCTGCACAAGATAAAGGCAGGTGCCTCAGTCCAGGGCCTCTTTCCTGTGCTTTATCTAGCCTTCAGATCAAAGTGATGGTCCAGCCTCACACTCCCTGGACACATTACTGATGCCTGCACCTCGATGGTGCTTGTCATTGCTGCCAGAATGTCGTGGGCAGGCGTCAGAGTCCTATCATTCTCTCAGTGTGCTCTCAGCACCTTTAAGGTGGGGCTGGCTCCCCCTCATCTCTCCAGCATCTGTGACCAGTGATGCTGTGCTCCTGAAGGGGTCAGGTGCTGAAGGCAGACAAAGGATCAGATGCTGTTAAAGTTTCATGGCTGCATCTCCATGATATGACACTGATCACAGAGCACAAGCAAGCTGCCCTCGGCCAGACAGGAGTCAAACATTCTCAGAGGCAATGTGAAGATCTATGGTGTGTCGTCACTGTACGTCATCATCATCCTCCTGCAATCAAGCAACTATTAGGGCCACCACTGCGTCTCCATGACAGGAGCATTCTCACAGAGGGTATTCGCACTACCATAAGCCAGACTGGAGTCAAACATTCACAAATGCGATGTGAGAATCTGTGGGGTCTCCTCAATGCATGTTGTCATCACCCTCCACAAATTTAGCAGCTATGAGGGCCTCCCAAGTTCACCTGCCGTGCCTGGCCAATGTGAGGGCCTCAACCTGTCATTGTCATCTTCGAGAGTCCCCTCACCCTCATCCCCGTCGGCGTCCTCCTCATTGGAGGACACCTCCAGCTCCTGCATCTCTTCCTCGGCCAGCTCGTCTCCCCGTTGCAGCACCAAGTTTTAAAGGGCACAGCAGGTGACAGTGATGTGGACTGTATTGCAAGGCTCCACCAGACTGGTCCAGGCACCAGAACCTCATCTTCAGCATCCTGATGGTCTGCTCCACTAAGTTGAGAGTTGCAGCATGAGCCTCATTATACCGTCACTCTGCTGCAGTCTGAGGACACTCCACGGGTGTCATCAGACACAGCCTCTGCAGGTAGCGCTCGTCCCTGAGGAGCCATCCCTGCAGCTTCTGTGGACCCTGGAATACGTCAGGGATCTGTGACCGACTGAGGATGTAAGAGTCATGCACACTCCCTGGAAACCATGTGCAGACCTGCAGGATGCATTTCTAGTGGTTGCACACCAACTGCGCATCAGTGCATGGAGTCCCTTGCGGTTGATGTAGTCCACCATGTGCTGCGACAGAGACCTGAGGGCCACGTGAGTGCAGTCAATCGCACCCTGAACCTGTGGGAAACCTGAGATCTCGGAAAATCCAATCACTCTTGTATCCTGGCTGTCCTGGTCCCAGGCGAAATGAACAAAGCTGTGTGCCCTCGCAAACATGGCATCCGTGACCTCATGGATGCATTTGTGGGTGGAGGTTTGTGATATCCCACAGAAGTCATCTGTGGAGCCCTAAAAGGAGCCACTGGCATAGAAATTGAGCGCCTTGGTCACTTTCACAGCCACTGGCAGTGGATGCCCTCCTGCTCCAAATCCTGCAGCAGGCGGCAGATGTGATTGACCAGGTCCCTAGACATGCGCAGTCTTCGGCAGCACTGGTTCTCAGTCATCTGCAGGAATGAAAGGCGACGTCTATAGTGTCACTAGGCGCTGACCAGCTATGACTCCCTGTGGCTCTTCAGCAGCGTGTGCAGGAGCCCCAGCTACCTCTTCTTCCTGCGGGTGCTACTCCTCCCTCTGAGCAGCCTGGAACCTCAGTTGTTCTCTCCTCCATCGTCTTCGCCCTCTGGAAGCCACGAGGCATACAGCTAGGTCACCAGGCTCCATGATCCTGATGTACTCCTCCTGCACAATGAAAGATAGAAGCACGTGGGTTAGTTTGGGAGTTCTAAGAACCTCTCTTGCTTAAGTCTGAAGGCCCCTTTCTGCTTCCTGGAGAGTGCTGGCCACCACTTGGATGGCCAGAGACTAGTGCACTGCATAGCTGCCCAAGATCCCACCTACTTCCACCCCACTCCACCTGACCAATTGGCTGCAGCTTTGTCCACTGGACTGCATGCTGTGCTCTCAGCTCAGGCACAGGCATTCTCCTAACCTGCACTGCAAAGCAGCACTGTTAGTTTAAACCATGGGGGAGATTGGTCCAAACTGGGATGCTGACATTGCAAGGGTCTGTGAGCGCCTCCACCAGAGACTTCTTCATGGCCAGCTTTAGCGAGGAGATTGTACAATGTGTGCATCTTCCAATTGTTCTGCAGACCACTAAAACACTCATGACTTTGTAGTCTGTGCCAGGGGGGTGGTGAAAAGCTCTGGAGAACTTGTTGGCACTTTGATGCCTCTGTGTTGCTTGAGTGGGCAGATAAGCTAGAAGCCCAACTCCAATCATATCAATGGTAGCGCTTGAACTGCCTCAGTTGCAGAGAAATGGCCACTTCATGTAAGGTGTCCCTAATGCTTCCTTCGCCCACCCTACCCCCCCCACCCTGAATGCTTGTGCGCTATATTCAACTGTGAGGTAGCCCTTGGCCCCCCTTCCCCGCACCCAAAGTCACCTCAACAGCAGGGCTGCCCTCGTGCTCCCCCACAAGTCACCTCAACCACAGAGCAGCCCTTGCCTCCACCCTACCCTCCCTGACAATACACCTCAATGGCAGAGCTGCCCTTATCCCCTCTACAAGTTGCCTCAACCACAAGGCAGCCCTTCCCCACCCACCCCTCACAATTCTCCTCAATGGCAGGGCTGCTCTTGCCCCCTCCACAAGTCACCTCAACCGCAAGGCAGCCCTTGACCACCCCTCCTTAACACGCCTCAAGCTTGAAGTCCAACAGGCAACCCTGGCGAGTACATCATTGCTGTGTACTTACCTTTTAGTTTTCCTCAAAATACAGCCTGCCAAGTGCACGCCTTTTAAATGCTGTTGTGAAACACATCAGCATTCTTTCCCACCGATGTGGGCAAACGATCCAGCGGGGGGACGATTCCGGTGGGCTGACCAAATAATGATATGCAGATGTATTACAAGGAGGTTCCTGACATCCAATGGCTGGAAACACAGTCCGCCGCTGGTGGGCTGAGCGGACAATCGCAACCTGGTTTCCTGCCATCGTTAAACTGATTGCACCATAAAATCTGCTCACGCCGTCGAACATGCTCAATGCCGATGGGCCCAGAAAATCCCGGCCACTATAAATTTGGTTACATACGATGGCACAGAGGAAAACATGGCAGAAGGGACATTCTTTGCATTGCCAAGTTAACCTCTGACACAACACACACCTATTGTAAAGATAATCAAGTTCCCAATGACACTTCGATATGGGACACATCAGAATTTTTGGCTATTAAGGTTCATTCACTTTTTTCCTAGTGTAAAGAAGTAGGCTGGGATGAGACTAAAATAAAACTAAAACACATATTAGTTTAAACCGACAGGACCTTATCAATTCAAGTTCGAGCTGCTGATGAACATTACTTCTCTTTGAACGTGTCATCTAGCGAAGCGCTTGACAATACTTCCCTCCCAATATATCAATCTGATGTTTATACAATGGTAATGCCTTTGAATCAATCTTTTGCAGATTTAATCAAATTAGATGATTTGTCCCGAAGTCATGTGCAGTGTTCCACGTGAATGAAAATCCATTCTCTCCAATGGTCTTCTCTACTGTTAGTGGAATCAGTGCTTATGTTAGATCAATGGAACCAAGATCAAGGTTAGAGCATCAACAAGATTGGGGACTTCATTAAGCTACTTGTTGTCACTTGTCTTCAAACGATTCACAAAGAACTTCTGAGAGTTTAAGAATTAATAGCCTTATGACATCTATTTGTATGTCCCTATTGAAACTTCCATCAAATCAAGTCCCTTGGTGACGATATAGGGATTCTTTCCTACATGATCTCAGACTTAGTACAGTGTATGAAAAAGCCCTTGCAAGACTTACATCTCATGCCATGCTTCATAATATTATTTCCCTTCCTACTGACAAATTTATACTAGGGAATACCATTTGGCTAGGTAAATTTATTAAATGGAGACTGGATATCCTTCTTACAGTCCCATTGATAGAACAAATGGGAATCTATTATAAGCAATGGAAAATCCTTACTTTGGGCCTCAAGTCCTCAGGATCATTCTGGGCTCTAAGGGCAGTACAGCATCCATATGATAGGATAGCCCATCCGCACTTACAGTCTAATTCCACTTTCAAATCTACCTTCATGATGTATGATTTTATTCATGCAAAATAATGCACTGATCATGGGTTCCTTATCTCTCATAGATGGGAAAAATTTAACCCATGTGGCACTGATCCAGGTAAGGCAAATTGCCCTGTTACTTCTACTCCTGTTCGCCTGGATTATTGGTGGCATTTCTCTTTGGGAAATGTTGTTACGGCCTCCAGGCTTTCTGACTATGGCCTGGACATTGGCACCTGGATGGTAACATCCTCTGAGGATGTAATTTGTTGTGGTCATACTCTCCAATATATTAGGTCCTCTAGATCTAGAAATTCCTATACCCCTCATGTTATCTACACACCTAGTAAACTTAGTAAGCTTAGCGCTGTTCTTAGGCAGCTACAGGGCGTAGAACTGATTCTCACCTTTACCAATTATTCAATTGAAAAAACTATTAAAAGGACACAGCATTTGCTGTCACAGGTTAAATTGACTAATATTTGGCAAGCTCCAGATTGGCTTCAGACTATAGGTCAAGGGGTTGTAGAAACAATGTCTGTGTTAACTTCTGCTGCTAAATCTACCATTGAATAGCTAACTGATACAGTCTCAGGAGTACTTGGGCATACTTTTGGTATATTCTCGTATCTCGTTCCAGTGCACACTGTAGTTGGGATTGTTATCTTCGTTCTCGTTCTTACGTGATTTTTCTTAACTCTGCGCGGTGCCATTGCTTTTGCACAGTTTTTTTCTTTATTTTCCATCCTTTGTTGCTACAGATTTCTTCAGCGCTGCAAATGGCATCTCAGCTCAGCCTAGTTGAACAGCCTAGTTGTTTACCTCATTAAAAACTGCATACCTTATCTTTTTTCACTACACTTCACATGACTCCTCTACCTCATCATATAGTTTTGTCTATCGATTATTGATTGTCACTGACATATCAAGATACAGCCATCTCATTGGACATTGACACTTTACCTTGATATACCCCATGCCCTCGAACTAACAACAATTGACAAGTTATTATTCTAGACTTTAGTTTTCTTTGCAATAAAGCTAAATATTCATTTTTGAGAAATTTGGACCATCCGTGCTGTATGCCTGTTTTGACTATTGTAGTTATAATTTTGAAATTGTCTTTTGTACTTTTGAAACTTCTTCTGATATAAGTTGACAGTCTTAGGACCATCTACCCTTGTTCACTTTTATGCTGGTCAAGAGGTTGATGTAGAGATAGTTACAAAGTGGAACATAAATATAATTATATGGAATATGGATAATTATGTAAAATTCAGATATAAATAGGACATGACATTTTAGTTAATAAAATTAATTCAATAAGTTGTCACTCTATTTTAAGAAACAGAAAAGGATTTAAGTTTTCACCCGGACATCTTTGCACATGCAGGTACTTCTCTGATCCTTGTCTTAAAACATATGGGCATTACCTAATGATCTTAGAATTTGCTGGTATTTCTTTAAAAGTCTTTTTCTTATATAGGTATCAATACAAGCTATTATGAGAAGACCATAAGACATAGGAGCAGAAATTAGGCCATTCGGCCCATTGAGTCTGCTCCGCCATTCAATCATGGCTGATAAGTTTCTCAACCCCATTCTTCCGCCTTCTCCCCGTAACCTTTGATCCCCTTACCAATCAAGAACCTATCTATCTCGGTCTTAAATACACTCAATGACCTGGCCTCCACAGCCTTCTGTGGCAATGAATTCCATAGATTCACCACTCTCTGGCTAAAGAAGTTTCTCCTCATCTCTGTTCTAAAAGGTCTTCCCTTTACTCTGAGTCTGTGCCCTCGGGTCCTAGTCTCTCATACTAATGGAACATCTTCCCCACGTCCACTCTGTCCAGGCCTTTCAGTATTCTGTAATACTGAATATTCAAATTCTGTCTATTTCATAATCCTAATGATTCCTTTTGCTAAAAAACGTCTGTTAAAAGGGTATTAGCATTCATCAATATCAGTTTTGTCTGTAACCTGGCATCATGAATATTTTAAATTTGAAGAAGGAATTCTTAAAAAATCTAGTACTAGGTATCACCAATGTCTTGTGTACCCTTATGAATCAACTTAATCACAGAAATGGAACATTACACATCACCCCTACAAGAGAACAGATGCTATGGGGATGATCCAGCCTTTGGATGACCTAATTGTGAAAAATCCTGAGCTGGCCATTCTGTGTAAAGTTTAAAAACCTTTTTATAAAACACAATTCTAATTTTAACAAACAAGTAAACAGAAGTTTAGGAGTTGTTACTGCAAGACATGACAAACATTTTTGACCAGGTAAAAGTCCATGACTTCATAACAAGAGAATTTTCAAATATTAAATAATTTACCAATAATAGTGAATAGCCTTACAAGGATATGAAAAAGGGGTGACCCTACACAAAGAGGCAACATCAACATTTGCAAAAGATGATCTAATCAAGTTAGGAACAGTATAAAAATAGAAACTTCACCATTGAAAACTCAGAAGTATTGAAATGCTCAATGTATATCTTCTCGTTAGAGCCAAATACTTAGTTGGACACTTTTGACCTTAATTGGGGAGAAGCAGCTTGCTACTCGGGGATTTAAGGTTATTCTTTACTTTAGATTTTGATGGATACTCTAAGATATTTTGATTGTAGCATTATAGAGGTTTAAATTTTGGATTCTATATTAGAACTAAGATTATGTTTTACATCTTTTTATAACCTTTAATATTGTGATATGCTTGACCACTAAAAATGTATTGCATGTTCGGTTCTTTAATACATTTTTAAATAAGTTAGTCAAATGTAACGTCTCATGTAGTATTCTGTATACAACTCTAAAGAGTTGTATATCCCTAAGTGGGGAGATATGTTTTTGAAGAAATCCCGCCCCCCCGGACCCTTATAATATCCGAATAATTATAACCTAGTTGATGCTGATTGAAGACAGCTATCTTGAAGAAGGTAATATTCTTTGATGATTGTTCTCCTTGAGGGGGAGACAGGCCATCTCTTCAGACCCTAACAAATGCCTGTGAGAGCTGACTGTTTTAAACTTAAGTGAGTGTGACTATCAGGGAAGTGCTCCCAATCTAAAATAGCTCCATAAGGGAATAAGGTTATAAGCAACTTCAGCTACTCCTTCATCTTACTTTGGAAGAAGTACCAGAAAAGTGATATATCTTTCTGATATTCATACACTTAGAACTTATTTTTTCAATTTTTGTCCTGGCCAAGTGACTATAATCTGAGAGTTTATGGGTGCTGCTTTGAGGGAGAAAGATACAATGGGAATATTGTGCATCAATAGTTAATACTATATCTTGGTAAATGTTGTTCAGTTTAGTCTGCACATACTGTACCAGCCCCTTCCATTTATCTTGCTAATCACTATTCCTTTGGAGAAAAAACAAGCACAGAGACACTTTTAAAAATGCTTTACTAAGTTATAAATTATAGTCATACTGAAGAAATGTTATTTACAAAACTACAAGCAAAGACAACAGTTCTGATTTACAGCTTTGCTTTAATGCTAGTCATTTAAAGTATAAATATTTTTGATACAACAGATTGTCAAGTGCAATGAAGAAGGGGGAAAGGCTTAAATTCATCCCTCACTCATAGTGAAGAAGTTTTGTGATTCAGTAGCTAACTCCCTGCCATAAGCTTCAGTTTAAGTACCACTCTGGGATTTGTTGGCCACAGGAGTGTTCATGACATGGTTCACACAAGTTGATACTCAGCCTGCTAATTCTTTCAACACGTCCCCACTATCTCCCAAAGGGGAAAAAAAAGTGTGTAAAGATACCAACCAATCAATTCCTTGTTACCGGCTTGGAGTTAAAGGTTTGGTCTTTATGGCTGACATCAGAGTCTTGCAATTTAAGATGAAGATTAACAAAAAGATTGACAAAACAGACAAGGGTAATAAATTACCTGGAAAAACTCAGCAGGTCTGGTAGCATCGGTGGAGAAGAAAAGAGTTGACGTTTCGAGTCCACACGACCCTTCAACAGACCCTTCTGTTGAAGGGTCGTGTGGACCCGAAACGTCAACTCTTTTCTTCTCCACCGATGCTGCCAGACCTGCTGAGTTTTTCCAGGTAATTCTGTTTTTGTTTTGGATTTCCAGCATCCGCAGTAGTTTTTTGTTTTTATAAAGGGTAATAAATTCTTCATCAACACATTAAACCAGAACAGTAAGAAAAAATACAAGAAGGTTTCAAAAATGGCATTTGAATCCCATTCCTCACAAAAAAATGTAACAGACCAACAATGAGATGTGTTTTAATGAAACTCAGAGGACAAAACTGCAAAGTCTTTTTCCAACAAGGACTGGTATATGGAGAACAAGAGAAGATTATTACAAGACATCCCTAGATTCTAGTAAGTAATTTTTGTTGTAGCTGATGCACTCTTGCTTAATTTCCAATTCCCATCCCAGGATCAATCTTAAGGCACCATTAAGTTTGATCTTATATTTAGAGATGTAGATGCACACAAATTGATATCAAAGCCCCTTCTCTCCACATTTGAAACAATTATGCAATTTCCTCGCCAGAATGCAGCTGATAATTATAATGGACACTTCCGGAACCCACTTCATAGAATACTTTTCAGCGTCCTATCTCCAGAATATATAGCCTATGGGTTCAAAGCCTCAATGAAAAAGAATATGGTTTTGAAGTTCCCATCCCAGGGTCAATCTTAAGGAACAGTATGAAGGCTTTGTCTACCCTGTCCCCAATGCCTCAGGGCTGCAAGGAGAACTGTATTAGCAATATGTTACCAGCAGGCCTCATTGGGTTAAACTTTTTCCAATTGCTTTGTACTTTTGGGGGAGAGGGAGAATGGTGAAAAATATACCACAGCTACGACCCCCCTCCACATGATTTTCAACACAGTTTTCTGAGATTTCCTTCCAGCAGTTTTTGTCCTCTGCTTCTTTCAGGAGAGTGTCTCAAGCCCAAACTTATGTGCCTTTCATTTCCTGTGGCTCTGCTTGCCTGCTCCCACAGCACAAGGGTTCTTTGGAGGTGCTATAAAATCTCAGATTAGCTACTTACTAGCATCAGTTGACAGTAAATTCAACAAATACAATTTTCATTTATAAAGTGCCCTTAACATGGTGAAATGCCTCGAGGTGCTTCACAGAAGCATTATCAAGCAAAAGCCAGTATTTATTGCCCATCCCTAGTTGCCCTTGAGAAGGTTGTGGTGAGCTGCCTTCTTGAACCACTGCAGTCCATGTGGTGTGGGTACACCCACAGTGCTGTTAGGAAGGGAGTTTCAGGGTTTTGACCCAGCGACAGTAAAGGAACGGCGATATATTTCCAAGTCAGGATGGCGATTAACTTGGAGGGGAACTTCCAGGTGGCGGTGTTCCCATCTATCCTTCTAGGTGGTAGTGGTCGTGGGTTTGGAAGGTGCTGTCTAAGGAGCCCTGGTGAATTCCTGCAGTGCATCTTGTAGATGGCACAAACTGATGCTACCATGCATCGGTGGTGGAGGGACTGAATGTTTGTGGATCTGGTGCCAATCAAGTGGACTGCTTTGTCCTGGATGGTGTCCACCTTCTTGAGTGTTGTAGGAGCTGCACTCATCCAGGCAAGTGGGGAGTATTCCATCACACTCCTGACCTGTGCCTTGTAGATGGTGAACAGGCTTTGGGGGTCAGGAGGTGAGTTATTCATTGCACGATACCTTGCCTCTGACCTGCTCTTGTAGCCACAGTATTTATATGGCTAGTCCAGTTCAGTTTCTGGTCAATGGTAACCCCCAGGCTGTTGATAGTGGGGGATTCAGTGATGGTAATGCCACTGAACATCAAGGGGCAATGGTTGGATTCTCCCTTGTTGGAGATGGGCATTGCCTGGCACTTGTGTGGCACGAACGTTACTTGTCAGCCCAAGCTTGGATATTGTCCAGATCTTGTTGCATTTGGACATGAACTGCTTCAGTATCTGAGGAGTCGCGAATGGTGCTGGATATTGTGCAATCATCAATGAACATCCCCACTTCTGACCTTATAATGGAAGGAAGGTCATTGATGAAGCAGCTGAAGATGGTTGGGCCGAGGACACTACCCTGAGGAATTCCTGCAGTGATGACTTGGAACTGAGATGGCTGACCTCCAACAACCACAACTATCCTCCTTTGTGTTAGGTATGACTCTAACCAGCAAAGAGTTTTCCCCCTGATTCTCATTGACTCCAATTTTGCTAGGGCTCCTTGATGCCACACTGGGTCAAATGCTGCCTTGATGTCAAGGGCAGTCACTCTCACTTCACCTGAGCCATACTAGGAGAAAGGCAGGTAATTAAAACCTTGGCCAAAGACATTGTTTTTCAGAAACCTCTTCAAATGCAGAGAAATTTAGAAAGGCAGAGAGGTTGGGATCATTGTGGAAAAACTTTGGCAGACAGAATTCTCACTGGGAGCACATCTCCACCCTAACTGACCCAAACATCAGCACAAGCTTAAACAAAAACAGAAAATGCTGGAAGAACTCAGCAGGACTAACAGCATCTGTGGAGAGAAGAAGAGAGTTAACATTTCAAGTCTGTATGATTCTTCTTCAGAGCTCCGAAGAAGAGTCATACGGACTCAAAACGTTAACTCTGTTTTTCTCTCCACAGATACTGTCAGACCTGCTGAGTTTTTCCAGCAGTTTCTGTTTTTGTTTCAGGTTTCCAGCCTCCGCTGTATTTTGCTTTTATCAGCACAAGCTTGGCTGTTTTGTTGTTTTCTTAGTTCTTCAGTTCTAAAATACAAAGTTATTTGTGTAAAAACTATAATTATAAAAGCCTATGCTCTTTGCTTATAGTTTTGCTTATTATCAAGAATTCAAGCTGTTTTCAAAAGGAGCGACATTTTTAAAAACAATTAAATGCAGAAAAATCAAAAAGTAACATTAGTTTAAAGAGAAATAACTATTGCTGCATACACTCTTAAAATAAAAATCTTAAAATAAAATATTAAAGTTACAGGAAATTGGAATAGCTCATTTGTTTCCAGTTAAAACAATGAAGGGAACATTGATACAGCATCTTTGTGTTCTAATAAATTATACCATAGAGTACTAGGACACCAGTTCAAGGCACTCAGTGGGAGATGCTTCCCATAAACAAAATATTAGGGAGGGAAGTTAACCATCTTCACTTTGTCTTAATAATTGGAAATATTATGATACTAGCAGACTCCTGGGAGCAGGTCATAAGTCTTCCACTCAGTCAGAGACTGATGTATAAACTGAAAGAGAGTTGGAAGGGGCAGAAATCTAACTTTGTAAAGGCACTGTAAAGCAAAACACTTCATCTGTAAATCTGTAACATAAACAGAAAATGCTGTAAACACACAGCACATCTGCATCTGTGGAGAAAGCAGACAAGTTAATGTTTCGATTATGGACTTTTCTTCAGAACTAGAGCATAAGAGGTAGACTGACATATTAATACTTTAAGCAAAATCCTGGAACTCCTTCCCTAACAGCACTGTAGGTGTACCTGCACCGCGTGGGCTGCAGCGGTTCAAGAAAGCGGCTCACACCACCACCTTCTCAAGGGCAATTAGGGTTAAGCAATAAATAAAAACAAAAAACTACTGCGGATGCTGGAAATCCAAAACAAAAACAGAATTACCTGGAAAAACTCAGCAGGTCTGGCAGCATCGGCGGAGAAGAAAAGAGTTGATGTTTCGAATCCTCATGACCCTTCAACAGAACTGTTCTGTTGAAGGGTCATGAGGACTCGAAACGTCAACTCTTTTCTTCTCTGCCGATGCTGCCAGACCTGCTGAGTTTTTCCAGGTAATTCTGTTTTTGTTAAGCAATAAATGCTGGCCTGGCCAACAACGCCCACATCCCGTGAAATAATAAATTTAAAAAAGGGGAAAGAAGAAATATAAAGGGCTGAACATACTGGTGGGTCGGTGGGGCGGGTGGGGGGGTGGTGTTCAGTTGGTGGGGAGGGGTTGTGGGGGTGCCTAGGATATGCTGCTGGTGGAGGGATCACACTGATCACACTGGTCTGCCAGAGCACCAGCAAGATCATAAACAAATTATCTGGTTGAGCCTCATTGTAATAGTTTTGGAAACCTGCAAGCTTTTAATGAGCATTAACAGCAACTCAGTGATTGTTGGGGGGGGGGGGCGCTGAACAATTGACAGTGAGTGAGGAGATTATTGTTCATGCTCTTTCTGACCTCACAAAAATGAGTGCCACTGCATTTTTCTTGTTTCTAAGTGACCTACTTCTGTCCCTTTAGGGGCCACTGTTTCAAATCATTCAATGCACTTAGCTCAGTGGAACAGCAAAATGGGATAATTGGGACCTTACACCTGTTTCAGATGGCTGCTCGCCTGCTCCCCTTCTATGTTGCCAGCCCTCCAGGATTGGCCTGGAGTCCCCTCCAGGAATTTAAAATCTATCTCCAGGATACTGCTGTTTGCAATCCTGGAAAAATATCATACGGACATTAAAAAAGATTTTTTTCCCCCATTGTCTTTGAACATTTCTCTACAAAAATATTGAAAATGCGGGGAAAAAAAGTTTGTTTGGCTGACAGTCAAGCATCATCCATTTGGGTAATGGGTCTTTTTGCTTTCCAACTGGCAAGGAAAGGAAGTGCGTCACAAGGATGGGTGTGTTGGCTGACTAATGGTTGGAGTGTAGGGAAAGTCATGTGGTGAAAACTCCAGGAATACATTTAATCATAGTTAGCAACACCATCCCCTTCTTCTCTAAAATAGTGGTAGGAATAGGGCAGTGGTTAATGGTTAGGTTGGGATTCAGGCTTGCTTTTCCTACTCAAAAATGGCTGAAAGCGTAAAGCAATGCAGCCTATTAAATATAAATGATTGCATTTGGAAGGTTAAAAAAATTCTGGTTGCCCAAAGACTGTGGGTGGAATCATCCTAGGTTTGCACTAAGTGCGGTAGCGAATGGGAAAAAGGACATTTTATCAGCTGGCCACAATGACAGGTTTTTGCACTGCATCGTCCCAATCCCGCCTCATTTATCATGCATTCCCAAGAAACACACCGTTTCGCTGGCGGGCAGACTCTGATATGCCCGCCACACCGTCACCTCACTGCTTCCTCACGCCAGGCGCCAGATTTTAAATCCAGCCACGCGCTCACCTCTCAGTGCTTCCAGCCCAGGAATGCTGCATAGAAGACATGGCCCTGAAAGGCAAGAAGACTATAGACTCTGATTCAGTGTCGCATCCCTGGACACCTTTGGAGCCTGCCACGATGTCCTCTACTCCCACTCTGGCTGCAGGAGGCCCATCAGTGCTCCCACTCTGGCTTGGGAGGCTGTGGCAGTGGTGGTCAGTGCCAACACTGACCAGAAGAGGTTCGCCATCTAATGCAGAAAGAGGATGAATTATCTCATCTGTGCCACCAGGGTAAGGCAACTATCTCATCATTCTAAACTCACACACTCCACAAGGCCATCAGACACTCACTGCCCCTTGAGCTCAACAGGCATCACCACTCACTCTTTCACACAAACCCTCATATCTCCATCTGGCCTCATCTCCTCTGGAGACTGCCTCTTCAGCCCTGACCCTCTTGAGGCCACTTGCACAGATCAACATGTGCCCCCCCACACACGCTGGGATACCCTCCTTCCCCAGTATAGCCCTCGCCCTGCAGCCTCTTTCCTCGCCTAAGGCCACTTCTTACCCTTCCCAAAGGAAGCCCTAGCCCTGCAGCAGTTGAAAATCCACCCCGCCTTACGGCTGATCTGGTAGGTAAAGACCTGCCCTTGAGCCCCTCTAAAAGTGACGTGGTGCTGCCTGCAAAGCCTGGCGCTGATGACCGTGAGTGCTGCCTGAAGCAAGATAGTCAAAAAAACCTTGAAGTCCCGAGTGAAGTGCAGCTCGCCAGGTGCACGGCACTTATGTTCAGTTGTGAAACACATCGGCATGATGGCATGCCTACATGTCCGGATGATCCAGCATTGGGGATGATCCCGGCAAGCAGGGCTTATAATCATATGCAGATGTATTAAGATGACATTCCCGATGTTTGGTGGTGGGAAACCTGGCCTGCCATTGCCAGGCGGCGTGGATGATCACAAACTGGCTTCACAATGGCGTGAAACTGATTTTTGGCATTCCCACCATATTGTCCACTCACGCCCACCATGATGCCCAATGCCAATGGAAATGGAAAATTCCACCCTTTGTTGATCAAAAGAAGTGCATGACAAAGAAAAAAATGAATATCAAAACAAAACAAATGCAGATACAGGCAAATATGTCTGTGGATCAGTTATGTTGCAACCAATTTTAACACTGAAGGGACCATGTTGTGTCTCAGATCTTGAACCATAGCTACTAGGGGAATCTGAATGCTTTCCATAGCTTCTGTACAACTGTTGCTGTCTCTAAGCATTATGGGAACTCTCACATCTACAGTAGAACCTGGAAGAGGATAGCTTAGCTTAAGAAACCTGCTAAGGTCCAGACACACCTGTACTATAGACCAAGTCGCTGACCCAAGATTGCCACAAAGTGATGGCTATAAACCTGCTGCACCTTAAGTGCAATCCATGCCTCATCCTCTCACATGTCTTTCACTGCCTATCATGCTGGCCACACACTGAATACATGACTTACATATCCTTTGCATATGTGCGATAGGGCTTTGCATGGCAAACCATTGGAACCCATGACAGCTGCATTCCTGAAAAGTAAAGACTCACCGAACTAGACTGAACCAAACTTGGAGAATTGTTGACCTCAGATGTACTTTTGGCTTAAAAATCATTATTTTCTTCTCATCATCTTATATATTATATATCATATTAGCATACATGAACAACTGGGACGATGGATACATTCTCTGCTAGCAATCACTTCCACTGGAATAAAGCTTGAATTTAGGAACAGATGAGAATTTAACATTTTGGGTTACACTGCAAATTCCAACCACTGACTTCAGATCAACCTCATGCTTTCCCCCCAAAAGGCTACAACATTTCCCCTCAGGTTTATTTTTGCCCCAACGTCAAGAGTATGTAGCAAAAATTCTTAATCCAAATGTAACCTGATCATGGAGCAAAGCAGAGTGATGCTGTCTTCTCAGTAGCCTGTAACGCCCACACCCCATGACCTAAAAAAAGTCAAATGATATATGATCATGTGCACAATGTTCATTTAAGGCTGCCAGTATCTCCAACATTTCTGCCGCTGCTCCAGAATTATCTTCTTCAATCGGTGACCTCCCAAGGCTCAACATCTACATTCAGTTAAGTAGAGCTTGGAGAGTCCTGCACCTCTCCACTGCTTTCGCTATCTTCGTTATCTGAGCTGATGATGAATGATATCACAGTGCATGCTCAGAATGAGTAATGTCTTCTGAGGAGTCTTCATCCTTCTCCTCCACCAGCTTGCTGGGCTGTGAGATTAAAGACATGAATTGGAACTGCCAGATGGGTGCACTGGTGCAACCTAACTAAATCGTTCCATTGTGATAGCAACCTGGGCAGCAAGATGGTGCCATGGCTACTTCAGCTCCCTTCTCCTCCTCCTCCTGTTCCTTCTCCACTGAGGAGTCAATGCGCTTCAAACTTTTCTCCTCCTGCAGCTCCAACCCTCATTGCTGTGTTATATTGCACAGTAAGCACAGCAGACAACAATCATTCTTGAGACCCTGGTTGGTGGGAATTGAAGATTTACCTCCAGATCTGCCCAGGCACCTGTTATAGAGTAATTTACAGCACAGAAAGAGGTCTCTCAGTGCATTTGAGTCTACACTAGCTCTCCATGGAGCAATCCAGTCAGTCCCATTCCCCATTCTATCCCATAGCCCTTCAAGTCTATTTCCTTTAAGTGTCCATCTAATTTCCTATTGAAGTCAGACATCATCTCTGCTTCTACCACACTCGTGGGGAATGAGCAATGAGTTCCATGTCATTACCACTCTGCATTAAAACAATTCTTCCTTATATACGCATTCCATCAGCTAATGGAAATTATTTTTCCATGTTTACCTTAACCAAACCTGTCATAATCTTGTACACCTCTATTAAGTATCCTCTCAGCTTCCTCTGCTCCAAGGAAAACAATCTTACCTTGTAGTTAAGATCCCTCATCCCTGGGACCGTTCTGGTAAATCTCCCCTGCACCGTCTCAAGGACCCTCACATCCTACCGAAACTGTGGTGACCAGAACTGGACACAATAATAGAACTGTGGCCTAACCAGAGTTTTACAAGAGTTCAGTATAACAGCGCATCTTCAGCATTCTGATTGCTTGCTCAACTGCTTGCTTCTGGGGTGATAGCGGCATAGTGGTAACATTGCTGTCCTGGTCACCCTACTGAGACTAACTTTATAGCATCCAGTGCCTTCAGCCGTTTCTTGATATCACGTGGAGTGAACCTAATTGTGTGAAGACTGGCATCTGTGTGCAAGATTCCTGGTAGCTGCCATGATTCATTTGTCCTATGCCAGCCTACCCTCCCTGAGCTCTTAAGTCCTCAGAACAGACTTGTCAGTTGGTTCCTTGGTGACATTTAAAGCATGGCCAATTTAATTGGCCAATTACCACTCCATCAGACTACTCTCCATCATCGGTAAAGTAATGGAATGGGTCATCAACAGAGCTATCAAGAAGCACTTGCTTAGCAAAAACCTGCTCACTGGCGCCCAGTTTGAGTTCTGCCGGGGTCACTCAGCTCCTGACTTCACCACAGCCTTAGTTCAAACATGGACAATAGAACTGGGCTCGAGAGGTGAGGTGGCAGCATCAAGGCAGCATTTGACTGAGTGTGGCATCAAGGAGCCCTAGCAAAACTGGACTCAATGGAATCGGGGGCGGGGGGGGGAAACTTTCATTGGTTGGAGACATACCCAACACAAAGGAATCCAGAGGCCCAGGCTAATGCTCTGGGGACATTGGTCCAAATCCCACCAGAACAGCTGGTGGAATTTAAATTCAACTAATAAATTTGGGATATAAAGTTAGTCTCAGTATGGTGACCAGGACAGCTATCATCAATTGTTGTAAAAAGCCACCTGGTTCACAAATGCCCTTTAGGGAAGGAAATCTGCTGTCCTTACCTGGTCTGGCTTACATGTGACCCCAGACCCACAGCAATGTGGATGACTCTTAAATGCCTCTGAAATGGTCTAGCAATCAGGGATAAGCAACAAATGCTGGCCTTGCCTACGATGCCAACACCCCATGAAAGAATAAAGAAATAAAAATACACATCTCGTCATCATTTGGTAATTATGCTATGCTTTGGTGACTGATTGCTTGGGTTCCTCATCAGCCCATCAGCCATGCTTTAAATGCCACCAAGGAACCAACTGACAAGTCTGTTCTGAGGACTTAAGAGCTCAGGGAGGGTAGGCTAGCATAGGACAAATGAATCATGGCAGCTACCAGGAATCTTGCACACAGATGCCAGTCTTCACACAATTAGGTTCACTCCACGTGATATCAAGGAACGGCTGAAGGCACTGGATGCTGCAAAGGCTATGGGCCCTGACAATATTCTGGCAATACTACTGAAGACTTTTGCTCCAGAACTTGCTGCGCCCCTAGCCAAGCTGTTCCAGTACAGTTGCAACTCTAGCATCTACTTGGTATTACGGAAAATTGCCCAGGCATGTCCTGTACACAAAAAGCAGGATAAGTGCCAATTTAATTGGCCAATTACCACTCCATCAGACTACTCTCCATCATCGGTAAAGTAATGGAATGGGTCATCAACAGAGCTATCAAGAGGCACTTGCTTAGCAAAAACCTACTCACTGGCGCCCAGTTTGGGTTCTGCCAGGGTCACTCAGCTCCTGACTTCATTACAGCCTTAGTTCAAACATGGACAATAGAGCTGGGCTCGAGAGGTGAGGTGGCAGCATCAAGGCAGCATTTGACTGAGTGTGGCATCAAGGAGCCCTAGCAAAACTGGACTCAATGGAATCGGGGGGGGGGGGAAACTTTCATTGGTTGGAGACATACCCAACACAAAGGAATACGGTTGTGGTTGTTGAAGGTCAATCATCTCAGTTCCAGGACAGCACTGCAGGAGTTCCTCAAGGCAGTGTCCTAGGCCCAACCATCTTCAGTTGCTTTATCAATGACCTTCCTTCCTTCATAAGGTCAGAAGTGGGAGCATTCACTAATGATTGCACAATGTTCAACACCATTCGTGACTCCTCAGATACTGACTCCTCAGATACTGCATGTCCAAATGCAGCAAGACCCGGACAATATTCAGGCTTGGGCTGACAAATGGCAAGTAAAATCCGTGACACACAAGTGCCAGGCAATGACCTCTCCAACAAGAGAGAATCTCACCATCGGCCCTTGACATTCAATGGCATTACCATCACTGAATCCCCCACTATCAACATCCTGGGGGTTACGATTGACCAGAAACTGAGCTGGACCAACTATATAAATACTGTGGCTACAAGAGCGGGCCAGAGGCTAGAAATCCTGCAGTGAGTGACTCACCACAAGGCATAAGTCAGGAGTGTGATGGAATACTGTCCTCTTGCCTGGATGAGTGCAGCTCCAACAACACTCAAGAAGTTTGACACCAGTCTGCTTGATTGGCACCCCATTCACAAACATTCACCTGCTCCACCACTGACACACAGTAGCAGCAGTGTGTACCATCTACAAGATGCACTGCAGGAACTCACCAAGGCTCCTTAGACAGTACCTTCCAAACCCACGACCACTACCATCTAGAAGGACAAGGGCAGCAGGTAGATGAGAACACCACCACCTGGAAGTTCTCCTCCAAGCCACTCACCATCTTGACTTGGAAATATATCGCCATTCCTTAATTGTCACTGGGTCAAAATCCTGGAACTCCCTCCCTAACAACACTGTGGGTGTACCCACAGTGGACTGCAGTGGTTCAAGAAGAAAGCTCATCACCACCTTCTCAAGGGCAATTAGGGCAGGCAATAAATGCTGGCCTAGCCAGTGATGCCCACATCCCATAAATGAATACAAAAAGTACAAAAAAGAAAAAAAAACACGCATGATGATCTTTTTGTGATTGCCCACGAGCTGCGCATTGATAGAGTGGAAACACTTACAGTTCATGAGTATTTCTGTGTGATCTGGGGGTGACTTGATGCACATGTATGCAGCCAATTGCATCCTTGACCTGTAGAGAGCCAGCCAGAGCTGTGAACACAAACATCTGCTCATTCTGATTGGCCGCCAATGGCAAAGTGTGTGTATTTCCATGCCTTCGCAAATGTGTCATCTGTCATCTGTTCCGATGCATTTGTGGGAGGCAGACTGCAAGATTCTGTAAATACCTCTTGATGAACCCTGGAATGAGCCTGAGGCAAAAAAGTTAAACTGGGTGGTTACTGACAGCCACTGGCAAAGCTTGGACACCAGGATCACTCGGCAGCAGGTATTCTTCCAGCAGGTTGCAACTGTCTATGATGAGTTAACAGGATGGTTTTCTGAGGCACTGCTGTTCAGGATGTACAGAGAGCTGAGCCTCTACTTATAAACCCTGTGTTGTGAGTATCACCCCATGTGAGCTGCACCACTGTGCTCATTCCTCCACTCTCCTGTGGAGCAGCAAGCCTGTGAGGGGGAGGTTTCTACTGATATTGGCGCAGATGCTGTCACTGCCACTGCTGGTACTGATGTACCTCAGCTTGGTCCTTATCTGAGGTCCAAGGTAAAGCAGTATAAGTGGCACCTATGCCGATCTGATGTATGACAGGTGCAAAGTAGAGATCAGACATCTAAACTACCAAAGTAGTGAAAGTAATGGAGTTAAAGTCACCTTCAAAGTAGTGAAGGCACACTCAGCATGTGTTGTGAGCAAAAGCCTTTCTTTTAGGCAAGGAAGCAGGTATTAGATCTCAATACTTAAAGGGTAGAATTTTGCAGACCACACCAACAGGTTTGCAGGTGATTGGGGCATAAAATTTCCTGGGTAGCGTTTCCACCAACCTCCTGCCCTTCCTCGACCTGTCCATAATTTTACGTGGGGCAGGCGAGGCCTATGGGCCCCAATTAAGGCTGTTATGGCTAATTATTGGCCGCTTAACGACCACTTTCTGCCTGGCCTTAATTTTTCAGCTAGTGGGAGGAGTTCAGGGTCAAGGGGAAGCCCGGCAGGTCAGATGGCTTGGGCTCCAGGCAAGAAGGTAGGCTGCCCCCTCAAGTACCTCCTTTCCACATTGGGCATCCGCTCTCCCCCCCCTCCCCCCCACAAGTCCTGCTCCCTCATAGGTACTCCTCCCCACCTAACTTCTCCATCAAGATTCCCACATCCCCTTCCCACCATCAGAGACCCCACACTTACCTGGTCTTGGACTCAGATTGGCCAGTAGATCTCTGAGGTGAGACTTCTGCCCAAGTGAGGGGCAGAAGTCTTATCTCCAGACAATTAACACATATGGGAGCATTAAATGGCTGTGGGGCTGCACTGATCAGCAGGAGTGCACTCCTCATCAACTCTGAATGGCAGGTTGGAAAACCCCATCATCAGAAAAATCCTCCTCATGGAATTTTTTGCCTGTCCTTTATTCAGCCCCTCTCAATTGGCTTGTGCTCTTTCCTTACTTTCAATGGCAAATTCCATGTAGCCAGGGAAACCCATGTGCCCACAGTTAAAGTTGAAAACCTCTTAAAATCACTGTTAAAGAGTGATTAACATATTTAAATTGGCAATCCACCTATCTAGAACGGGCTTCTTGCACACAGCCAAACATGCTGCAGTTAATTGGTGGGTTGAAACTAGTTTCCCGACATGCTGTCAATTTCACGGCTTTTAACTACGTACCCATTCCTTGTGGTCTAAAACATCCCCATGCGCTCATGGGAATGGTCTTGCACTCTGCTAAGGACACTGTTTTTACACTGCTTACAGTGAATGCTAAGCCAAATAAATAGAATTGGCATTAAGATGTCCTCTCTCACTGGTTTCTACATGAATTTGTACCAATGTCTTTGGAAACTTAGTTTGGCTTCAAAATATTGGCAACAATTGAGCAAAGGGGCTTCAGTAGCTAGAATACACCAAGCATCCAACAAACCTGTTTTAAATAATGGTTCGATTTCCTTGGAATATGTCCAGTATGAACTCAACAAAGACTAACAGCTCTTAAAGTGTGAGTCAGTCTGCTAACCTGCATCTGTTGCCAAATCTGCACAACAAATGTACTAACACTCGTGCTTAAGAAAGTCAAATATGATTTCAATTATGGTATCTATCACAGTGTATTTCACAGCAACAAAATTTATGTTTTCCATATGAAACAAAATGCTTTTAAGAAGACAAATTAAAAACTCAGTGCAAAATAACTTTGATCACAAGTTCTTTCTTGTTTTTTTTAATTATTGGATTTATTTTATAACTTCAAATGATTTCACATTCTATCCTTTCCCACAATGTTACATCATTTGCCTTTATTCCTGAAATGAGAAAACAAGGATAATTGGGTGATCAGCTTAAACATTATGAACAGACTTAACCCATTCAACAGGTACTAAGTCTTTGAAAGATTTGTATGTTTAAAAAAATTCAGCACTCAAAGGGCTGTTGATAAAAGTACTGTTCAGTATAACACTATACCATTTAAACTTGAAAGTCTAAGGTTCAGCTCTTGGTTTATACTGAATCAGTTGTTCTCATCTCATCCTATCGTTGGAGTACTAAAATTGACTTCATCATTCTTGGAGGAGACCTTAAAGGCCACCAGCTAAAGTTTTACACAGATTCATTGGTGAGAGGCAAAATACCTAAGTAAAATTAAGCTTCACTTGCGATCTCACGAGGGGTGCTCTGAAACCTCGAGACTTTTCAAAAACCGGTTTCCTCTCAGGTAAGAAAAGTGAATATGATCTTTTTGTCCTCTGCTGTGCACCGTTCCCAAGCAGCAGCAGAAATGTGGCTGGATATTAGAACCTGAAACTGCAAATAAGATGGAGTCTTGGGGAAGACAGATAGAGAGGACAGGCCAATAGCCAAGGTCAGTGGTGTTAGAGTTCCTGGGGGTGGCAACAGCTGTTAAAGTGAGGGGAGGGTCTCCAGGTAGGTGTCCTTGTTTTGGTCTAAAGCAGTGGTTTGTCCTGGGAATTGTAGCACTGCTTCAGCTGCTGGTTTTGGAGGGAGAGTCTTTCATATTGATGAGAGTTCTGATTAAAGGGAGTGAAGCCCCTGGCCAAGAGGACACCGAGATGCCTTCAGCTGAGAAGGATATGGTGGAGGGTGCGTGCTAGAAGAAGATCCAGCAGAACACATTAATCCACTAAATTCAGGCTGCGTTCCTCACTAATAGGGGCTCTCAGGTGGAAGAAGGAGGAGGAAGGACAATAGAATATGGAGGGAGGCAGGTTCAGTCAATTGCAGCCAGCAGGAATGCCATAGAGCCAGGTAGAGCTCCCATTCCTCAAAGTAAATTTTAAAAATTTACTCACATTTTCGATGCCAACCACTGGCTAGGAAGTATCCACACCTGGAGAACATGAGCAGAGCTATTGTTACATCTGGGTATTCCAGAATTCCAAAGGGATCTTAAATCAGGTGTGAGGCCAACTCAATCTCAAGTCAGTTGTTTTTCAGGTATCCTTGGGACACAGGGCACTTGAGCCTAAAATTAGGCCTCATTACATGCAAACAGGTACAGTGAGGTCCAACCCATATCCACTGCCGAGATCATTAACAGTGATGACAGCAGCCGGAGCATTTCTGTGCATCATACAGCTGCTCTATTCAAAGCCAACTTGAATTTGAATCAGTTGGAGAACCAGAACCGATGTGGAGCCAGACGAGTCCTCAGAAATATTCACCTTTAGACTTTCTTCCCTTTTAATATAATGGTACAGTTGGACACAGAATTGCTCCCCTCACTCCTAAATATTGTTGCTCAAATAGGACAAGTGATTTGTGATGACTCAGACCTACTTAGAAACTGGAATTTATCATTATTAATGAGATTTCTATGCAAAATGGTGTCATTTGGATAGCAGGTTATACTAGGGCAGAATTTTCAGTTTGACATGCAGGGGCGGGCCCCACACGTCCGCACGTAAAATGATGCACGGTGATATTGGGCAAGCATCCTGACATCACCATGCGCCATCACAATATTTCGCTGGGCGGGCACGCGATGAAGTCCGACATGCGTCCAACATTAATTAAGGGGCCAGTTAAGGCCTTTTAGTCTTCAATCGATGGCGATTTTTAGGTGCCTGTGTGATCTATGGATCGGCGCAATGGGCAGGCGGGTAAGAGATTTTTCTATGAACTTCATCCACGGGCGAGATAAGAGGACTCAGTGGGGTCATCAATCTGCTTTGTGGAGTATTTATTGGAGAAAGTATTTTAAACTTGCCTGTGTGATCTGCAGTAGTACAGAACGCATTCCAGCAGCTTTCTGTGCACTTTGAACCTTCAGGTCAGCACTCTGCAGTCAGGAACCTTTAACAGGTCTGCAGCTTTCTGGAGGCCTCCCCTTGTCTTGGGTATGGGATCTGACACGTCCACTGGAGGTAGCTCTTCTGAGGAGAAGGGGCGGGCTAGAAGGAGGAGGCCAGGAGTGCACATTCAGCCTCCAGGGGACCAACCTTTGGAGGTACAGGCACAGGCACAAGGGGCGCAGAGCCAAGAGGTAGTCCAAGGTGGAAGTGGCCGCAGAAGATGCCACTATCCTGCTGCCAGGGTATACAGGCGGCAAAGCAGCTACCTCAATATGACTGAGGTGTGGTGCCGAAGGAGGCTCCGACTGTCAAGGGAGGCAGTCAACTACATCTGTCAGATGATCGGCCCTGAGATCTCCCCTAACTATGTGGGCGGACATCCCATGCCAGTGGCTCTGAAGGTCACAGCTGCCCCCAACTTTTATGCCTCTGGCTCCTTCAAGGGCTCGGTGGGTGATCTTTGCATTGTCTTCCAATCAGCTGTCCACACTTGTGTCAAGCAGGTCACAGATGCTCTGTTCAGGCGTGCATTGACCTTCATCCACTACCGTTGGGACCAGGCAAGCCTCCACGAGAGTCACCACTCTCTCCATGGAGGAAGCATGATGCTCTGCCATGAGGCTCATTGCATCAGTTATGCTCCGCGTGGACTCCTCCACCACGGACACCAAGCCAAGCACAGCCTCATGTGTCACACACAGATGCTCCCGCACACCCGGCCCCATTTCCTGCAGCTGCTGCATCGCGGACAACTCCAGAGTCACAACATCAGGCACCGACTGAGCATGTGCCTGGTCCCCTGCAGTCCTCCTGCTGCTGGCGCCATCGGCACTCTTTGCCTCTGCCAGCTCCTCCAGTGAATGTGAAGTGCCCTCTCCACTGTGCCCCAGGACACTAGGTGATGTTCCAACACCCACTGAGGTGCTAATATCTGCGCTGGTGCCTGCTTCACAGAAATGGTGTGACACAGGTGACACTTGAGGGCCCTCAGGTGTGAGAGGGGGCATCTGCAGCTCCTCCTGCCGGCCCTGCTCTGATGATGCTGAAATGAACAACAAGGACAGTGGATCAGTTAGCGTGCACACAGTGACACACTTCATCCCTTTACCCCTGACTCATTACGCGCTCAACCTTCCAGAACCAGTGGACACGAACATTGGTGGGGTGGTAAATAGTGAGGAGCATAGCCTTACATTACAGGGGGATATAGACGGGCTGGTCGGATGGGTTGATGAACGCCAAATGGAATGTTATGTGGATAAGTGTGAGGTAATGCACTTGGGCAGGACAAACAAGGTATGGGAATACACGAGGAATGGTAGGACCGTGGAAAGTAAAGAGGGTCAGAGGGACCTTGGTGTGCATGTCAACTGGTCCCTTAAGGTAGCGGGACAGGTACATAAAGTGTTGAAGAAGGCACATGCCATACTTGCCTTTATTAGCCGAGGCATAGAATATAGGAGCAGGGAGGTAATGTTCCAACTGCAGAAAACACTGCTTAGGCCACAGTTATAGTTCAATGTGCAGTTCTGAAATGCGCTTAATGGGAGGGATGTGATTGCAGTGGAGAGAGTGCAGAGGACGTTTACCAGGATGTTGGTTGGCCTGGAGAGTTTCAGTTATGAGGAGAGATTGCATATTGCAGGGTTATTTCCCCTGGAGCAGAGGAGATTGAGGGGGACGTGATTGAGGTGTACAAACTTATGAGGGGCATAGATAGGGTCGACAGAAAGGAACTTTTCCCCTTGGTGGAGGGATCAGTAACCAGGTGGCATTGATTTAAGGTAAAGGGCATGAGGTTTACAGGGGATGTGATGAGCAACTTTTGTACACAGAGGGTGGTGGGAATCTGGAATGCACTGCCTGAAAGGGTGGTAAACACAGAAACCCTCATAACATGTAATAAGTATATTGGATGTGATCTTGCGATGCCATGGCATACAAGGCCATGGGCATAGTGCTGGAAAATGGGATCAGGAGATTTAGGAAGGTATTTGACGCCCGCATCCTCGAAGGGCCGAAGAACCTTTGTCTATGACCCACACCTCTGACTCTATCACTATGTGACCGAGCAATGTTGCAACAATAACAAATCAAACAACCATCTGTGTTACGGATGTTGGGAGGACATAGCAGATCTCACTGTTGGCCTCAAATACCTGGCCATCCCACCCCAGCCTCACCGACACCAGTTGACCTGGGTGCATGGCGCCTCTCAAGCTCCAGGGCCTCCTGTTCAAAGTGGCTTAACATGAGGAGGTGAGCCTGGCCGCCTCCAGTCCTCGCATGCTCCGAGGCATTATGAGCATTTTTCTCCTGAGAAAGAGAGAACACCATTCATTACGGAAAATTGCACATGGACTCTGCACGCGCACACTGCACCCCAACCACAGTGGGCCATATCAGGCCTCCAGTGCCTCCTCTCCACGCTACTGCTGATCACTCACACAAAGATAGTACGCCTACCCCCGACCCCAACAACGGCCACTTTGGACACATTCTGTGTACATCACTTTAGGAAACACACAGACTTTGCTCCCATGGCAAGGAGGCGCAACTAGGCGCAGCATTGAGGATAGCAGATGGTTCTTGGCCATGACACCTTGAGGCTCCCCTTCCACCATGAATAGGACATGTGTTGGAGTTCTGAGTATGTGTCTAGCTGCATTTCCTGCCGGTTGCCCCCAGACTAGTCATGTGCGACTAAGAGCAACACATGGTGCAGCAGAGAACCCATCTCCTCATGAACCACTGAGGCTGATCTAAGCATGGGCACTATCTGCTTGCCCATCCAGCATAGGAAAAATGCCCTACATGATTCAATGCAGTCACGACAGTTAGACTTTGGGGGGCCCTCTAAGGCTAAGGTTACCTGCTGGGTTAAATGCCCAACGCCAACATGGTACTCATCCTTCCAGAATGTAACAAATTGTTGAAGCGCTCGTGACACTGGATCCAGGTGCACCGCACCACATCACGGGAGCTCACCACCTCCGCCACCTCCTCCCTTCGTCATGTGGGGGGGCCTCTTCCTCCCATCCTGGGGAACCAGCACCTTCCACCATGCTGCCACCTCCTCGAGCAGGGAAGCAAGACAATCATCAGAAAAGAGAGGGGCACATTGGCCCCCGGCTGGCCTACCCTGCAGCCTGCCCTGCTTCTCTGCCCTTCCCTCCAGCCTGGCCTGCACAGCCGACCACCTGTGGTGCACCCTTGAATTGGCCATTGTCATCAGCCTACATGAGGCTGCCAGGCCTTCTTTTAAACAAACTGCCGGGTCACCATTGGACCTGGCGGTCTGTGCACGCCTGCCACAGCCCACACACTCCCGCTATCCACGGGAGTTGGCAAATATGCTGGGCAGGCTTTAATTGGCCCGCCCACGTAAAATGGTGGCATGGGCCCGATTGTGGGTGGCAATTGGGTCAGCACCTGCATCCACTCTCCCCCCCCCTGCCCTATATGTGAAAAGCATAAATATGTTACATAGAACTTGCAGCATAGTGACAGGCTATTAGACCCATGTGATCCATGCTGGTGTTTATGCTCCACGGAAGCCTCTCCCAATGAATTCCGTCTAACCCTATCAACATATCCTTCTATTCATTTCTTCAGAATAAATTAATTTTTATTCATATTTCTATTATCACCTTTCCTAAAAAGGTAGAAGCAGATCCAATAGTAATAAGGGAATTTATTTATTTATTCATCCACAGGATATGGACATTGCTGGCTAGGCCAGCATTTATTGCCCATCCTTAATTAGCTTTGAGAAGGTGGTGGTGAGCTGCCTTTTTCAATTGTTGCAGTCCATATGGTATAGGTACACCCACAGTGCTGTTAGGGAGGGAGTTCCAGGATTTTGACCCAGTGACAGTGAAGGAATGGTGACATATTTCCAAGTCAGGATGGTGAGTGACTTAGAGGGAACTTGCAGGTGGTGGTGTTCCCATGTATCTGCTGTCCTTGTACTTCTAGATGGTAGCAGTTGTGGGTTTGAAATATGATGTCAAATGAACCTTGGTGAATTCAAAATGGAATTGAATAAATACTTAAAGGGAAACAATATACCGGCCTATGAGGAAAGAGCAGGGAAGCTTAAAAAATTGCACAGCTTTACCCAAATACATGATGGGCCGAATGGCCTCCTTCCACATTATCATTCTATTGTAGTAGGAGGGCAGATCTTTCTTTAACATGTGTACAGATAATTGTAGGGTTTTTTTTAAATGAGGGTTTGTAAAGCATTTTTAGCATTTGTGAAGTGATATAGTTCTTATAAAGAACTCTGACCTGTTAGAGATTAAATAAACCACTAAAGCCACTAATGAGGAAATTAACCGTCAATCTATATTGGTTTATGTTTGGAAATAAAAGTATTTCCAGAATTCTATACCAAATCTCTTGACTTTCAAGAGTTTGTCTCTTGATTCATGAGATGGTGACGTTGTCATGTCTGAATTTTAACTCTACTTGCAGAATCAAAGCGGGTAGTTAGAATCTGCTGGGGGTTATCCTGCCTGCACCCCCTGTCCTCAATTTTGACCTGCTTTTCTAAGCAGGCAATAGAATGCCTGTCCAAAACTGGTGGAGTACTGCTTTACTTTTGCAGATCAGGATAGTGTTTGAGGAACGTTACAGTCCTGAGCTCTTGCGAAGAGGACCTGTGGGCAGACTAAGATATTTACTTAAACTAGTTTATTTATACTATTTGCACTATCTACATGGTGGGTTATTGAGAAGGCACATCTGCTGTACAGATAGTCTAGCACATGATTGACTGTCAAGGCTATATCATCATCTACACTATTGATTAGCATATCCATGCTGTTAACCATTTTTACCACAGATAGGATGATATCAGCAGGCCCCCGATTACAATTTTAATTCTGGACTGAGCAAGGAAGATTTCATTTAAGGTTTGGAAAACTGCGCAACACCTTTCAATGATGGGATTGGATTTTGTCAAGGTTGTTTGTGATATGCTCAAAATGCCTGGCAGTAAAGAAATGGGGAGAAATTATGCACGTGTGCCAATCACATTTATAAACCTTATACATGTAAACTTAAAAAAAAAAGGACCAGAAAAAAATCTCATCTAATCCATCAAGAATATCCAGACGTGGTGCAGCCACATATACTGGAAGGAAACCCCTTATATAAGGTGAAAAGCTCCAGTACATGACTTGGTTGAAGGGGTAGAGTTGTGCAGATGACACTTTTATGGGGCACAATCAGCTGCGTGGCTGGGAAAAGAAAGTTGGAAAAGAACATGGGCAGGTTGGCAAAATTATAGGAGATGGAGTTCAAAGTGGGGAAGTATGAGATCATACACTTCAAATTTGAAAAAGACAAATCACAATATTTTCTTAAAGGTAAGAGGGTAGGCACTGTGGAGGAGCAAAGGGATTTGGACACCCATCTTGTTCAGCTCTTTTTTAAAGGACTGCAGAGAAAGCACATTCACCACATTTCGATAATCTGTTCCAGAGGGCAATAGCTCTCTGTGAAAAGAAATACTCTCTAGCATCTATAAAACTCTTGACTTACATATTTTATACTCCTTCTCTCTAATTCTCCTATCCTTATCCATCTTAAATAACATAACTACCTTGACAAAATCTAATCCCATCATTATTTTACAAACCTCAATCATATCTTCTAAGCCTGCATTTCTCTAATCAAAATAGCCCAAAATCTTGAAGTCTACTCTAATTACTAAGAGCCACAAGATTTAGTATAATTTTGGTCGTCTTGTCTGGGGATCAAAACTTGGCACAATACTCCAAGCACAGCCACACCAAGGCTTTCCTTGGCTTAAGTGCTGTACTCTTCTTACATTATACCATCCTGGATGTCTTACTCTCCCAGTGACCCTGTTACACCTTCATTGATTTGTAATCACTGATGCTTAGATCTATCTCTTGCTTCAAAACCTAATACACTATGAGCTTGTAGAATATTTTAAAGGAAGGAACTGGAAAAGCTGGAAGTAGACCCTGGGCAGAGTTTTCTATGGGATATATTCCATTTCTCCATTGTTAATGCAGCAGTGTGCAGGAGGAAGTAGTTTTGCTGTTATCACTGTCCTGCACCATCTCCCAGTGTTTTCAGGTCCTTTCCCAATGAAATACAACAGCAGCCTGACATTGTCTCCAATTTTAGTGCATTTCACAAAGTTTGGGGGAGGGTGTGCTCACTGGTGGTATCCATGTGGTCATCTGGCAATTATCAGTAATAGAATACATATGACACAGCTATAATGGTTAGCAAGATTTACTGCCTGAAATACCATTAAGATCAGATGAAGTTTGCATCTGTATGTATGGTAGGTCATATGGTCATGTGTACTACGCTTTCAAAGAATTGTAAAGATGAATGGCAACTTTGGAAGGTGAGCAGTACAAGTATAACAAATTCTGAGGAAACACTTTATAACAAACTTGATGTGGGATTTATTGGGTAGTGTTACCTTGGCACCTGGCCTCAGATCTGACATCCTTTGCCACTTGGAGTCAAGTTCTCTGGAGGTTACAGATTGCACTGTAAATCATGTCCCATGAGATGACATTTGTTTGGGCAGTGGGGTGTGCCAACACAGACTGCCCTATTGTGCAATTCAGTTCCTCAAGGGTATTACTCTCAGATATGCCTATGAATTTTCAGTAACTGTCTATTTGGTGAGAAATAGTGTAAATCATGTATCTCTATTTCTCACCAAATAGACAGTTCCTGAAAATTCATAGGCATATCTGAGAGTAATAAATAGTGTAAATCATGTATCTCATCCCTTCTGCTCATAAAAAAGGAGCTCCTTTCAGAGAATTAATAGATTTGAAATCCAATTTTCTTTTCATTTCTCTAATCAATATATTTACTAATGGGTCCTGAGGGAAACTATTAAGACTTTTTTCTGCATTTTGATTACCACTGTTTTTGCCTTTTATATCACAATGTTATACACTCGAGAGCTAAACAGAGAATTGTGTCTCCTTAAAACTAATAGTTATTTCCAGAAGTACTAGTATCTTTGTTTTACTTCCCTCACACAAAAACAAAAAATATATTTTCAAAAAGCAGATAATTCAACAAGTATTGCAAAGTAATTGATAGGTGAACATTTAGTATTATTAGCAACCTGCATTAACAACCTACAAATTTGTCATATTTTACTACATTCCTTTCCTTGTTGGACACTATTTATGGTTTACTATTTTGTATTTTTTATAGCTATGGTTTTATCTATCGTTGCAGTACGTAAGAAAATGCATTATATCCTTTATTATTCTAGCCCTTTAAAACACTGCAACATTATTCCAAAATTCCACTTTTGAGCATGCAAGTTCCCAGGTGAAACTTTTCTGTGCTGGTGGGAGCTCATCCTGCATTATTAATTAGGAACCTAATTTGCAAATCTGGAGGAACGACCGAGTGCAATACACAAGAGGATGTGCCACTGAATATAATTTCTGCCCAATTTAGCACCTGTTCCAGAATTTCAAAGCCACCTTTGAAGATTGTAACAGCAATGGTTGAAACATGGATAATGCAGAAGAGAGAAAATGGGCCACGCTTACACCAGTTAAGCAGATTTAACACCTAAAGTCAAAGCAGACCTTCGACATTATGCATGTTTATTTGAAGAAAACCTAGTTTCTTTCTCACAGAGTAGCCAATTGGACAGTTATTATTGCTCTTACTCACTTGAATGAAATGTAAACAGAAATAAACCTTTTCACTGTCTGCAGAGCAGTTTACTACATCAAACCCAAAAACAAAGTCTATTAAATCTACTGGAAATTTCATCTGGCATAGTGCTCCTTAATGGTTTTGGCATGTGCAGACAATAAATTATGCCTACATCCAAAATGACCAAATGGCTTGCACTAATTATCATGACAATGACCTGAGATTTGCATATTCAAACTTGCTCAATTTTAGGATTTGATTACAAACCTCATTTATAACAGAGGGTTGTGTCTCCTTAAAACCAATAGTTATTTTCAGATAGTATTGATGTGTTTGATTCACTTCCTTCTCACAAAAACAAAAAATATATTTTTAAAAAGCCTACAATTCATGATGTATTAACCTACCTAAATATTCATGCCAGAAGTGTATGTGTGCTATAATATATAGAAAGTTTCTAATATGAAGCAGAACTCAGTTGTGCTTCCATCATAGCAGTCTATTCCAGTGCCAGAGCTTCCAGCCATCCTACACTCTACAATTCTTTTCCTGAGTCTCTTTGCTTCATTGCCTCTCTTCCCATCTTTAAAAACCTCTGAAAAACCTGCCTTTTTCATCATTTCCTTGGATACTACCCCTTTCCTTATTATCCATAAACACCCTCTGTAAATTTTGTTGCTTTTACTTACCAACTTTTTATTAACTCTGCTCAAAATTGTGATCTAAGCTATATACAAACAATTCCATATGACTGAAGAGTAATTCATGTGAGACTGAAACATCACATAATGACCTTATTATACATGTGGTCTCGACTACACTATTTTGCTTTGGCAGTAACCATCTTTCTTACTAGGACAATATGCAATCTGCCCTTGCAAAAAATACAAATCGTAATTAAATATAAACTTGAGTATTGCTAAAAAAAAGAGATATGCTGTCAGGATAGATCGTAAGATTACCAACAGTAAAAGGAACAACAATTTATATTGCATGAGAAGAGCATGCTGATTGGGTGGCTAGTGGATTCTGGTAGAGGCGTTGCCATGGAGAATGCAGCAGAGAACAGCAATGCCTCTACCAATTAGAGTCCACTTGCCACCTAATCAGCACTCTCCTCTCATGCAGTATAACTTGTTGTTCCCTTTACTGTTGCTAACCTTCCATTCTGTCCTAATGAGTTCAAGACGAAAATCTTAGACAGCATTTCTCCTCTTTAAAGCAATGCTCAAGTTCTGTACTACCAAACGACTATAAATATAAACTCAACACACCCTAACATTCTTGTTGGTTGAGTGAGGCCTGGCCTCACTTAGCCAAATTTAGATGACTTTAGTACTTTTGTTCATCCTTAATATTTTGTGATTGAATTGTTTATAGAAGAAGATCCAAACATTAAATGCCGAGTGCCAGACTCCAAAGAGTGTTACAAAGAAAACCAAACATTTCCATCATCAACTTTAGCAACCAGTAGCCAATTGACAGAATTGAGAAATTCTTGCTTTTAGAAACCATTATTAAACTATCAGGGTTTAGCCTCACTTTAAAAAAAAAATGAAACATTCCTGTCCCTGAGCAAATCTCAATGTGGGAAGGTATGGGACCAGAACTGGTCGCTCCAGCATTCCATTTGTGCCTGAATTTATCCAGATCCAATTAATTCCTTCACCTCATTCAATATTTAATCCACTAGGTGGCAGTCTGTCCATAAGTTGAAAACTTTTTAGATAAGTTTAATTCGCACTTCGAGTTATAGCCACACCTCCTTTTCTGGTTTCTTATCCTGGTTTTCCACAAACTACTTTGGTTGAAGAAAAGAAATACTTGCATTTATAAAGTGTCCTTCACAAGCTCAGAATATTTCAAGGTATTTTGCAGCCCATGAAGTACTTTTGAAGCATAGTCACTTTTGTTGTGTAGGAAATGCAGCAGCCATTTTGTGCACAGCAAGATCCACAAATAGCAATGTGATAATCTATTTTAGTGATGTTGATTGAGAGATAAATAGAGTATTAACTATGACATTGTGATCCCCACAGGACTGTCAGTGTTGGTTTAATAGATTTATTAAATCTTCTTACTCATCTCACTATTCTGTTTGTTACAACTACTCCAAATAGCATTAACAACTCTTTTAAGCTGATTTTTCTGGCCAAATCACAAGTCTCTGTAAATTTCAATGTTTCCCCTTTCCTTCAAACATTCTAGAATCTAAGAGCCGTGTGTTCACTAAATTAAGTGAAAATGTAGGCATGATTAAAGAGTGCTGGAATGTAAAAAGAGCCCATCACATGATTATTCTGCACAAAAGCAAAATACTGCTGGAAATCTGAAATAAAAACCGAAAATGCTGGAAATATTCAGTAGGCCTGGGAGCACCTGTGGAGAGAGAAGCAGGGTTTTCATTTCAGGTCAATGGCCCTTCATCAGATAATTATTCTGTGCCAAGCACTGTCCTGAACATCCCTAAAAAGAGTTAGTAAAAAGATAGAAGGAAAAGACAACTTGACTAGACTTGTAAAAAGGCAATGAAAAGGAAGGCTTCAAAATATTGAAATAACATTGACATAATTTTATCCTAATAAACTTTAACCAAAATCAAATCATACTGAACAACGGTTGCGATTTGAGTGAACCATAGAAGTTAGGGATCTATTCTCTTTCCCATAGCCCTTGATTATCTGAGAAACCAAAAAGCTGTCTATTTCAGCTATGAATATACTCAACAATGGAGCATCCATAATCCTCTGGAGTAAAGACTCACAATCCTCTGAGTGAATAAATTTCTCCTCATTGCAGTCCTAAATGGCCAATCTCTTATCCTGGGGGTATATCCCCATGCCTGAGATACCCCCAACCAAAGAAACACCCCTTAGTTGTTATTTGTATGTTAAGTGTGTTATTAAGGTTAACAATGTACAGGTGGATGGCATTGATTGATTAAGCATCCTGAACACACAAAGAGATTTGGGTCACTCGGTGTTAGTTAGGGAAGAGGCAGATATCTGTAATGTTGCATTCTGTAAATAAATCTAGTATTAATTAAAAGCTTGGAGTCTAGTTTCATATTTCGCCAGTTACATTTTGAATGTATTATTAGTGTCTATCCTGTCAAGCCCCATCTGAATCTTGTATATTTCAATGAGAGCACCTCTCATTCTTCTAAACCAGAGTATAGACCCAGTTTACTCAGTCTCTTATCTTAGGATAACATTCTCGTTGCAGGAACCAATCTACTGAATTTTTGCTGTACTGCCTCCAAGGCAAGTTTATCCTTCCTTGGATATGAAGACCAAAGCTGTGGGTGTGGTCTCACCAAAACACTACACAATTGTAACAAGAGTTCCTTATGCTTGTACTCCAATCCCCTTGCAATAAAGGCCAATTTGAGATTAGCCTTCCAAATTACTTACTGTACCTGCATGCTAACTTTCTGCGTTTATCGTGTGAGTACACTCAAGTCTCTCTGGATATCAACTTTTAGATGTTTCACAGAGTTTAAAATAATTCTGCATAGCCTAATAACATCATACTTCCCAACATTTTACCCCATCTACCACTTGTTGCCCATACATTTAACCTGTCTACATCTCTTTGCAGCCTTCTTGTGTCCTTCTCAGAGTTTATATTCCTACCTAGTTTTGTATTTTCAGCAAATTTGAATACATTACTCTTGGTCTCTTTGTCTAAGTCATTAATATGGATTTTAAGTAGCTGAGGTCCCAGCACTGATCCTTGCAGTACTCCACTAGTTACAGCCTGCTAACTTGAAAATGTCATTTAACCCTACTCTCTGCTTTCTGTTTGTTAACCAACCCTCCATTCATGCTGATACATTACCCCCAACACCATAATCCCCCTATCTTGCATATTAACCTTTTATATGGCACCTTATCAAATGCATTTTGAAATCCAAGTATACAGGATCTACTTTATCCTTTTTATCTACCTTGTTGCATCCTCAAAAATCTGAAACAAATTTGTTAAACACACTTTCCCTCTCATAAAACCATGATCATACTATGACCAGAATTTTCCGGCTGACATGCGGAAGAGGCGTAAAATGACGCGTGCTGACGGCAGCACACGCCATCGCGATATTTCGGTGGGCGGGTGCGATCAGTTCGCCTACTATTAATTGAAGGGCTCGTTAAGCCCTTAACTTGCCAATTGTGTACGATTTTGAGGGGCCCGTGCAAACTTCAAGTCGGCGCACGGGCCCAACGGGAAGGCGGGTAGGAGATTATTTAAGAAAACTTTTGCAATGTTGGGATATGTGGACTCAGAGGGGTTGTTCATGTTTTACACAAAGTTATAATTGATGAAAGTGTTTAAAACATACCTGTGTGATTGTTAGTAGTTCTCATCGATGTTCAAGAGGTTTTTGTGTAAAGTGAAAGCATTCTGCAGACAGCATTCTTTTTCGGCCTTGCAGCTTTCCGGAGTCCTCCATTTAGCCTGGGGCTATGGGTTCTGACCTCTCCTGTTGAGGCAGCTCCCCTGAGGAGGAAGGGACGGATAGAATCTGGAGGAGGCCAGGACTGGACAATCAGCCTCCAAGGGAGGCACCTTTGGGTGTCCAGGCGCAGTCACAAGGGGCGCAGGGCCAAGAGATTGTCCAAGGTGCAAGGGGCTGCAGACGATGGCACTATCCTGCTGCCAGGGTATACAGACAGCGAAGCAGCTACCTCAACATGTCTGAGGTGCAGTGCCAAAGGAGGCTCTGACTCTCAAGGGAGACAGTCAACTATATCTGTCAGATGATTTGCCCTGAGATCTCCCCTAACTGTGTGGGTGGACACCCCATGCCAGTGGCTCTGAAGGTCACAGTTGCCCTCCACTTCTACGCCTCTGGCTCCTTCCAGGGTTCGGTGGGTGATCTTTGTGGTGTCTCCCAATCAGCTGTCCACACTTGTGTCAAACAGGTTACAGACGCTCTGTTTAGATGGGTATCCACCTTTATCCACTTCCGCTGTGACCAGGCAAGTCAGGCACAGCGAGCCAGAGGCTTCGCGGCCATTGCTGGCTTCCCCCGCGTCCAGGGTGCTATAGACTGCACACATGTGGCCATCAAGGCGCCAGCAGGTGAGCCCGGTGCCTTCGTCAACAGGAAGGGCTTCCACTCCATGAACGTGCAGATAGTGTGTGATCACAGGATGCTGATATTACAAGTCTGTACAAGGTTCCCAGGCAGCCCCCACGATGCCTACATCCTCAGACACTCCCAGGTGTCGGGGCTCTTCAGTGCTCCGGCTCAGCTGGATGGATGGCTGCTGGGTGACAAGGGCTATCCCCAGTGAAGATGGCTCATGATGCCAGTACGCCGTCCAAGAACAGAAGCTGAGCAGCGGTACAATAGGAGCCAGGGCACCACAAGGGTGTGGTGGAGAGAGCCATCGGTCTTCTCAAGATGTGCCTCCATTGCCTGGACTGCTCAGGGGGCGCACTCCAGTACCCCCCAGATCGCGTCTCTGTGATAGTGGTAGTCTGCTGCGCTCTGCACAATCTTGCGCTGGAAAGGGGAGATGCAGTTGATGATGAAGACCTTGACGCCCTGGATGAGGCTGCACATGATGAATCCAGCAGTGCTTCAGAGGATGAGGAAGCACAGGGCGATGATGAGGGGCTGAACGATGACCCGCATTTACACCAAGGAGGCAGGGACACCTGGGACAATTTAATCCAATGAACCTTCAGCTAGCTCCACACACATGGATCAGCAGGAGCAGCATTGCCTGGGACTTCCACACGTGGCACTTAGGTGCCACATCTTCCACCTGTTCAGCTGCAAATGAGGCCTTAGTACAGAAACATCAATCTCCACTCTAACACTCATGATAATTATGTGAAAATGAAAAAAGCAGCACGATGAAAAGGTGCTCAGCTTTGGTAACAAAGGTGGATTTATTCTGTCCACAATTAAAGCCCACATGATTATTCGACAATGTTACAAAAAGGGGTCCCTATTCTAAGGCCAACACAAAATCACCAGTGACATACCCGGGGAGTGCCTAAGGTGCCTTATGTTTTCGTTTTCAGGTGCTATGTCTAGGTACTGCCCCATCACTCAGAGTGGCCTGTGAGACAGCCTGCTGACTCTGCTGTCCTATTGGGCTCGATGACCTTGGCGGGCGTCCTCTGGCCCGTGGAGCCTGTGATGGCTCCGCCTGGGAGGGAGTGGCCAGCTCCTGAACTGGCACCTCCCCAGTTGTCGCAGCCTCAATGGAAGCAATGTTGACTGGCAGAGGGGCAGAGGAGCTGCTGCCCTCATCCGGAGCACCATGAGAGGAGCTCGCAGCGACGGCAGGCAGCTGCTGCGCCGACGTGAGGTCCAAATCTACCTCCCTGCTCACCACAGATGCATGGGCACCGAGCGCCGACGCTTGGTGTCCACAACATCTCCCACAATGGAAAACACCACCTGTGGCCGGAACCTCTGTGAGGGCTTGTAGGTCAGCGCATAACCCAATCATATTTTGATCCATTTGGTGGAAGCCCCTCTCTATGAGAGTCGCCAATCTCTCATTGAAGGAATCCTGATGCTCTGCCCTGAGGGCGGAATCTTCGTGTGCACTCTGCCTGGACTCCTCCGTCGCAGAGAGCAACTGAACCATTCCCTCATGCAACCCTGCCAGATGCAAACACACTTCCTGCTGTCTTTCCTGCAGCTGCTGCACTGGGGACAACTCCAGAGGCACGTCATCAGTGCCGGATTCAACATGTGCCTTGTCCCCTGAAGCCCTTCGGCTGCTGGAACCATCGGCACTCTCTGCCCCTACCATCTCCTCCAACGATTATGATGTGCCCTCTCCACTGTGACCCGGGACACTAGCCGACGGCAAAGTCCCCACTGAGGTGTGTGTGTCTGTGCTGGTGCCTAGCTGGCTGAAATGATGTGCTGCAAGTTGCACATGTTGGCCCTCAGGTGTGGAGGGGGAGCCGCGGGGTCGAGGTGCGGGTTGCTCTGGTGGTGATGCTGAAATGAACAACAAGGACAGTGCATCAGTTAGCGTACAGTCAGTTCAACCTTTCATCCCTTTCCCCCCCAGCCTCATAAGTCACTCACCCTTAAAGAACCTTAAAAGAAGAACATTGGTGAAGTCCAAATGAGTCAAGATGAGCCCCAAGCATTAACCGCACATGCAAACAGGCTGGTCAGATGGCCTCATGATTGGCACATGGCTCGTAAAGAGCCAGAGGAGTGGGAATAGTGCAGAGGTATCTGATGTGGATGCATTGCTGCCTGGATAGTTGCGCGGCTGAGGAAACATTTCAAACAGTTGTGTCACTTTCCACCAAACTCAGGAGATTGAGAAGTCATATTATTGCCCTTCATTCCGTAAGGAGGGGCATAGACCGGGTGGCCAGAAGGCAACATTTCCCTTTGGCGCAGGGATGAGTAACGTGGTGGCATTCATCTAAGTTGAGTGCCATGATGTTCGCAGCTGAGGTGTTGAGGACCTTTTGGACAAAGTAATGTGGGGCGCACTGGCTGAAAGGGTGCTGGAGGTCCCAAACCCCCGAAAATGGAATAAGTCTTTGGCTGTGCAGCGGCAATCCAATGGCCTGTGAGACCATGGTGATAGTGGTCACAAATGGGATAAGATGACTTTGGAAGGTGGCGGAGATGTGAATCCTCAAGGGGACGAGCGTCCCTCCAGTCTGACCCAGACGCTAGAGTGTCTCAGTCAGTGAATGAGCAGTGTTTCAGCATTAACGATTGCAGCAACCATCAGTGGTTTGGATGGTGGGCAGACAGAGTGGATGGGACTATGGACCTCAAATACCTGCCCGCCGGACCCAAGCCTCGCCGCCCCCGGCCGCCCTGGCCTCCTGCCTCCTGCCCAGCTCCACGGCCTGCTCCTCGAATGGGGTGAGGAGCTGGAGGAGGGCGTGCCCACCACCAGTCCTCAGGCACTCCCGGGCACTGTGGTTACTTTTTGCCTGCAAAACACATAAAAGGATTTATTGGGGCTGATCGCTCATGTACTCTGCACACGCACGCCACACCCCAACCACAGTGGCCCATCTGAAGCCTCCAGCGGCTCCTGTCCACACTACTGGTGATCAGTCCCCAGAAGATAATACGACTGGTCCCAAACCCCTCCCCCAACGGACACCTTGGACACATTCGACGTCCATCACTTTGAATAGCACACGGGTCCTAGGGCTCATGGCCAGGATAATCAAATAGGTGCGGTGCCGATGCCAGCAAATGCGACTTGCCCAAAACCCCTTCGACCATGTCATTACCATCAATATGACATGTGTTGGAGTTCTGAGTATGTGTCTACCGGCCTCCCCTGCAGCTTACCCCCGAACTACTCAAATGCCACAGAAACCAACATATGCTGCGCAGAAAGCCCTTCTTCTCCTCAACCACTAAGGCTGATACAAGCATTGTCAGTCCCCATTTGCCCACTCAGCATGTGACAGATGCCCTGTGCAGTAACGGCAGCAAGACATAGTGGGGGGGCGGTGGGGGCAAAGGCTAAGGCTGCCTTCTGCCTCAAATAGCCCAGACAGACATGGCACTCACCCGTCTGGAGCGCAGCAAATCACTGAAGAATTTTCGGCACTGTGTGTTAGTGTGTCTGACGTCATCATGGGCACTTACAGCCTCGCCCACCTCCTCCTACGCCTGGCTGGTAACATGGGGGCCCTCCTCCTCCCATCCTCAGGATATAGAACATCACGTCGCTGGCCCACCTCTTCCAGGAGGACAGCAAGGCATGCGTCCGAGAATCTGGGTGCATAGTGGCCCCCCGCTGGCTTCTCCTGCAGCCTAACCCCCTCCTCCTCCTCCTCCTCCTCCTCTGCCCTCCTCGGAGCGTTTCTACCTCTCTGAGTGGCCATGTTGCACTGCCTCAAGCAGGCTGCCTGGTCACTCTTTATACAGGCTGTCGGCTCCCCATTGGAACCGGCAGTCTGAGGCCGTGACTATTTTTCCATTCTCCACGGGAGTCGCTTACCCGCTGGTTGGGCCTTAATTGGCCCGCCCGTGGAAAATGGCGGCGTGGCCCATTTTGCCAGCAGCAATCGGCCGCCCACCCACCGCAGAGTTGGTCGGGCCCGCCCGCCCAATGAACGTAAAATTCTGCCCAATGTTTTTTCTAATTGCGTTAGACTGCTTAATAATAGATTGCAGCATTTTCCTGATGACTGATATTAGGCTGTAGTTCCCTGTTTTCTCTCTCCCTCCTTTCTTGAATAGTGATGTTGCATTTGTATGTTCAGGGCAACCTAGGACTCACTTGGTCTCTATGAATCAGTACCATACAGCACACCTGTCCACTGAATCAGTTGCAAACATTTTGATGACTTGAAATAAATTACTTTGAGAATTTTTAACCAAAAGCCCATAGAGTACTACATACTTTACAGAATTTATTTTCCACAGTGATAATGAATTGATACACACGTGCATTATACAGCCAATACAGCAAAGCGCTTTGGAGAACCATACAAATTAAAATTGTTGAAATCTAACTGTTGCTGCTCTACTTCTGAAAAGATGCAAAAACTCCAGAGGTGAGTTGAGAAAAAATATTTTAATGCAGCTGATATTATGATCTGGAATGCATTATCTGAAAGGGTGGAAGCAGAAACATTGAAAGAGAATTGAACATGTACTTGAAGGGGCGAAAATTGCAGGGCTATGGGGAAAGAACATGGGAGTAAGACTAATTGGATGGCTCTTTCCAGGAACTGGCATAGGCATCATAAGCAATACGGTCTCCTCCAATGCTGTAAGATTCTATGATTCTATAATGTGCATTTTTTATTAGTGCTTCAGAAACTTTCTGTATGCAATTGTACATTACTGACTGATGGATACCTACACAGGACCTTGATAGAGCAAATCGCAAATAAGTTAATGCAATAATGTGACCTCCACAGTTAAGGTGGCATAGTGATATTGTCACTGGACTAGTAATCTAGAATGTAGTAAGCCAGAGACCCAGGATAATGCTCTGGGGAACTGGGTTTGAATCCCACCACAGCAGATGGTAAAATTTGAATTCACTAAAAATCTGGAATAAAAGTCTAAGGATGACCATGGAACACTGTCAATTGTCATAAAAACCCATCTGGTTCACTAATATTCCTTTAGGGGAGGAAATCTGGCATCCTTACCTACATGTGACTCCAGACTCACAGCAATGTTGTTGCCTCTTAAACGCCCTCTGAATGGCCTGGCAAGCCACTCAGTTCTCAATGGCAATTAGGGATGGGCAATAAGTGCTGGCCTATCCAGCAGCACTCCCATCCCATAAACAAATAAAAACAAGATCATTAAAAAAGAGGTGATTGTAAATGTGGCTGCAGCTAGTGACTAGGCTGTGTAGAACTGTAATTTAAGCCAGGCTGCACAAGAGCCTAACCGGACAATCTAAATTCAGAAGAACATAAATTCGTAAGAACCTTGAACAAAATGAGTGAGAGCAAATGGTTGGCCTGCTTTATACCCCACCCAACTTCCTTTTCCAATCAGGCTGGGTTCCCATTTAGTGCTAATGTCCAAGACCAAATTCACCTCCACAACCTAAGAGTATAAATTGTGATTATTGAATCCAATAATGCAAAGTTTGGGCCCATTCCATATACAGTCTAGAGTATTAGAGGATCAAGACCTCAAACCCAAGCCTGAGGTCATGCTTTACCAAACAGCTGTGATTCCCGCACTCCTATATGTTTCAGAGACTTGGACAACCTACAGCAGCACCTCAAAGCTCTGGAAAGGTAGCACAGGGAGTGTCTTTGCAAGATCCTTCAAATCCGGTGGCCAAGAAAGGTGGCCCAACAGCAGTGTCCTCTCCCAAGCTAACATGCCCAGCATCAAGATGCTAATCACTCAAAACCCCCAAATCAGCTGCTCTACTCGGAACTTGGTCATGGGAGAAGACTCCCAGGAGGACAGCTGAAATACTTCGGAGATGTCCCCAAAGCATCCATAAAGGGGACAAACATCTCCACCTACTTATGGGAGTGCTAGCTGGCTTGTGACTGACCAAAATGGGGAAGGTTCATTCAGGAAGGCACTGAACATATCAAGAGACTTTGTCAGGAACATGCAGAGGTGAAGTCAAGGTGTCGGGGGGAGTGCACAAACCCCCCCAACAACTTATCCACCTGGCCCTTCAAGCATCACCTGTCCCACATGGTCTGCAGATCACAGATTGGATTTATCAGTCATCTCAGAACACATTGAACTGGAGTGGAAGCAAACCACCTTGATCCCGAGGGACTGCTTAAGAAAGAGAAGAAGCCAAAGGATATCAAACACCACCCACAGGCTTGATATGGTCTGTTGAACAATTTTACCTGACCTCTGGTGTGCAGTCCTGTATTATGCGTGTGGGAGCCCTCCCTGAATCACTGTACTGTTTGAAGCATGCATGCACATGATGGTCTAATTTTGTACTGGACCATAACAGCTCAGATGTGACACAGCAACTGTGGAGCTGAGCGCCTGTCATCACTTCACAAAGTGGATAAATATAGACCAGGGCTAGGGCCAGGGTTAATTGGCAATAGGTGAGTGCTCTGGTGTCGGGTTCTACCTGTTGCAGTGGTCTTTGAAGCTGGGCCACTTGTGGCTGCATGCTCAGATCTACACATCCTGCTGATTACACTGAGGAGGGGAGGATTATCGGTGGGCTCTTCAGCTTCTCTATAAGGGCAATAAACTCTACAGACAGTTCTTGGCTTGATGCCCCCATCTCAGTAGTGGCCCCTGGCTCAGGATCTTGCAGTTGTTGAGGTCTAGTGTTGAGGCCTAAAATGATAGAGGAATAAGACCTAATGGGAAGAAGCAATAACCACTTTTCTCCTTCCCCAGCACCAAGAAGAACATCAGAGGTTCTTCCACCATTGCCCTGATGATTACCACCACCCATTTTCTGGTGATCCCTGGAAGCAGCAGAAACAACAACAAAAGGCAAGGCAATGGGCAGTTTGCCAGACTCTGATTTTGGGTGGGACTATGAAGGAAATTCCAAACCATTATTTTGTAGCATTTGTGAAAATATTGGCATTTGTTAAATCCAAATAATTTCCCAGTTGCCAATATGTTCCTTGGATACCTTTCCTTACTACTGTTGCCAAAGCAAAGATTCCACCAATAGGCAGTACACCCATGCAAACTACATTGAACTTGCTGTTTGTGCAAATGCCGCTAACTCAACTTTAGTTGGGTTTTGATTGCACTCATATACATTGGTGAGATTTTAGGTATGAAATGAGACTCAAAATATTTTGGTCCCTAATCAACTACAAAGAGTTATTGTTGATTTGCTATTTCTGCATTGGTGAGTAATGGGAAAGAATTTTGTCTGGAACCAATGCTGCACAGGAAATATGTGCCTGAGCAAAGAAATCCAGGTCCAGCCTGAAATTATGCCGCACTAGCATTTGATGTGCAAGATGCTGGGGCCTACTACATTTTCACAGGAACTCTTGCATTAAAGACCAAATATACATCTTAGGAGGATGGTTGGAGTAGGCTATGGTGTGGGTGCTGGTCATGAGATCAATAGGTTTCTAGATATTAAAGATATCAAGGGACATGGGGATAGCATTGGAAAATGGCATTGAGGGAGATGATCAGCCGTGATCTAATTGAATGGTGAAGCAGACTCCAAAGGCTGAATGGCCTACTCCTGCTCCTATTTCCTATATTCCTAAGATACAAATGGAGGCAAGGAACAGCCTTGTTAATTCTAGTTCCACAAAAAAGGCCTTTCCAAAAATATACTTTTTAAAACGCAACTTTAGTTGGTGCACATAGAGACTGCAGAAGAACCTTGAATTCTTAGCACTCAAATTATTGAATAGGCAGACACTAGATTTCTGTTATGATCACCTACTTATTAATGCTTTTGGAACCAATTTGAGAAACTGGGAATCTTTGAAAACTGTTCAACCCCATTCTACAATAGAAATCAACTTTCGTAGATTACCATCTTTCTAAAGGCTATTTTATAATTATTATAATTATTATATAGTTATATTTAATATTATTATTTTTACAAATTATACTACTATCGTAAACAAATTTCACCTACTAAAAATTTTTATCCTACATACAAATCTATGATCTTAATTGATGATTATTACTTCTGAAATGATACTGCCTTCTCACCGCTTCCTGCTTGGTCTATTTTAGTATTTCGGTTGAATAATTTTACAAGCTTTCTCTCCAGGTCTATTCTCCCCTCAACCTCCTATAGGTGCGTTTCCGACATGAAATATGTTAGCTGATGAGAGTGAGAGAGCGAAAGACAGCAAGAGAGAGAGAGAGAGGTGCCATGTAATTTATTCTGTTCCAGACACATAGGACAGAATTTTATGGCCGACGTGCGGGTGGTGGACCCCACATGTCAGTGCTTAAAATGTCGCGCGCTAACTTCACGCAAGCGTCCCAACGTCAGGCGTGGCATTGCGATATTTAGGTGAGCGGGCGCTATGAAGCGCGACGTGCGCCCACCATTAATTAAAGGCCTTGTTAAGGCCCTTAACTCGGCAACTGAAGCCGATTTTGAGGAGCCCGTGCGATCTTCACCTCGGCACACAGGCCCAACGGGCAGGCGGGTAAGTGATTTTTTAACAAACTTCATCCATGGGCGGGATATGTGGGCTCAGAGGGGTTGTTAATGTTTTTTCTGAATTATTTAATGCAGAAAGTGTTTTAAACTTGCCTGTGTGATTGTTACCAGTTCAGATCGATTTCCAAGAGCTTTCTGTGTACTTTGAAGCTTCAGCTCAGCAGTCTGCAGACAGTAATCTTTATCGGGCCTGCAGCTTTCCGGAGGCCTCCATTTAGCCTGGGTATGGGTTCTGACATCTCCACTGGAGGCATTTTCTCTGAGGAGGAAGGGAGGGATAGAATAAGGAGGAGGCCAGGAGTGGACAATCAGCATCCTGGTGAGCCACCTTTGGGAGGCCAGGCACAGGCACGAGGGGCACAGGGCCAAGAGGTTATCCAAGGTGGAAGGGGCCGCAGAAGATGCCACTATCCTGCTGCCAGGGTATACAGGCAGCGAAGCAACTACCTCAATATGACTGAGGTGCAGTGCCAAAGGAGGCTCTGACTGTCAAGGGAGACAGTCAACTATATCTGTCAAATGATTGGCCCTGAGATCTCCCCTAACTGTGTGGGCGGACACCCTATGCCGGTGGCTCTGAAGATCAGTGTTGCCCTCCACTTCTATGCTTCTGGTTCCTTCCAGGGTTCGGTGGGTGATCTTTGCAGTGTCTCCCAATCAGCTGTGTACACCTGTGTCAAGCAGATTACAGACGCTCTGTTCAGGCGTGCATTGACCTTCATCCATTTCCGCTGCGACCAGGCAAGTCAAACACAGCAAGCCAGAGGCTTAGTGTCCATTGCTGGCTTCCCCCGCGTCCAGGGTGCAATAGACTGTACACATGTGGCCATCAAGGTGCCAGCAGGTGAGCCTTCGTCAACAGGAAGGGCTTCCACTCCATGAACGTGCAGATAGTGTGTGTAAGAAGGGTAGCAGGGATAATCCAGGAAATTACAGGCCTGTGAGCCTTATGTCAGTGGTAGGGAAATTATTGGAAAAGATTCTTCGTGACAGGATTTACTACCATTTGGAAGTAAATGGGCATATTAGTGAGAGGCAGCATGGTTTTGTGAAGGGGAGGTCATGTCTCACTAACTTGATCGAGTTTTTCGAGGAAGTGACAAAGATAATCGACGATGGAAGGGCAGTGGATGTTATATACATGGATTTCAGTAAGGCCTTTGACAAGGTCCCTCACGGCAGACTGGTACAGAAGGTAAAGTCGCACAGGATCAGAGGTGAGCTGGCAAGATGGTTACAGAATTGGCTTGGTCATAGAAGACAGAGGGTAGCAGTGGAAGGGTGGTTTTCTGAATGGAGAGCTGTGACTAATGGAGTTCCATAGGGATCAGTGCTGGGACCTTTGCTGTTTGTAGTACACATAAATGATTTGGAGGAAAATGTAACTGGGCTAATTAGTAAGTTTGCAGACGACACTAAGGTTGGAGGAGTTGCAGATAGTGAAGAGGATTGTCAAAGGATACAACGGGATATAGATCGGTTGGAGACTTGGGCGGAGAAATGGCAGATGGAGTTTAATCCTGGCAAATGCGAGGTAATGCATTTTGGAAGGTCTAATACAGGCAGGAATTATACAGTAAATGGCATCTTAAGTGCATCGACGGGCAGAGGGATCTGGGTGTACAGGTCCACAGGTTACTGAAAGTGGCAACGCAGGTGGATAAGGTAGTCAGGAAGGCATATGGCATGCTTGCCTTCATCGGCAGGGGGTATTGAGTATAAAAGCTGGGAAGTCATGCTGCAGTTGTATAGAACCTTGGTTAGGCCACACTTGGAATATTGCGTACAATTCTGGTCGCCACATTACCAGAAGGATATGGAGGCATTGGAGAGGGTGCAGAGGAGGTTTACCAGATGCTGCCTGTTCTGGAGGTTATTAGCTATGAGGAGAGGTTGGAGAAACTCGGACTGTTCTCACTAGAGCAACGGAGATTGAGGGGCGACTTGATAGAAGTTTACAAAATTATGAGTGGCATGGACAGAGTAGATAGGCAGAAGCTTTTTCCCAGGGTGGAAGAGTCAATTACTAGGGGACATAGATTTAAGGTGAGAGGAGAAAGCTATAGAGGAGATGTGCGGGGCAAATTTTTTCGCAGAGGGTAGTGTGTATCTGGAATTCGCTGCCAGAGGAGGTGGTGGAAGCAGGTACGATAGTGGTGTTTAAGAGGCAGCTTGACAAATACATGAATAGGATGGGAATAGAGGGATATGGACCCCGGAAGTGCAAAATGTTTTAGTTGACGGGCAATATGATCGGAGCAGACTTGGAGGACTGAAGGTCCTGTTCCTGTGCTGTACTTTTCTTTGTTCTCTATGTTCTTTATCACAGGATGCAGATTCTACAAGTCTGTGCAAGGTACCCAGGCAGCTCCCACGACGCCTACATCCTCAGACACTCCCAGGTGCCGGGGCTCTTCAGTGCTCCGGCTCGGCTGGATGGATGGCTGCAGGGCGACAAGGGCTATCCCCTCAGAGGGTGGCTCATGACGCCTCTCCGCCATCCAAGAACAGAAGCTGAGGAGTGCTACAATAGGAGCTACGGCACTACAGGGACTGTGGTGGAGAAAGCCATCGGTCTTCTCAGGATGTGCTTCCGTTGCCTGGACTGCTCAGGGGCGCACTCCAGTACCTCCCAGATCGTGTCTCTGTGATAGTGGTAGCATGCTGCGCTCTGCACAATCTTGCGCTGGAAAGGGGGGATGCAGTTGACGATGAAGACCTTGATGCAGTGGATGAGGCTGCACATGATGAATCCAGCAGTGGCTCAGAGGATGAGGAAGCACAGGGCAATGATGAGGGGCAGCACACCGACCCGCTACTACACCAAGGAGGCCAGGACATCTGGAACACTTTAATCCAACGAAACTTCAGCTAGCTCCACACACATGGATCAGCAGGACCAGCATTGCCTGGTGCTTCCACACGTGGCACTTAGGTGCTACATCTTCCACCTCATCAGCTGCAGCTGAGGGCTTAGTACAGAAACATGAATGTCCACACAAACACTCATGATATGTCTGTGAAACATACAAATGCAGCACAAAGGAAACACCCTCAGCCATGGTCAGAAAAGTGGACTTTATTCCCATCAAAATAAAGCACAAACGTCACTCTGATGTACATAATGATATATTCCCTAATCTAGGGCCAACACGAAATCACTAGTGACATTACCCGTGGAGTGCCTAAGGTGCCTTATGCTTACATTTTCAGGTGTTACGTCTAGGTGTCACCCCATCGCTCGGAGTGGCTTGTGAGACAGCCTGCTGACTCTGCTGTCCTGTTGGCCTCGATGACCTTGGCGGGCATCCTCTGGCCCGTGGAGCCTGTGCTGGCCCCGCCTGGGACGGAGTGACCAGTTCCAGAACTGGCACCTCCCCAGTTGTCGCAGCCTCAATGGATGCAATGGTCTCTGGCAGACGGGCAGAGAAGCTGCTGCCCTCATCCGGGGCGCCCTGAGAGGAGCTCACAGCGACGACAGGCAGCTGCTGTGCCGACGTGAGGTCACATTGGACCTCCCTGCTCACCGCAGATGAATGGGCACCGAGCGGTGACACTTGGTGCCTAGAACATCTCCCACACTGCGAATGACACCCGTGGCCATTAGTGCTGTGAGGGCTTGCAGGTCGGAGCATAACCCAGTCAGAAGATTCTCAAGCTGCTGGAAGCCCCTCTCCAGAGAGTCGCCAATCTCTCAATAGAGGAAGCCAGAAGCTCTGTCCTGAAGTTCATGCCATTACTGACACTCTGCCTGGATTTCACCACCATAGAGACCAACTGAAGCACACCCTCATGCAACCCTGCCAGATGCTCCCGCACACCCTGCCGCTTGTCCTGCAGCTGCTGCATGGCTGACATCTCCAGAGGCACATCAACATGGCCCGACTCAGCATGTGCCTGGTCCCCTGCAGTTCTCCGGCTGCCGGCGCCATCAGCACTCTCTGTCCGTGCCATCTCCTCCAGCGATTGTGAAGTGCCCTCTCCAACTGTGCCCCAGGATACTAACCGATGTCATAATCCCCACCGAAGTGTTTGTCGCTACCTGGCTGGCTGAAATGATATGACGCAAGTTGCAAGTCTTGGCCCTCAGGTGTGGAGGGGGGGCTCTGGACTTGTTGCTGGCGGCCATGAGGTGGTGATGCTGAAATTAACAACAAGGACAGTGCATCAGTTAGCGTACAGTCAGTAACACCTTTCATCCCTTTCCCCCAGCCTCATAAGTCGCTCACCCTTCAAGTACCAAAGGAGACGAACATTGGTAGGGTGGAAAATAGTCAAGAGGAGGCCCAAACATTACACATGCATACAGACAGGCTGGTCAGATGGCCTAAGGAATGCCACATGGAATGTTATGTGGATAAGTGTGCGGTTAAACACTTGGGCAAGACAAGCAAGGTACGGGAATACATGAGTAATGGTAGGACCGTGGGAAGTCACGACAATTACAGGGACCTTCCTGGGCAGACCCATTAAGATAGCAGAACAGGAACATAAGGCGTTTAACAAGGTTGAAGCCAGACTTGCCTTTATTAGCTGAGGAATAGAATGTAAGAAAAGGGAGGTCATGTTGCAAGTGCAGAAAATGCTGTCGAGGCCACATCTACACTTCTGCGTTCAGTTATGACCTGCGCTTCATGGGAGGGATGGCATTGGAGTGGGGAGAGTGCAGAGGTTCCTGACCTGGATGCATGCTGGCCTGGAGAGTTGGAGTTGTGAGGAAACATTGCAAACACTTGCGACATTTGCCGTGGAGCACAGGAGATTGACAGGTCACATTATTGACCTTCATACCGTTATGAGGGGCATAGACTGGGTGGGCAGGAGGCAACATTTCCCCTTGGCGCAGGGATGATTAACGTGGTGGCATTTATTTAAGTTGAGTGCCATGAGGTTGACAGGTGAGGTGCTGAGTACCTTTTGGACAGAGTAATGTGGGACGCACTGGCTGAAAGGGTGGTGGAGGTACAAACCCTCCTAAGATACAATAAGTCTTTGGATGTGCAGCAGCGATGCCATGGCATGTTAGGCCATGGGGATAGTGGTCACAAATGGGATAAGGCGGCTTTGGAAGGTGCTAGAGACGCACATCCTCAAGGGGCCGAGGGACCTTTGTGTATGACCCACACGTCTGACTGTATCAGTCTGTGAATGAGCATTGTTGCAGCATTAACGATTGCAGCAACCATCAGTGGTTTGGATGGTGGGCAGACAGAGTGGATGGGACTGTGGCCCTCAAATACCTGGCCGCTGCACCCCAACCTCGCCAATATCTGCCGACCTGGCCACCTGCCTCCTCCCCAGCTCCATGGCCTGCTCCCCATAAGGGGTGAGGTGCTGGAGCAGGGCGTGCCCTGACGTTCCCGGATATTGCTCTCAGTTTTTGCTTGCAGAACAGAGAAGAGGATTTATTGGGGCTGATCGCTCATGTACTCTGCACGCGCACGCCACACCCCAACCACAGTGGCCCATCTGAGGCCTCCAGCGGCTCCTGTCCACACTATTGGTGATCAGCCCCCAGAAGATAGTACGGCTGGTCCCAACCCCCTCCCCCAACGGACATCTTGGACACATTCGGTGTCCATCACTATGAGTAATACACAGTGCTTAGCACCCATGGCAAGGAGGCGCAACTAAGTGCGGCGCCGAGGCCAGCAGATGGCTCTTGGCCACAGCACCTTGAGGCTCCCCTTCCACCATCTCATCACCATCAATAAGCCATGTGTTGGAGTTCTGAGTATGTTTCTAGCTGCCTCCCCTGCAGGTTGCCCCCAGACTACTCAAATGCGACAAACACCAACATATGCTGCAGGGAGAACCCATCTTCTCCTCAACCACTAAGGCTGATGTAAGCATGGTCATTATCTGTTTGTCCACCCAACGTGCGCCAGATGTCCAATGCAGTAACGACACTAAGACATGGCTGGTGGGGGGGCCTCAAAGGCCAAGGCTACCTGCTGGGTAAAATGGCCAAGGCCGACATGGTACTCACCCTTCCAGAGCGCAGCAAATTATTGAAGCGCTTGCAGCACTGCGTTCCGGTGCGCCGCACAGCATCATGGGAGCTAACAGCCTCCGCCACCTCCTGCCACGCCTGCCTGGTGACATGGGGCACCCTCCTCCTCCCAACCTCCAGAAACAAGACCTCCCGATGGTTGGACACATCTTCCAGGAGGACAGCGAGGCAGGCATCTGAGAACCGAGGGGCACAGTGGCCCCCCCCGCTGGCCTACCCTGCAGCCTGCCCCCCGCCCCCCTCCTCCTCCTCTGCCCTCACCTCTTGTGCTGCCCGCTGACTGGCCATGGTGAACAGCCTAAAGGAGGTTGCCTGGCCACTCTTTATACAGACTGCTGGTTCCCCATTGGAACCGGTGGTCTGAACACGCCCGCCGCTGATTTAATTTGCCCAATGAACACATGAGTCTGAAATGCGCTGGGCCGGCCTTAATTGGCCCGCCCGCGCAAAATGGTGGCATGGCCCGTTTCGGCATCGGGGATCGGCTCCCTGCCCACCACCGATTCGGTCAGGCCCGCCCACCTGTCAAACGCAAAATTCAGCCCATAGAGCAGAATTATCCCAGAATTGCACTAATTTCGGTAGGGGGTGGGTAAAATGGAGTTTTACCCGCCGATGAAAATGGTGGATTTTCACACCATATCTTCCAGAGCCAGCCTCATTATATATCCACTCCCACGAAACACGCCGTTTCCGTGGCAAGCGGGCTCTCACTTGCCCGTTCGCCACAATCCAATGTTGCATCTTTAAAAGGCAGCCACCAGCAAAGCGCTCATCGCCACCAGCTCACCCCCACTGCCTGGGAGACATGGCCTGCAAAGGCAAAAAGACTGCAGCCCCCCGGCCCCCCCGCTTCAATGACGGGTCCCCCAAGTGACTGCTGGATACCGTGGAGGCCCGCCAGGATGTGCTCTACCCCAAGCTCTGGCCACGGGATGGGTAGCAATGTCACCAACCGGGCTTGGGAGGCAGTGGCAGCGGTGGTCAGCGCCAATACCCTTCAGAAGAGGGCAGTCACCCAGTGCCGCAAGAGGATGAATGATCTCCTCCGTACCGCCAGGGTGTCACTCTTTTCATCACCCCCAACCCACACACTCACAAGACTCTCACTCATTGCCAGTGCAAGGGACATCACCATTCACTCTTTCACACACACCGTCATTGTCCTCATCCTGTCCATGGGACCACTCACCACCCACACAGGCCAGGCATACTTATCATCTGATCCAGCAGGCATCCTGATACAGTCTCCCCATCTCTATCCATGCAGGACAAACTGGCTCACAACAGGAGGGAAAGGTCACAGACAGGTGGAGGGATGCTGGAATTCAAAGTTCTGATAGAATCTGAAAACAAAGCCATCCAGCTGGACCTGTGCTGACATTGAGGTCATGCTACTCTACCGAGTGAGGACCCAGCAATGCAACATCCATCAGACAACCATGCCATAAGTGATGTGTCCTGTTTCACAGGCCACTGCCATGCACTAGTTATCTCCCCTTGCTTTCGGTGGCACATGTGCCAAACAGCCAACAGAGTCCATGACCCAGGGCCTCCAATCAAGCTCCGAAGAAATCCCTGAAGAAGAATCTGAAGGCATCCTCCCTAATGTCCCATCAAAGCGCTCACCCACATCCTCCACCAGCGCAGAGATGCGCGCCTTGGTGGGACCTAGCTTTAGAGTAGCCTCGGAATCACAACCTGGTGAGCAATCGCACTCTCTAACCCACAGCAGGCAGAGGCAGGGACTTCCCAGGTCCCCGGCACTCGGAGGACTGCTGGAGGCCAGAACGTTGCTGAGCCCAAGTCAGATGATGAGCCTCTGGACTTGGCTATATCACAGTTGCTGGAGCTGCAAAGGAAAGCTAAGGAACAAAAGGTAGGGATGTCCGCTGTGATGCTGGATCTGCGGAGGTCACAGGAAGAGGGGATTCAGATGGGCCAGTCACTCCCAGAGTCACCTGGGTGGATGGCCCCGGAGCGTGCACATGCTGATCCTCCTCCCTATGGGTGCCCGAGGGTCCCTTGCTGACTCCTCAGATTGCAAAGCACAATGGAGGAGTCCATCCGCCTTCAGGCTGATGTCATAGCGCCAGCATTGCAATGCACCAATGTCAACAAACATTGGCAGGATGGCGGCCGCTATGGAGACCTTGGTCCAGGACATCACTCCTGCACTGCTGCATGGGCTTAACTCCATCGCTGATGCCATAGCTGGCCTCCAACAGTGTGTATGTGAGAGGGGTGCTGGGCAGCTCGATCTCACTCCAGCTATCCCTTCCACTCACGGAGTCAGTCAAGGACCCTTGGGTACCCATAGGGAGGAGGATCAGCAGGTGCACGCTCCGAGACCATCCATCCAGGTGACTCTGGGAATGACCGGCCCATCTGACTCCCCTCTTCCTGTGACCTCCGCAAATCCAGCTCCACAGGCTGAGGAGGGTGTCACTGTCACACAGCACGACCCCGAAAGCAGGCCGGGGCCCTCCAAGTCTCAGCCCTCCAGAGGATGCCCGCCAAAGTCATCACAGACAGGGCGTCACAGTCAGCAGGCTGCCTCCACCTCTGCTGTGGACGTCTGGGGGACACCAAGACGTAGCTGCAGGGTTAGGAAAGTTAGGTAAAAGTAGTTACACAGCCTGGGCATGGGTGCTGATCACTTGTACATACTGCTCAATATTGTCAAACACCTAAGAATGTCACCTTGCCTATGGGTCATTGTTCTGATGAGCAGTGTTCTTCTCACTCAGACGTGAAACCTTTCTGCACAAGATAAAAGGCAAGTGTCTCAGTCCAGGGCCTCTTCCCTGTGCTCTGTGCAGCCTTCGGACCACAGTGATGGTCCAGCCTCACACTCCCTGGAATTATTACTGATGCCTGCACCTTAGCAGTGCTGGTCATTGCTGCCACAATGTAGTGGGCAGGCGCCACAGAGTTCTCTCAGTCTTACTGTATGTTCTCAGAACCTTTAAGGTGGGGCTGGCCCCCATCACACCAGCATCTGCGACCAGTGATGCTGTGCACCAGCTCCTGAAGGGCTGAGGTGATGATGGTGGACACAGCATCAGATGCATCTAAAGTTTCATGGCTGCGGCTCTGAGATGGCCCTGATAATGGAGCGCAAGTGAGCTGCCCTCGGCTAGACAGGAGTCAAACAGTCTCAGAGACTATGTAAAGATCTATGGAGTGTCCTCACTGCATTTTGTCATCATCCTCCTGCGATTGAGCAACTATTAGAGCCTCTGCTGCATCTCCATAACAGGAGATGTGAGGATCTATGGGGTCACCTCACTGCATGTCGTCATCATCCTCCACAAATCTGGCCGCTATGAGGGCCTCCCGAGTGCACCTGCCTCGTCTAGCCAGTGTGAGGGCCTCATCCCCATCATTTTCACCAAGGGACCCCCTCACCCTCACCCCATCGGCTTCCTCCTCATTAGAGGAGATGTGCAGCTCCTCCATCTCCTCCTCAGCCAACTCCTTACCCTGTTGCAGTGCCAGGTTGTAAAGGGCATAGCAGACAACGACGATGCATGACACCCTCTGCAGACTGTATTGCGGGGCTCCACCAGACTGGTCCAGGCACCAGAACCGCATCTTCAGCATCCCGATGGTCTGCTCCACCAAGTTCCAAGCTGCAGCTGAGCCTCATTATAGCGTCGCTCTGCTGCAGTCTGAGGCCGCCGCACGGGTGTCATCAGCCACGGCCTCTGCGGTTAGCCCTAGTCCCCAAAGAGCCAACTCTGCAGCCTCTGTGGACCCTGGAAGACTGCAGGGATCTGCGAGTGACTCAGGATGTAGGCATCGTGCACACTCCCTGGAAACTGTTGCACATACCTGCAGGATGCGTTTCTGGTGGTCGCATACCAGCTGCACATTCAGTGAGCCCTTGTGGTTGATGAAGTCCACCGAGTGTAGCGATGGAGACCTGAGTGCCACATGAGTGCAGTCGATCACACCCTGCACCTGTGGGAATCCCGAGATCTGGGCGAATCCAGTGGCCCTGGCATCCTGGCTGTCCCAGTCCCGGGTGAAATGCACAAAGTTGTGTGCCATGGAGAAGATGGCATCCGAGACCTCATGGATGCATTTGTGGGTGGATGATTGTGAGATCCCACAGGGGTCACCTGTGGAGCCCTGAAAGGAGCCACTGGCATAGAAATTGAGTGCCGCGGTCACTTTCACAGCCACTGGCAGTGGATGCCCTCCATGTTCCCTTGGCGCCAAGTCCTGCAGTAAGTGGCAGATGTGAGCAACCAGTTCCCTGGGCATACCCAGTCATTGGTGACACTGGTTCTCAGTCATCTGCAGAATGGCAGGCGGCGTCTATAGACCCTGAGTGTCGCTAGGTGCTGACCAGTCACGGCTCACTGTCGCTCCTGGGAAGTGTGTGTGGGAGCCCCTGCTGCTCCTTCTTCATGAGGTTGCTGCTCCTACCTTAGCGCGGCCAGGAGCCTCAGTCGCTCTCTCCTCCATCCTCTACGGTCTTTGTAGGCCATCAGGCACACAGCTAGGTCACCAGGATCCATGATCCTGACGTGGTCCTCCTGCAGCATGAAAGAGAGAGAGACGTGGTTAGCATGGGTGTACTTAGCACCTTTCCTGGACCTGTGTGATGGCCCCTTAATGCTTCCCGGAGAGTGCTGGTCACCCCTCGGATGGCCAGAGATGAGTGTGCTGCATGGCTACCCTGTCAGCCTGCGGTAAGAGGGACACTGGTCCAAACCGGGATGCTGAGATTGCAAGGGACTGTGAGCAACTCCAGCAGTGCCTGCTACATGGCCAGTGTTAGTGAGAAGATTGTACAATGTGTGCAGTCCAACTGCTCCGCGGTCCAATAAAGTGGTGGCGGAGTTGAAGTCTGTACCAGGGGGTTTGGGGAGTGGTGGGGCGGGGGGTAAGGTATGGAGCGCTTGCTGGCACTTTGGTGCCTCCACAATGCTTACATGGGCGGGCAGGCTATAAGCCTGACCCCAATTATATCACTGCGGCTACACCTGATCTGTCTTAGTTGCAGGGGCATGGTCAGTTTATACAGGTGTCCCAACGCGGGGCCACTTCCCTCGCTTAGCCTGCCCCCCCCACCTCGATTGCCTGGTGCATGCGATGCAGCATCAGGGCAGCACTTGACCCACCCCCACTCAGTAGTCACCTCCGAGGCTGGTCAGCACTTGCCCCCAGATGTCTCCCCCACCCCTCAGCAGTCGCCTCCTGGGCTGGACATCAGTTTCCCCTGCCCCTCAGCGCCCCTGAGACCTATAAACAACGGGTGAGCTGTGGAGAAGCTGCTGCTCACTCACCACAGTTCCCCCAAAGTGAAAGCCGCCAAGTGCACTGCGTGCTGTTGTGAAACACATCAATGTGCCTTCCCACAGATGTGGACAGACGATATGCTGGGGGGTTCCAAGAGCCTGGCGGGATGGCCTTTTAACTGTAAACTATTATATTTCAATTAGCTCCCCGCCGACTGATGACGGAAAACACGGCTTGCCGTCGGCGGGCTGAGTGGAAGGTCACGACCTGTCTTCATGCCGTCGTGAAGTGTCTCTCGCCATATTTTCCACGCATGCCACCTATCATGTCCGCCACCAGCGGGCTGGGAAAATTCCGCCCATAGAGCTTCACTGCCGTAGTTAGTGAGTGAATTCTATGGCATTTGATAAAATTTGTAATAGATTGCAGAACTGGTGTTGTGAACTAGCAAAAGATATTACAAGAGTTAAGATATGCTTTATAATACAAACAGGGGATAAGATTAGAGCTACTTACACACTAGAAGACTGTTTTTTTTTCCTACGGTATAGACTGGTGGAGGTGTTCTGTGCTGAGCTTATCTATGATGCCCTTCTCCTGATATTGTGAACCAGGTTTAAAAATATAAAATACCTACATATTCTTTTTACTGTGGTTCCTGGAGAATAAGCAAAGAAAACTACCTTGCTGGCAAGTATTTATCCTTACTCAAAATTCTATGAAATGCCAATTTTACGTCTACTATTAGATGTGAAGATATGATAGTGCTGGTAATGATTACATTCCCAGTTAGTACCATCATTAAACTCCAGACCATAATCAATACTGATAGAAGTTTGCAGCCAAAATGTGCAACCACATACCATAAACTTAAAATGAGCACAGCAGGCTCATGAATATTTCATAATTGAATTAACAAAATTGAACAGAAACAAAAATTCATAAATACCATCAAATGTTGATCCAGTGATTGAATGCTTGGATCCTGACTAGGTGTCACCCTGAGCACCTAATCTGCTTGTCCTTCAAATGTATTTTCTCAGACAGGTCTGACTATTATATTAAAGTCATAATCAGATTATTTATGTATATCCTATGTTTTTATTTCATTTTGGCAGATATTTTTGTGTAGAAAAAATATATAAATATACAAAGAAAGCACAAGAGAATGATAAAAGCTGCCATGTTTTCGTTGTTTCTTTCACTCATTCATTGGCGCCTCGTTGCCCCAACTCTGAAGTGAAGAATTGACTTGCATTGCAGCAATATGGCTGCCAAGAAGATGAGATTCTCTGAGAAAATATGGGGCCAATTTTCAACAGAGATGTAAAACTACCAGTATCAGGTTGGCTGTTCATTGTACACTTCGCCCAATTTTCCTTTCCAGTAATATTTAAAGTTCCAACCATAGACTTGTGTACAGCCATAAGGCTGTCATAAATTATATGCAGCCTGTAGATTTGGCATTAGTAGGAATAAATGTATCCATTTTAGGTCTGAGGTACCAAAAAATGGAGGGCTCCAGAACTAAGGAGAAAGAAAGAATGTGGAAGGTCCATTGAGATATGTCTTTTCTATTATGTCTGGGAAGGCAACTGTTGTATGTTGTATGTTCAGTAGGTCTCACAAAGAGATTCTGAGTCTTGTATGGTGAGCATTAAGGGCAGGATTTTTAGGTCGGCGGGCATGCAGGCGCAATCGGCAGGCCCAGGAGCAGCCGAGGAATGGACCACCACCCACGATCGACCCCCGACCACAATTTCACACTGGCTGGCCAATTAACAGCCAGCCAGCGTGAAACGCGTGCTGAAATGCTCAGCGCTGCCGGGGCGGGGACGGGGACGGGAGCAGGGCAGGCACTGATGTAAACCCGGGCGAGGGGGAACGCAGAATGAAAGCTCCCTGAAGGCAGAGAGCTGCCTCAGGAAACTGAAGAATTTAAAAGCAATAAAGAAAGATTTTAAAATCCGGAAAAAAAGTCCTCACATCAGAATCAGTCACCTGAACATATATATGTTGAAAATTCTGTCCACAGATTTTTATTTTTTTAATGAAACCTCATCCTGCCCTTAGATTTGGAGGCGGGGCTTCTGGATCTGGGCGTCCACCACCACTTTCATAATGATGGAGCAGTTCTCTGTCATTATGAAAATTTAGGCCCATATTTTAAGCTGTTGAGAACCCTGTTCTTTTGCGTTCTTGTGTGTGGCATAGGCTTTCATTTCTCAGAAAGGCAGATGGCAGCCAAAATAGGGGCAAATGCCAGGTTATGCTTGGTAAAATATTTATCTCTGAACGCCATTTCTGAATTCAGAAAGACAGTTTATATACGAAAGTCCAGAAATTTCAGAAGAGGCCTTTTGGACAAGCTTGGACGATGGGGTGGAGTGGGAATGGATGGGTGTAAATTTGCCCCCCCCCCTATCAAACGCCATTGTATTTGGGGTCTGGGGCAGTTACATTTTGCTGGCTGCACTGGTGCTTTTTATGGCACAGATGAGAGGCCTACCTCTGGTGTGGGGAAGAAATTTTTGGCATCCTTTCTGTTGCATAAGTGAGTCCACAGACCTCTAGGAAAGTGGAACAGAATTTTAAAAATTGCCGAATATAATTATAGACTGGATTCTGCAAAACAATCAATTGTTCTGCATTCTTTGTTCTGCAACTGATTAAATTGTAAAAACAACCATTTTAAATGCCTGTCAGTGATGCATAGGCATCTCTTATACCAAACTTTGCCAGCATACAGATGGTAGGAAATATGCCATTTTAAGTATTTTCATCATTTGCAAAAGCTAATAATATGCCTGCTCATTTGTGGGGGTGGGTATATTAAGCACTATTTCTATGTTATCTGTCTTGAATATTCTTTCAGGTTCAAATGTGTTGGTCATTTCCCTCAGCAGTACCCATGCTCAGAGGTCTGCCTGTGCTATAGCGCATCCTGGGAGTACAACAAGAGTATTCCCCGGAGAAGAAAAGAGTTGACGTTTCGAGTCCTCATGACCCTCAACAGAACTGAGCCTCTCCTGGTTTTGCTCAGTTCTGTTGAAGGGTCATGAGGACTCGAAACGTCAACTCTTTTCTTCTCCGCCGATGCTGCCAGACCTGCTGAGTTTTTCCAGGTAATTCTGTTTTTGTTTTAGATTTCCAGCATCCGCAGTAGTTTTTTGTTTTTAAGAGTATTCCCCTATGTCCTTTGCAAGAGAATATCCCTTTACTAGGTGTTTCCATGAGCTTACTTCATTTTCAAACACAGCATTTAAACTTAAAGTTCAATCCCACATCAGCCTGTTGAGAAATGGTCAAAGAAATCACAAAACTTGGCATAACTCTTCCTTCTCTCCCTCTCTCAGGATATGTCCCTTGTGTGTCAGCTCCACAGTTTATAAAAACAGTGTAGCTAAAGTAGGCATGCTATCATGCTACCCGCTTCTCACCAGGCAAATGTCATTGTGGGATGGAGCCTGAATAATGACTACATATATCTGAAGTTGTCACTGAACCTAGTACAGTGCTGGGGTCAGTCCACCAACGAGATGAAGCAGACCAGCCTCTTGGAGGGGGGAAAAGACTAATGAGTATGAGGGTATACCCTCAGCACTCAACTCCCTGCTGACGCCAAGAATACTGTCTCACATGAACAATCTGCAGATAATCTGCAATGAGACAAAGATTAACTTGTTGTCCTGGTCACTGAGGAAAATAGTACGGATAAATGGTTCATTAATATATCAATCTCTCTTGTCTCAGCAACTGTATGGATGAGTTTAAACCTGTGTGAGTTCCCTTTAACGTACAATATTTAAACTCATTCCCAAATCTTGCTGTGGAAAACTGGACTAAAAGCTCCCAAAACATGACTCACTATTTTTGTATAATTGCTGATGGTTGAGAAAAGGTGTGGGACTTGGCATAACAATCAAGTGGATGCTAAAGATCTCAAAGCACTATTCAAAGAAGTGCAGGGGACTGCTGGCTTGCCAATATTTATTCTTCAAAAGGCACTACAAAACTAGTTAACTGTCTCATTTATTTTACGGATATTTGTGGGACCTTTTGTATGCTTGTTAGCTGCTGTATTGGTCTATGAAGCAAATGTCCTGGGGACTTGGAAGATGCTAAGTAAAAGCAAGTTCTTTCTTTCATTCTAATTGGGTCCTTCCCCAAAGTCCAACTTCACTCAATTCCGTTGTGGCTGCGTGCAAGCAGCGCTTTGGCATAGCTCTGATGCCAACCTTCCCAATGTCCATGAGAACTCCGGTGTTGGCATTCCCTTGGGTCAGATTGTCTTAACAATCATTTGGTGTATTGTTAAAGAAAATTTTGAACTCTCTGGGGTCCAGGCTACTTTTTGGGCCTGGACCCCACCGATAGGATTCTGCTGTTTACAAGGCACCCTCAAAACCACCATAAAATCAGGTTTCTGCTATTTTCCTGGAGCTTCTGGTAGTCTTTTGCCAGAAACCTCTACAAAATTCCAGAATTAATGATTTCAGAAGAATATCACATCACCTTCACAGCCCTTCCAACTGCTGTTCCAAATGAACACAAATATACATTGTTCTTCAATAATAGTATATATTAAGTAATAAGGGAGGGCAGTTATATTAGTTGGCTAACATGTGTTTCAGATTAATGCCAACAACATGGATTCAATTCCGATTCCTGCTGAGGTAGACTTAGGTCCTGTCTCCTCACACTGCCCCTGAGAGTAGAAGGCAATGGCAAACCACTGCTGGGAAAAAAATACTGCCAAGAAAACAACTTTGGATGAAGTATCAACAGGCAATGAGCCAACACACACACTTTAAGAATATATGTCTGTCCATGTTGCATTTATTACATTTGAAAAGTGTCATATTTAATTCTACAGTATCACTGTTAAATACACAAAAAGTGATGATAAACATAATGGAGTCTGAAGGTAATTCCTATCTCAAGGTCACCAGCACCTTGCACAGTTTCAGTGGGGAGAATTGGCAGTTTTTTTCCCTTTATTCTTGTTAACTCCTACGTTACCAGTTTTGACATGAGTAAAAGGTAAATTTCACAGAATCATAGAATTGTTACAGTAGTGAAGGAGGCCATTCGGCCCATTGTGTCTGTGCCGGCTCTCCATAGGAGCAATTTGCATAGTGCCACTCTCCTGTCCTCTCCCCATAGCCCTTCACATTCTTCCTTTTCAGATAACAACCCAATCCCCTCTTGGATGACTTGATTGAACCTGTCTCCACAACACTCTCAGGTAGTGCATTACTTTTTCATAGTTCTATCTTCCCCTTCTGCATTTTGCATTGTTTTTTTGATTAGGAAAACCCCTTTTTTGCATTTTGGAGATTTTCCCATGTCAGCTCTTTAATTCATTACTCTTGCATACTACTAGATTTGACCTTGCAAAATTAAGCTGAGGAAGAGGAATTATGCAGAGCCTACAGATGCACACATGCATAGCATACATCACACTTGGCACTTGAGGGAACTTTGCCAACCCATAGTGCATCCTATCCAGCAGGTGCTTCCTTTCTGCATAGTATGCATAGTACATACTATCCCAGGACCTTCATGTGGATGATATCTTCATTGCCTTTGTTTCACAAGATACACTGCTACAGAGTGCTATCTGCTGCCCAATGATCTGCACACAATGGTGGTTGCCACAGCATGACGTTTTCAAGCCAATGCTTCCTTCCATGCCACCCTAAGAGTCATCTGCCACATAAGGCATGAGGTGTACACATGTATCAATTTCTATCTTTACAGGGGGCAACACTCCCATCACTAAATTGGGTGCCATGATAGTGGCGCCGTGCCTGCTGCTTATCCACCAATTAATAGCTATTAAGGGCCTCCTACCACTGCCACTGGGACTTTACCCACAGTGGAGGAGGCTGGTGCCAAATGTCCAACAACTGGTGGCGGGGCAAGGTTGAGTAACCTTGCTGCAGCATAAAATTCAGCCCCTGATGTGTAAATACCCGAAAGGGTAATCACCATTGGCTTAAAGAGGAAAAGACCGAACTGCTCCAGTGATGAAACAGGCAGTTGAGGGAGTTAGTTCTACCTTCCAGTGTCCCTAATACTTGTCAAATGGAGAGGCACTTACTTTGCTTGAAGTTGACAGTGTATCTAGCTGCTTTGGCACAGCAGTGATCTCAGAGAGGTGCTTGCTGCGAGTGAATTCAAGATATTAGAAGAGTAGCATGAAACTACATAGCTCTGCACCGGTTTATAAAAGCACAAAAGAAAGCAAACGTCTCCCCATCAATCATACATTTTTCTCACATAACCAAGTAAGTCATTACTAGAAGTGAGATAGCCATTGAAAACTTGGCTAGTAAAATTACCATCAACTGGAAATGTGAATCTATTTTGTGTTTTATTTCAGTGTTTGCTGAAGGTGTAATAAATATTGCACAGAAAGGAATAACCGTAGACTACAACACCTTGAAGAAAATGCCTGGGTCATCTTGTCTTGCATTGGTTCAATAATTTAAATTGGTGGAAAAGAATTGTGTACTCTTAGTTTAAAAATTGAAAGAAAATATGAATTGTACATGTGAATTTTGGATATAGTTCAAGAGTTGTGGGTGGGAACCATAGGCAAGTAACACAGGGGTGCAGAGGCCAATTCTCCCCTGTGTTACATGAAGGAGTAGACAGGTGCTGGAGTAGAATTCCATGATTACAGGTAGTCCTAGTGGCCTTATTTTTATATATGAGCTGAAATATTGACTGTTAAGAGGTGAATTGACAACAACAGAATCAAAATTTGAGTTCACTTTGTTTGTAGTAACGTCAGCGTACACAGTTACTTCCCTCCACAGTCACTGGGCAATTACAATCAGAAGCCTGGCTTGGTGTTGTTGTAGTATAAGGGAATCTGATATAGAAAGGGTTAATATGGGACTGAGAAACAGTACAGTCCACAGTGTAATCTAAAGAGGCACATGGCATGAGGCTAGGGTCAGTTGTGGACTGGACAAAGACCTTTGTAGAAGAAAGCATGGAGTTAGCTTATAGCTTGGGCTATAACCTGTATATATGTACATGGTTATGTGTTATCAGTAAACACTTGGGACAGAATTTTTAGCTTGGTGTGCAGGTGCCCGACCTGCTCGAGCACAAAATAGTGCGTGATGACGTCGGGTGAGTGTCCCGACGTCATCCCGCACTCGCACGATATTTCGGTCAGCAGGTGCGTGCGAAAGTTGGAAGCGCATCCGCCGACAATTAAGAGGGCAATTAAACCCATTAAAATTCCAATTGTCCCTGATTTTTCATGGTCTGTCCAACCTTATGGTTGGCGGATGGGCGAATCTGCCAGGCACACTTTGCATTTTTGTTGTGGAAGGGCGCTCTTTTGGAAGAGGTCATTTGGGAGAGGTAAAGTGCTGTTTTGGAGGGGTAAGGTGTCCTTTGGGATTGTTCAAAGTAGGCATGAATGTGCTTAAAATGTGCATAAACTCACTGGCTGGGATCATCCGGTCCTGCCTGTGGCAGGAATCGTTGCAGGCGGGACTGAAAATTTGATGGACCAGCCAAAGGTCCATTGACCCCTTGGGCAGGAATTTCTGGTCTCACAGTGGGTGGGATGGAAAATCCCGGCCATTGGAACTGTCAAGCTCATTGAAACTGTCAAGAGAGCTGTCAAAGGAGCTGTCAGGCGGTCAAGACATTTAAAACTCTTTAAATATTTGAAAAAAACTGTCTGCAGTGTTCAAAAAACAGTGCTTGTTATTTCACTCTCCCTTTTGACATAAGATTGAGGCCCAGCATTATAGGATTAGTGCTGCATGACTGATTACAGAACCTTCCATTATCACAGTGTGATGCAGTTCACAGTTTGATTGACAGCTCCAATTGGTTATAAACTCTTGAAGTGGAATTCTGGATCCCAATGCATGTTTTTATAATGGATTAAATGAAATTAAATGTTGCGAATGGGGTTTTATCAATAAGAATTTTTTTTGCAGTAGTGAATTCATCAATAGACACTTAAGAACTTCATCTCAGCATGGTCCTGAGGTATTTCCATGGTGGATACAGGGTGAGTAGGCATGGTAGGTGTAAGGGAAAAGGGTGGTGGGTAGGGCTTATGTGTTGGCATGAGTTGGCAGTAAATTGGCATAGGGCAATTATAGGTCATGGGGTGGGTAGAGGGGCATAGGTTAGTATGGAGAGTATATGGGGACATGGGGGTGAGGGGCATGAAGTGGCATGGATTTGCATGGAGGGGGCATAGGGAGTTTGTTGGGGGGAGTGAGCTAAAGATTTTGCCCTATATGAATATTTTAAGCATTCATCCACTAATCAAGGTATTGGCACCTTTTCGCCATGAATCTGAGGGAGAGAGCCAAAACATAATAAAATAAACTAGCAGAACAACAGTACTTAAGGAGGTTGTAGGTCTCCAGAAAAGAAGTTATTGAAGTGAATCAAATGGTAACAGCTTGTTTAAAGGCCTGTATGACTAGAGCTGCCCTTTCTATGACTGTGCAGAGGTAACAGCTCTTGACATAATTTTTCTACTGGACTATTCCAGTTATCCATTAGTGATTTAGTTATTGTTAGCCAAAGAGAAATGTCTACCTGTGCTCAAAATGTAAGCAATGCACTGTTTGAAAGATCCATGTTAGTAGACACAGCAAACAGCCTGGTTTCCCTAATATCTTGGGTATCACTGAATGTTTGAATACAATCTATATCAACTGCAAATGTTTCATTCAGTCAATGTGCACGTCATATGTGGTACACAGAAATGAGTTTTTATATAAATGCATGATATTCAGAAAAAACTTCATCCTTGCCATGGCCTTTGATCGCAATATTTGAATGTGACAATGCGTTACAGGGCTGGAATTATTCTATTTATCACATGCTTTCAAAATTCTTTTAAAAGAAATGGATGACCACAAAAATAAACTGCTAGAAATCACTCACCAGGTCAGGCAGTATTAATCAATTAAATAATAATGGCAGCAACATTTGGCTCTGTGGTTTTGGAAGTTTTGGCATGATGAGTGCCAATTTAAAAGTAAAATGGGCATGTGTGCCGTTTCCACTCACATCCTGTGTGGTCTGTCCTGATTGCCATCTTAGGGAAGGCATTAGCACAGGCTTAACAAGTGTAATTGGGAATATGCAGACTAGGCAGGTTGTGATGTCAGTCAGTGTCTAAATCTGATCTGACACTAGAATGGACATTTCAGACCTCGCCGCTCTAACTGCCTCAAAGCAGGGTTGAGGACAACATTGCCAGTGACGTTAAAAGTAACCATGGTACTCGACTTCTACATGTTGGCAACCTTCCTAGCTGTAAAGGGCAATATAGCAAGCATCTTACAGTTTGCTGTCAAAAGTTACATCCAAGAGGTGACTGAGGTTAGGTATAACAGGAGAGGAGACTTCAGTGTCTTCTCAGTGAGCAGGGAGAAGCAGGGGTAGCAGGCAGATGGATTTGAAAGGGTGTCATTAACTTTACATACATGGCTTCGTAGGCACCACATCTCAATAGTGAGATGGGCCAAAATCACAAAGATTACAATCACTAAATGTGCAGTTGGTGTGTGTACATGCTCAAAACATCATGTTGGTGAGTGCCCATATTCTGGCAGCAGTCATGATGCTTTCATTCTGCCAGTCTACTGATCAAACAATCTTTCAGCCATCATGTTAAAGCCAGAGGGTGGCTGCTGGGTGACAAGAGCTATCCACTCTGTACCTGGCTGATAACTTCCGTCAACAGACAAACCACATATGGCCAGCACATGAAGAGAAGCTTTTTAGTGTAGTGAGTGGTTAGGATCTGGAATGCATTGCCTGAGAATGTGGTGGAGGCAGATTCAATCATGGCATTCAAAAGAGAATTGGATAATTATCGAAAGAGAAAAATTATGCAGGGTTATGGTGAAAAGGCGGGGTAGTGAGATTAGGTGGGTTGCTCTTGCAGACAGCCGACATGGACATAACAGGCTGAATGGCCTCCTTCTGTGCTGTAATCATTCTATGAGACCCACTCATTTAATGACAGCTGTGCTGCCACGAGGTACAGCATAGAACAGGACAATTACAATGCTAAAGCAACGGCTGCACTCTTTTGACCTCTCTGGAGGAGACCTCAAGTACTAGCTGGAGCAGGTGCCCAGATTCATGGTGGTGTGTTGCATTCTCCATAAACTAGTCCTCATGAAGGCACAGGTCTTGCCACCATGAATTTGGCAGCAACCTCAGGAGGACAAGGAGCAGGAGGAGGAGGATAAGAGATGGGGAAGCTAGTCTGCATATCCATGTCCTGGATGCTTAATTCAACTCCAGTTCTCCCTCATAAAACCACATCCATATTGTTCAAAAGTCCCACAAATTACCATCGTCAGCTACGGACCATCACAGTGTCCTCTTAACCAAATTCCTGAAGTAAAGCCAGCATAAAATAACCATACCATACCAACTTTTTGCAGCAAAGCATCCAATAATCCATAGAAACCCAACTCATCACTTTAGTGCATTCCCTCGATGCCTGTCTTGCAGATACCTTTGCCTATCCCAATGCACCCCTGTGCATTGCTGACCCAAAGGCTGCAGCACGGTTGGTGGAAAGCTGCTGACTTTCAGTGAGGGAGACTGCAGGTGGCCTTGCAGAATGACCTCGAGCAGCTCTGAACCTAAAAGGTCCAGCTTCAGACCGCACCCACCTTGGCATGAAATGCCTGGATGTCAGGCAACAACAGGGGCATTGGTGGAGTGGCAGTGATGGGAGGACAAATGCTGTCACCCTGAGAGAGGACAGCAGGTTCATGCTCCATGGAGCCACTACCGCTCCCCCAGAGCATTGTCTCTGCAATAGTAATTTGCTGGAGAACTGTCTGCAATGGCAAAAAGCTGAGATTTTGTGACTTCTGTCTGAGCTTCCACTGCTGCACTCAGATGACGAGTGGCTTCTGCTTGTGCTACAAAAGAAGCTGAGACATCAATCATTGGACGCTGCATCATTGTCAGTTCCCCTTGTGTTCTCATAGATTTGGCCACCACCTCCATGCTAGTTAGGATGGAGTCCAAGGTCTGTGCAAAGCCCTGTTCCAGGTTGGAGCTGGGCTCCTCCATCGTCCTTGGCATTGACGGCAGGAGTTCTGGAAGATCTGCCAATGAACCAAGTATTTCGGTGTGTATACCAATCAGCGTTTTTCTATATGTTGTCCAATTGACTTCCTCATCTGAGTCCTCTGCAGCAGAATTCATCTGCGACCTCGCCCACCCTCCAGGAAGCTGGCCCGTGTGCTATCCCTTCCCATGCCCTGGCTGAAGCTCACTCATACTTGGTAACTCACCACATGATCCTGCCTCTGAGGTTAATGCTGTGCCAGTATCTGAGTTGGTAGCTGTAAGTGTCAGATCAAGTGACGATATTTCTTCCTCATTAGTCTCTTTTCCCTCTGCACCTTCAGCCTCCCGCATTACTGGCTGGCCAAGTTATTGGGCATTTGAAAGCATAATGACACAAAGGCAGGGTTGGAGTGAGAGAAAGGAGAAATCAAGAGTAACATGATTACACCATCTGCAGCTTGTAAGTCATTGCAGATTGCATGATGAGGGTGAAGTGCATTTGAGTTATTGGGTTAAGCAGGAACATGCCTTTACCTTCTTTGATTTCAGCTCCACTGTTGGCCTTGCCTCAGTGACACCCACTCCAATGATGGCCAGCACTGCCCCCTCCACGAAGGGTGAGCACATACAGGCATGCCTTCCCCTGCCAGTTAGCTGCTGCTGCCACCTTGTCTGCAAGACAGAGGAAATTGTGTCAGTGAATTTGGTGCATTGTGTTTAGTTTATGTGCCTGTCACAGTTGAATAACAGGCAGTGTGTGCAAGCGGTGAGATGGGAGTGTGAGGCTTGCAGCAGTGCAAAGTGTGTGAGATTGAGGGGAGGCTATGAATGTGAGATACATTGCTGTAGTTGATAGAGATTTCTGGTAGACAAGTGAAGAGACTATGGTGAGTGAAGTAGTGTGTGAGGCTACAGTGCAGTTTGTAGAATAAAACTTGAAGATCCGTTCACTGACCTTGACTGCAGTGCTGTATTTAAGTCCTCAGTAGACTACAGGAATTGACCCGTCTACTCCCAGTACCTATCCAATGGGCCTTTGGCCACCTGAAGGAATAGAGCCTCTCTCCTTCTGTACACCTGCTGCACAAAAGCCTCAAGCATGGCATGGACACACTTGTTGTCCTGTTGTATCAACTCTGTACATTCTTGTCGGTCTTCAACTCTTCTGCAACTGGTTCCAGCCTCTGCAGCAGCTAGAATGTAACTTATCATGAAGAGGTGTAATCTGGCTTTAAGTATGCAACCAAGTTTAAATTGTGCTAACCTTGCACGAACTTAAGTTCCCTGCTGAGGTGCGCAGCCACTGAATAGCGCATTCAGCTCTGGAATCCACACCACAATCATTATAATTACCCAGCAGTATGAAATTTGCTTGCTGCAAGCAATTGCAATTGCTCATCCTGATCGCTGTGCCCAATTTTGGGGGCTAACAATTTAGGCCTCAAATTTTTGGGGGGTTATGCATAGATCCACATTTTCTTACCCTATAGGCAGGAAGGACTGAGGACAGCTATTTGACACTGTGACAAGGGTGGTCTAAAGTTTTTTGTCTCCATGCTGAGTACCTGGTACTCATTTTATCTACACAGAAGGTTGAAGCCCTAATTTGAGCCATTGGCCTTTGGCCCTGAATGATCCAATTATTCAACATTTTTTTAATAAAACTGAAACTCTTGTTAATTCAGTTTGAGGGTTCTTATCTTTTTTTCCCTTTGCATCAGGCCGGTTTCATGAACCTTCAATTAGCTCCCAAGCCAAGGTTACGACAGTTAAAATTATTCAACAACCAGCTCTGACCTTTTGATGCTAGTCAGTCAGCTGTGCAATTCCCACCTGAGGCATTCTGTGACAGATAAGTATTGCAGATAACAATTCAGATCCCCCCAATAGCCCTCAAGCAACACAATGGCTAAATGGAGCTTTAACCAGTACTTTTGAGCATCTGTTACAGTTTCTGAAAAATACAACCTGAAGCGCATCAATTTCTCATGTACTGAATTTTGCTTTTGGCAGTAAACTTATCGCCTATGTTTTTACTGATTTTTCCTCACCACTAATGGCTACCATATGGTAAAACCATTTCCTTCCTGGCACTAACACTAAAAAACGATCATTGCAGGGGAAGAATAAGGTAATTAGGAATTGTCAATGCCAATACAGACTTATCTTGAGATTTTTCCATTTTTAAGTGCTTGCTCATGGAGATAAGGCCGATTGTAAAGTTCGCTTTCAGCTCTGCAAAGTCAATTTTATTTATGAAGTGTTTCTGACTGGGGTATGCTGCTATATGTTCATAGGTGTTTCAGGAAAGGGAGCTAATGATGTTTTAGTCAGTCACCACACTCTCCTCAGATAGACTTTCCATCATTCCTTTACCAGTTTCTGGTATAACATTGCCACAACAATAAAGTTAATATACGCATAGCATGGGTTACCACCAGAACTCAAATATGTTCAAAATTGCAGCTTAAAAAATATTGCCTTGACGTTTTACTAATTGAACCCAAATCCAGCCCCTTTTCCGGATGGCTAAGGACAACAGCCAAAAATATAAAAGTTCTGTTTTAATTTTTAGAGGGACATGATCCAGGGAAGAATTACACAAAATAAAATATATTAGTCAACTTCACCATGATACCTGGCACTTTCTAATGTTTAAATACAATCACCAGGAAGTCCCCCAACTTCACTACTGACCTGTTTAACAATATAGTGCCCTCCCAAAGTAATATTTTTAGTTTTAATCGATTTCTTGTATACTCTTATTGGATCCTGGTCACTAGTTTAGTTGGACTAATGGATCCGGGTTGCATACTTGTTTCGGGATGACCAAGTTGGTATCGCTGACAGAGTAGATCAGCAGACAGTTCTTATGTAGAACACATTCTATTTATTTACAAAGGAACTCAGCAGCTACACCTGTGTGCTTACAACTCAAACCCTGTCTCTACATTACAGACTCCAACTCTAGACTACTGACTAGTAACTATTAAGGTAGCCTGCAGTACTCTGCTATTGGTTACTAAGATCATGTGATCTTTCATTATAACATTCTACTTAAAGGTATATTACACATCAGATTACCACAACTCTGAAGTCAAAGGAGTACTAGAACTCATGTCACTTTAAATAAGTTTGAATGATTAGAACAACCTGAAATTGAGGCACCAGTGAAATAAATCTAACATAGCATAGATCCTCTTGAACTGAATTAACCATTTTATTTCATTTGCAAATGTGTAACTTTAATTTAAAGGTCAATTTAAATTATTTTGATGTTCATGTTCCTTTCTCAGACAGAAAGAAATCACATTTTAAGTACAACATAACACAAAAACAAAAAATGCTGGAAAAACTCAGCAGGTCTGACAGCAGCTGTGGAGAGAAAGACAGAGTTAATGTTTTGAGTCCGTATGACTCTTCTTCAGAGCTCATATGGACTCTCCACAGATGCTGTCAGACCTGCTGAGTTTTTCCAGCATTTTTTGTTTTTATTTTGGATTTCCAGCATCTGCAATATTTTGCCTTTATCACATTTTAAGTAAGTTGACTCCATGGGGTACAGGGAACCAAAAGAAGCTATCAGCAACTGAGGTGATGCATGTAAGAACAATGATGCAAGTGAAAAAGTGAGGGGCAGTGTTCTGGATAGCTAATGGTTTATGGAGGTTGATGGGGGGATATTTAACCTTGAGGTAATAAAGGGAAGTATGAAGAAAAGAAGAGGTTTGGTGGAGCTGGGTGTTACTTCAGAGGTTAAAGAAAGTGTTCTAAAAGATTAATTGGATGTGAAACAGCAAAGTTCAGCTACAGGTCAACCAGCACGTCTAGGTTGCAAACCTTTGTACTCAGCCTGAGGTGGCAGCCAGGTATTGAAACACTAAAAGTGGAGCAGTGCTGCTGTCCATGGGTGTCAAATTTTATGACATTACTTTTGTAAACAAGGAGCTGGAGGAAATTATAGTGCATCCAGCTGTCTAGCCAGTTGGAGTGAGTGTAATAAATTTGGGGAGATTATGAAGGAGGTGAAGAAAATGAGTTCAGTGCCGTCAGTGCAAACTGGAAACTGATCCCTTGCTTCTCTATATGCTACCAAAGGGCAGCATGTAAATGGTGAAGAGGAGAGGACCAACAATAGTGCAAATTTGAAAAATTCAGTGTGGGAAAGTAAGCAGAAGCCTTTTGTTGTAGACAGGAGAGAGAAAAACTGAACTTCTTTATCCTCTCCCTGTCTGTCCATAAGCAGAGTTGTTATTGAATTATTTTTACATTATTTTTCAGCTGTGGCATATTTCCCCAAGCCCTCGGTTTGTGGGATCCAATTTAAAAGTAACTCGCAGCAAACGCACGTTATGTTTAACTCAGAAGTTTAGTTTATTCACGTTCAAACAAGGGAGTGTTCGCAACCACACACACACACACAAACACACACGCACGCGCATATATATGTAAAGTAAAGGGGGATAGAAAATAGGAAGATATACAACTATGGGCAACAACATTAAAAGAAATGAATATTATATCATGTGATTCCCAAAGTCCAAGAAGTCAAAGTCCAGAGGGTGTTTCCTTCATAGCAGAGTTCAGTCCACATAAATTCCTGACTGGAGACAGCAACATGAAAATCCTTGAAACGAATGACACTACAGCATGACTGGCTTTCTGTGCATAGACCGCTTGGCAGGCAATGATCAGAGACTTTTAAAACCAAACAGGCATGGAAGAGTTGAGAAATGGTGGCTGGCTGTTTGGTCAGCTGGGAATTGCTGGAGTTCCTTCTGGTTGGTGTTAAAGCAGCAGTCTGAGCTGTGAGGCTAGAAATGTAATATTACACTGATCCAAAAGACTAGAAGCATGGGGTTATGTGATGTGGCCCATTAATGAGTTAATTGCAGCCTCGCAAGCAGTTTCTGTGCTTCGGGCAAAAATCCATTGTTTCCCTTAGGAGCAAAATGTTGCCTGTTAAAACTTCTTCAGGTAAAACAAGTTTTGATGTCTCTGTCTTTGTTATCATCCTGGGGGAGTCAGTTGATCTGTTAGTAGTCTAATTTCGTGATTATAAAGCGGCCTTAGAATGGGGTGTGAGCTTCTACAAGGATGAGAGTGGAACTTTTTTGTTCTTGTAACATCTGTTGGCAGCTCCCAGAACAAATGGTCAAACATTTGAGTCATGTGACCTGTAGCAGCCATTTTGTGTTTCAGCAGATGTCCATTTTAGAGTAGCAAAAACAAAAACAAAAGTTTTGATACATACAGTTTTTTTTTCATGTCTATTAACATAACACTTTTCAGGTAATGTGATGTCAACAATGCAAAATATAAAACCAGTAGAGAGCGGTACCACATATAGCAAATACAACACCAAGGCTGCGAACAGTCTCATTCAGCTTAAGATAGTTGCCAGGGAGAGGGATAGAGTTGGTGGCTAGGGAACAGAGTTTGTAGCTGGGACCAAAGTCAATGGCTTCTGTCTTTCCAATATTTAGTTGGAAAAAATTTTTAATCATCCAGTACTGGACATCGAACGGGCAGTTTCACAGCTTAGAGATAATGGAGAGATCAAGAGAGATGAGTTAGAACTGGATTTCATCAGCGTATTTGCCAATGCTATGTTTACAGATGATGTCACCAAGGGGCATTATGTAGATGAGAAAGAGAAGGAGACCAAGGATTGGGGGACTCCAAAGATAACAGTGCACGTGGGAAGAGAACCATTACAGGTGATTCTTTGGCTATGATTCAAGAAACATTAATGGAGCCAAACAAGGGCAGTTCCATTCAGCTGGGCAAATGAGGAGAGGCATTGGAAGAGGATGGCGTGGTCATCATCGTTGGCTGTCCCTCGATTCAAAGATGATGGGTCAAGTTTTTGCTATGGGTCTTCATGTGACTGAACAGTTCAATTCCTGGCCTGCAGATCTTTGTGTACATGGTGCAGGATGTTCTATAAGATAGTGGGATCCAGAGTGCAGGATTTGCTTCCTTTTCTTTCCTTCTCTGCTGCCATTCTGCCTCATCTTTAAGACACTGTGACTCAAAGAGTAATGTAGCTTGATGGACAGGTTGTTGCCATTCTGAACGATTGGTAGAAAACTCCTCTCAGTCATTAATGTCAAGGCTGCCGTGCTTCAAGGAAGCTTCTAGAATGTCTTTGAAGCATTTTTTTTGTCCACCCCGGGAACGCTTGCCATTTGAGAATTGAGAAACCAGGGCCTGACAGAGGAGATAGTTTCCAGCCATCAGAACACAGTGTCCAGTCGATTGAAGTTGATTTTTCAGAGGGTTTGCCTGAATTCTTGTGGAGCTGGCTTCAAGAGGGACACTTTGGTTGATGGTCCTCCCATTGAATCTGGAGGATACAATGGAGGCATTGCTGATGGAATTTCTCTAGCACTCTTATGTGTCGCTGATATACTGTCCAGGTCTCACTGCAGTACAGGAGTGTGAAGATGATGACTGCTCTGCACACTAGGGGGAGGATTTTCCCCTCGTCAGGCAGCATGGCGGATGGGCCCGGGAACGGCCGTGAGACTGACCACCACCCACGATCAAGCTCTGACCCTGATTTCACGTTGGCTGGCCAATTAACGGCCAGCCAGTATGAAAGGCGCACTGAGAGCCTCAGTGCTGCCGGGGTGGGGTGGGAGGAGGGCAAGCACTGAAGTGTGCACATGCGTGGGATAGCACACATTGACAGCTACCTGAAAGCACAGAGCTGCCTCAAGGAGCTGAAGGATTTTAAAATGAAAATCAAACTTTTTACATACGATATAAACATGTACATATAAACATGTACATTTAAACAGTCACATGAAGGGGGACATGTAAAAAACAATGATAAGAAAATGTTATTGCTTTTTTCAGTAACCGTTGGAAGCCTTATCCCGCCCATGGATGAGGTTTCATTAAAAATGCAAAGGCCATCTGGTTCGCCCGCCCGCCAACCAAACGGTTGAGTTGGCAGCGAAAAATGCAACTTAATTAATTACTTAAGGGCCTTAATAGGCTTCTTAACCGAAAGATCGCGAGAGTGGGCGAGGGTGTCGGGATGCTCGCCTGACATCATCACGCATTATTTCACTCCCGTTCGGGTCAAGCGCGCCACCATCTGTGGGATGAAAAATTCTGCCCTAGGACTTTCATTGACCTGTGGAGGCCTTTGTTGTCAAACACTCGCTGCCGTAGTTTGTAGATGGCTGAGCTGGTACAGCTGATCTGGTGTTGGACCTCCTCAATAGTGGTCTTTTGAGGGAGGTGGTTGCCAAGGTATGGGAAATGTTCAATATATTTCGGAGTCTCTTCTTCGACATATGGCAGCTGGAATATTTGGCTGAACAGGTGTGGGTCGACATATGAGCTTTATTTTGGGAACATTCAAGGACAGGCTGAGTTGTATGCAGAATTGAAGAGATCGAGAGTGGCTTGCAAATGCAGTGCAGAGTGGGTCAACTGCAAACTGTAGATCATGTATATCAATGGTGGTCTGTTTAGTTTTGGCACAGAGGCAACTGAGTTTGAAGAGTATTTAACACCTACACCAGAGGGCAGTTGATATTTGATGAGGTGAATAACCACTGTCAGGTAGATTGTAATTAGTATGGGGACTATCACACAGCTTTGTCTGGCCCAGGTCCAGACTTTGAAGGTGTCTGTTTCAGATCACCCACTCAAGACAGTGGAAGCCATATCGTCATGAAGCAATTGCAGGATTGTGATGAAGTTTCTTGGACATCAAATATTTGGAGCATAATCCCAAGAGCCTTGCGATTTACTGAGGCAACTGCTTTTGTCAGGTCAATGAACGCAATGAAGAGTTCCTGGTTCTCGGTATTTTTCTTGGATTTGTCTGGTACCAGGGCCATGTTAGAGGTTCATCTGGAAGGTCTAAAGCAGCATTGTGTCTCTGGGAGAATTTCCTCAGCCACAGGAGTAGGTGATTCAAGGGAATGCATGTCAGGACTTGTCCTGATACAGACAAGAGAACAATACCTCAATTGTTTCCACAGCATGACTTATCTCCCTTCTTGAAGGTAGTTACAATTGTCGCATCCCTGAAGTCAGGATTGAGAGGGGTCCTTCTGGCTGAACATCCCATTCTTTTTCTTCCCAAATCCATAGGATGAGTTCATGGAGTCTTGATATGAGCAAAGGTCTGCCGGCTTTGAAAGTCATCAGGGCCAGAGGCTTTGTTGTTTCTCGTCTGCTTGATTGCTTATTATAGCTCTCCCATCAATGGTGGTTTATCCATTGATTCTACTACAGGGTACTGGGCATTAGCCTGGAGAGTATCAGCTGTCACTGTGGATTCTTGGCCTTTTTTAAATGTTCATTCCAGTGTTGATGGATGGCATTGTAATTTTTAAGAAGAGAAACACCATCCTGTGAGTGAAGATGATTTTGTCCATTTGACTCAATCTATAGATGGCCCTGGTGGCTTTGCATGTCACGATGGTCAGCATATTGTTAGATCTCTCAGGCTTTCTCTTCCCACACATGTCCTTTACCTTGTTGATTTGTCTTTGGGTTTCAGCCTTGAGCTGTTGAAATGCTGTGCTCTTGACTTGTGACCTTGGGTTGTTCTGCCAAGCAATAAGGTTACTCATTTTTCTTTCAGGAGGTCACATATTTCAGCATTGATTTTGTTGAACCAGTCCGGGTGATGACAATGCTCGAACCCAATGGTCTGGACACAGGAGTCTAGTACAGTGACTTTATTTGATCCCGCTGCTCTGAAATTGAGTTGGATGTGTGAAGATCCTCCAGAATTGGCCATGGGCTGTACTTGGAGATCCTCCCTTCTGTTGGGCTCCTTTAGAAATGAGACACTGATCTTCTTGCTCTTGGACTTTTGAGTCTTGCGGTGCCTTAGTGATAACTGGATATTTATCACCCATCAGATAGGTCCATGATCTGACCAGCAGGCATCAGTCTCCCATATAGATCAAGTGATACAGACATAACTTAGATCTTTGACTTTAATTCAGGAGGTACCAGTGCTTTGATCTAGGATGACTCCATGTGGTTTTGTATTTGTCCTTCTGGCTGAAGAGGGTGCTTGTTATAATGAGGCCATACTGAGCACACTTTGTCAACAGGACACCATTTGCATTGGCTTTTCCCACCCCATTTTCCCAATTGTTCCACTCCAGACAACAGAGTCACGGCCAACTCTGAAATTAAACTGCCCAGAAGGATGATCTTTTCTTCTTTTAGGATGCGTGAGGATTTCATCAAGGTCAAAATAGAACTTTCCTTAATATTTTCATTGGAACTGCATTGATGTTGGTGCCATTTTGGTCATGGGATGGGAGGTAATGACATAGTGGCATTGTCACTGGACTCACAATTCAGAGACCCAGAGGCCAGAATTTTCACATCGGCGTACGGTGGGGGGCCCGGCATGCCGACATGTAAGATGGCACGCAGTGACGTCGGGCGTGCATTCCGACGTCACCGCACATCATTCAAATCTGTCGTTCGGCGGGCGCGTGCCAGAGGCAGCTGCGTGCCCGCTGAACTGTCAAAGGCCTGTTAAGGCCATTAAAAAGCCAATTATAGTAATTATCAATGCTGCCTGTCCAACCTTTAGGTTGACGGGCAGGCGAAGAGCCCAAGTGGCCTTCGTGTTTTTTAGGAAACTTCAACCATGGGCGGGATGAGGTTTCCTGAAGGTTTTATTAAGTAAATAAATTTTTTTTCAACAATTCATAAAAAAATGATACTGTCACATGAAGGGACATATCTAAATAATTTTTATCTTTCTTTATTTAAAACCTTCAATATGAAGTAAATCTCCCTGAGGCAGCTCCGTGCCTCAGGGAGATTTCTGCGCTCTTTTGCGCGCATGCGCGAAACAGTGCAGGCCCCAACTTTCCCTCCTCCCCCCGACAGCACAGGTAGCACTGAGTGCTACCAGCCGTGCGTAATTGCCCCACCCACATAAAATGGCGGCGCGCAGCCGATCGCGGGCTGCGATTGGCTCCGCACCCGCCCATGCCCACTCCCGACTGGCTCGCCCGACAGGCAGAAAGTTCTGCCCAGGGTGATGTTCTGGGGGCCTGAGTCTGAATCCCGCCATGGCAGATGGTTGAATTTGAATCCAATAGAAAGAATTAAAAGTCTAATGATGTCCATGAAATCATTGTCGATTGTTGTAAAAACCCAACTGGTTCACTAATGTGGGAAGGAAATCTGCTGCCCTTACCTGATCTGGCCTACATGTGACTCCAGACCCACAGCAATGTGGTTGGTTCTTAAAAGCCCTCTTAACAAGGGCAATTAGGGATGGTCTAGCCAGCGATGCCAACATCCCATGAATGAATAAAAGCAAAGACTGAGCTGTAGGTGGTGTCATAAGTTTTTCATTTACACAGTTGGAGAGTTCCGTCAGTGCATCCAAGATCCTATTCCATGGACACAAGGGTTGCCATCAGCCTTTCTTTTCCTAGCTGTCGACCCCAGAACGATATCAATGGTTTGGTTGAGTGGACGGAGAAGTGGCAAATGGAATTCAATCCGGAAAAGTGTGATGTAATGCATTTGGGGAGGGCAAACAAAGCAAGGGAATACTCAATAAATGGGAAGTTATTGGGAGGGGTTGAGGAAGTGAGAGACCTTGGAGTGCATGTCCACATGGCCCTGAAGGTGGCAGAACAGGTAGACAAGGTGGTCAAGAAAACATATGGAATGTTTTCCTTTATCAGGCGAGGTATTGAATACAAAAACAGGATGTAATGATGGAACTGTATAAAACACTGGTTAGGCCACAGCTGGAATTTTGTGTACAGTTCTGGTCACCACATTACAAGAAGGATATAATTGCACTAGAGAGAGTGCAGAGGAGATTCACAAGAATGTTGCCAGGGCTTGAAAATTGCAGCTATGAGGAGAGATTGGATAGGCTAGGGTTGTTTTCCTTAGAACAGAGGAGGCTAAGGTGTGACCTAATTGAGGTGTACAAAATTATGAGATAGGGTAGAGAGGAAAGACTTATTTTCCCCTAGCCGAGGGGTTAATTACCGGGGGGGGGGGGGGGGGGGGGGGGGCATAGATTTAAGGTGATTGGTAGAAGGATTAGAGGGGACATGAGGAAAAACTTTTTCACCCAGAGGGTGGTGGGCATCTGGAATTCACTGCTTAAGTTGATGGTTGAGGCTACATCGCTCAACTCATTTAAAGGTACTTGGATCTGCATCTGAAGTGCTGTAACCTGCAAGGCTACAGATCAGATTCTGGAAAGTGGGATTAAAATGAGCAGCTAGTTTCTTTGCTTTCTTTTTAGCTGGCGCAGACACAAAGGGCTGAATGGCTGAACGTTTCTATGGTTCTTTCCAGTAGAAGGTGTATCCCCCTGCTTGTTCTTTCAGCTGCCCCTCCCAAAGAAGGCATGTCTCAATGAGGATGGCAATATCAATTTAGAGCCTTATTACGATTGCAATTCTTTCCGGACGGTCACTCTTCAGATTACAATGAGTGTTCTAACATTCCAAGTTGCAAAATTTAAAGTTTTTTTTCTTTGACCACAAAGATGGTGATCCCACAGGATGTGGTTCCCCAGCAAGGAGATAGCGGGACAGCCAACTTTTAGGGCACCTTATCTAAGTCCTTCCTCATTTGGGGCGAGCAGAAGGTATCCTGAAAAGGGCTGTTCAGTCACAGATTCTGCTGCCCAAAAACAGATCTGTCCCTACACAGGTGTCCAACAACCTTCATGTATTTGTTGCCTTTGTGCATATTCTTGGTTAATGACTCCAAGGTTCACAGGCCTTCTCTATTGCCAACTCTCCATCACCACAGGACTTAGCAAATGCACCCTGGTAAAAGCGTTTACAAAGGAAAGGGAGGATGTAGATAACTAAGTCCAGGAGGAACACTGCAAGATATTGGACGGGATAGTCATAAAGAGAGAGGAAGTATTTGAAGGGTTGAAATCCTTGAAAGTTGATAAGTCACCAGGGCCAGATGGATTGTTTCTGAGGCTGCTGAAGGAAGTCAGGGAGGAGATAGCGGATGCTCTGAGGATGATTTTCCAATCTTCACTAGATACAGGGGAGGTACAGGAGGGCTGGAGAAATGCAAACGTAGTTCTATTGTTTAAAAAGGGATCAAAGGAAATGGCAAACAATTATAGGCCAGTTAGTCTTACATCAGTGGTGAGCAAATTAGTAGAATCAATCCTGAGAGATAGGATTAACTGTCATGTGGAAAGGCATGGACTAGTCAGGGATGGTCAGCATGGATTTGTTAAAGGAAGGTCTTGCCTCACAAATTTGATTGAATTCTTTGAGGAAGTGACAAGAAGGGTTGATGAAGGTAGTGCAGTGGATGTTGTGTACATGAATTTTAGCAAGGCATTTGACAAGGTCCCACATGGCAGATTGGTCAGGAAAGTAAAAGCCCATGGGATTCAGGGTAATGTGGCAAACTGGATAAAAGGTTGGCTTTGTAACAGGAAACAAAGGGTAATGGTTGATGGATGCCCTTGCGAATGGAAAGTTGTCTCAAGTGGTGTTCCACAGGGCTCGGTGTTGGGACACTTGCTGTTTGTGTTATACATTAACGATTTGGATGTGAACATGGGGGGCACGATTGGGAAATTTGCAGATGACACAAAGATTGGCCAAGAAGTGGATAGTGTAGAGGATAGCCATAATCTCCAAAACGATATAGATGGGTTGGTGGAGTGGGCAGTAAAGTGGCAGATGGATTTTAACATAGAGAAGTGTGAAGTCATACATTTAGGGAGGTCAAACAGTTACAGGGATTACACAATAAATGGGAATATACTAAGAGGGTTAGATGAAGTGAGAGATCTTGGCATACAAGTACACAGGTCCCTGAAGGCAGCAGTTCAAGTAGACAAGGCTGTAAAGAAGGCACATGGAATGCTCTTCTTCATTGGTAGAGGTATAGAATATAGAAGTAAGGATATAATGTTGGAATTGTATCAAACATTGGTGAGGCCACAACTGGAGTATTGTGTGCAGTTCTGGTCACCACATTACAGGAAGGTCGTAATAGCTCTGGAGAGAGTGCAGAGGAGGTTTACAAGAATGTTGCCAGGGTTAGAAAAGTGTAGCTACAAGGAGAGATTGGATAGGTTGGGGGTATTTTCCTTAGAATAAAGAAGGCTGAGAGGTGACTTGATTGAGGTGTACAAAATTATGAGGAGAATAGATAGAGTGGACAGGATAAAATTGTTTCCCTTGGTGGAGAATTCTACAACCAGGGGACATAGATTCAAGATAAGTGGCAGAAAGTGTAGGGGGGACATGAGGAAGGACTTTTTTACGCAGAGGGTAGTGGGTGTCTGGAATTTGCTGCCTAAGTTGTTGGTAGAGGCAGAAACTCTAAACTCTTTTAAGAAGTACCTGGATCTGCACCTTAAGTGCTGTAAGCTTCAGGGCTATGGGCCGGGTGCAGGATGGTGGGATTAGAAAGGGCACTTGCGTGTCCTCAGGCTGGCATGGACAAGGTGGGCCGAATGGCCTCCTTCTGTGCTGTAACTTTTCTATGGTTCTATGGTTCTGTGATTCTAAGTGAATGGGTGACTTTGTTTAACGTGGGGACCTTGGAACGCCGTCATTGTCCACATGATCGTGACGGATTGGCAGTCAGATTTTGGTGACGTGTTGAACCATGATGACCGGGACCATCTTGCCACTGCAGCCTTCTTCCACCTTCACAGCTGGTGAATTGTACAGTCTTCCTTCGCCTGTTTTGCGGTTGAGGGCACATTGTCTGGCACCCCATACCTAGACTCAAACCAGACACTGACTGGGTGAATGCTTTGTAGAAAACCTCCATTCAGCCCGCAAGCATGACCCTGAGCTTCCTGTCACTTGTTATTTTAATTATCCACCTTGCTCCCACTCTGACCATTCTACAGTGTTCTAATGAAGCTCGGTGCAAGCTCGAGGAACAGCATCTCATCTTTCAATGTTGCACTTTGCAGTCTTCTGGACTCAACATTGCATTCAACGAACTTAGAACATAACCTTTGCCCCCATTTTGTTTTGTGTTTTTTGCTGGTTCGGTTTCTTCCTTTGGCTGTTTCTTAATCTCTTTACTTTGTACTTGGATGGCTTTGACTTTTGTAGCATGAAACCTTTTGTCATTTAATCTGTACTGTCCTCCACCTTATCACAGACCTTCCCTTTTGTTGTTCTACCCTCCTCACCCCTTTCACTTGCTCAAAACCTATTGTATTTCTAACTTCCATTCTGATGAATGGTCACAGATCTGAAACATTTCTTCCTCCAGAGATGCTACCTTACCTGCTGAGCATTTTCTGTTTTTATCTCTGACTTCCAGCATCTATAGTATTTGTTGTAAGATGTGTGTAGTTTGGTAGGTCTCATGAAGAGGTTCTGAGTCTTGTATAGTTTAACAACAATAGTTTATTAACTACCAGTAACTATATACATATATACAATATAAGGTCTAAGCCAGGAACTGTCTCTATGCTTGCTTCTACACACGTCTCTGTCCAGTGTCCAAGGCTGCCCTCCAGACTTGGATCATGTGTTCCTTTACATCACACTGTGGGTGGTACTGTACCCAGTCCCACATTAACCCCTTCTATGCCAGACCCTTATATTACACTTTCCCCCAAGTCTTTATCCAACGTATTTACAATGTATTCTTATTTACAAAATCTATTTTCATTACTCTGCTACCCCTTCTCTGCCCCTTAAGTCTTTGTGTTTACAGGTTCAGGCGGTCTGGAGGCTTTACAACTTTTCCAGATTTAGTCTTTACAACAGTAAGAGGAGTGGTAGACTCTGTTGTTCTGGGCAAGCCTTGATGAATAGGAGGTTGATTTGAATATGGTCATTCTGGCATTTGGTTGGTTGTTCTTTAATCTCTTTTCTCATTATTTGGTGTTGATCAACTCCCGATCTGATGTTACAGATGGTCATCAGTTTATCCACTTCCTTGCAGGAAGAACGAATTCTCCACGCATCTGTAGTGCTCATTCTGTTTTCCTTCCTACATGTGGTTCACCATGATGCACAAGGGAGTTTATGTTTCAAGAATGGAACCTTCATTCCCACTTGTTTTACAACTTTAGCCAAAAATTTGATTACTCTCTTATTTTCTGGTTGTTTTTTGAGCTTATAAGTCTTTTCATTTGGCTCAGCTACTACTCTGGCAAGTTGAGTTGTCTTTGTTTCAGAGTTACCTGTGGAACTCTTATATAAGTTTAACAACTTCACCTAGGCATTCAGCTGTTTTCAGAATGTTTCTTTCATGGTCACCGACTGCCCCTTAGACTTGTTCAATTCAGTCATTAGACCTTCAATCTGTTTAATAGAATTTTCTTTACCTGCTTTCAAAGTCTGGATTTGCTCTTCCATACTATGCATCTCATCCTTGGTGTTGCTCAGATTGGATCAAAGTTCAAGAATTTAATCAGTTTTGCTTGTTAATTCTGCTTTCAAGTAACTGTTCTGATGGATCAGCAATTCTTTTTTCCTGTTCCAGGCATTTTCCACGATGCTTACTAGAGACTTCTGATGCTTGAAGTTCAAGTTTTAATTGAAGATCTACCTTTGTTGAATTTGTTTCTACAAGGTTATCATTTAGGTGTTTCAAATCCTCTTTCAAGTGTTCTACTTCCTGAGTGACATTCCAGTGTTCTCATCAGTTCTAATTTTTTCTTTACAAACTCATCTTTCATACGTGAAAGTTGGTTCTCCATGCTGGTCAGTTTTTCTTTAGCAGAGCATAATTCCTCTGTGCTATCCTTCAAGCTCACATTCTGTAACTGCACTTCTGCCAATTGTTTCTGAAACTCTTCATGCTCTTTTGTGAGAACTTCTATTTTCTCTTGCCATTCTAGATTCTTGACATTTATTTCAACCATTTCATCTTTCAATAACTCAATGGTTCTCAGTAAGTTTGGGGAATCCGATGTTTTTCCTTCTTGTTCCTTAGTCTTTAGCTCCAAATCTATTTTTTCGAATCTTACTTCCAACTTTTCTTTATCTGCCTAGAGTTTGGAACACTCTATTACTTTGCCTTCAATCACAGTCAGGTGACTCAGCACTGCCACCTGTTGTTGCAGTTTGGGTAATGTGTCGGGATTTTCAAAAAGATTTATTATTAAGATGTCCAGAAGGTTCCCTGTCTCTCTAGCGCCATTGTGTGGTTTGCTTGAGTATTGTCTTTCACCCTTTCATAGCTTTACTGGGGATTTTCTGTCCCTTTTTTAAGCTCAGTGTGCTCCATAACTTGAAGGTTAAAGTATTTGTCAAAGGTTTTTAATACTTCGTCAAAGCTGGTTGAGGATTCATCAATGCACTGCATTAGGATTACTTCATCAGCAAGTTCACCAAACAAATATAAAAATATATTAATCTGGACTTCTTTAGGTTTCCTACTTAGGCCAATGTACTCCAGTATTTTTTAAAAATTCATCTCCAAGAGACCCAAGTTTGTGACTGGTCTGGCCTTGGATGAGTCTAAACTGGCCTGGTAAAGTAGATTTTTGCTCCATGGTCATTTCAATTTTATAAGTGTACAGATTTAAATGCTGTTAGGATATCCATGATGGTGCCACTATATGCTTCTTCTCAATGAGATTTCTTGCACTTGTCAGTTTTGATGGGGTCCCACAGTAATGACGGTCCCAATTTCCTTGTTTAAAATTTTCAGCAGCGACTCCCTGGACTGACCGCTCTTGTCTTCCCCGCACTACATATTTTTGGGTTATGAAACCATCAATTCCCAGCTTTTGCTGGGTCTTTTAACTGCCGATTATTTGTTATTTAATTGTTTTATTGTTCAGAACGAGCCCGGCCGCTACGTGTTCAGGCCTCAACTCAGGACTCGTGCTGTTCACGGTGCATTTCAAAATGTCAATTCTGACTGCTGCTGACTTAAAAGCTTTTTTAAACTCATTATAGCCAAGGACCTAAGTTTTTAGCTCACCCTTGCTAGGTCTTCTGACTCTGCACTCTCTGGATATTGGAGCTGGACTCCCACAAGATTCAATGGAGTTTTCTGCTGCACTATGGAGTTTTATTTCTGCCTTCTGCTTCCAATCCTGCTTTGGAGCTTTTCCCTGGTGATCTCCTTCTGCATCTTCGCTTCTGATGCTTTTTGTCAGGTTAGAATGTAACTTTTTCAATCTTCCAGGTTTTGAATTTCTTCTCCAACTTCATTGAGGTTCTGGGTTGCTCTGACAGCTGCCACTATGTCATATGATGTTGTGTGTAGTTCGGTAGGTCTCTTGAAGAAGTCCTGAGTCTTGTATAGTTTAACAGTAAGCGTTTATTAACCATGAGTAATTGTATACATATATACAGTATAAGGTCTAAGCTAGGAGCTGTATCCATTCTTGATTCTACACACATCTCTGTCCGGTCCAAGTGTGCCTGCTAGATTCGGGTCATATGCTCCTTTACATCAAACTGTGTTAACCTTTTCTCTGCCAGACCCTTAATACTACAGTATTTTGCTTTTGTGTTGGTGGTTGAGTTGAATTTAGTATGGAATGTTGGATATTTCGTTGGATAAAGATGTTACGGAATGGTTGTTTTGTACTCACTTTTATTTCAACGTTATGGATAAGAAGATGCTGTAAAGGTCTGTAAAAGAGAGATAGTAAGTTATGGGACTGTTGTACAACAGTGATCTGTGGCAGTGTTACTGGAGTCCAATGAAGCACTCATTGACAGCTTGACTAGAACATGGATGAATGAGGCTGCCTCCTTCCTTTGTCCTCCTTCTCCTGCTCTGCCTCTTCCTCCTTTTTTACCTCCTCCTCCTTATGTGCACACTGGTTCTCTGGCAGCTTCATTATGGCCAGATTGTGGAACAGACCCCGCATGAATCAGGATATCCAATCCAGCGAGCAATACAGGGGTCCTCCAGCATGGGCAAGCAGCCAAGCTGCTGCTTTGGCATCCCAGTGGTCTGTTCAATGATGTTTCTTGTAGCAGCATGGCTCTCATTATATGCATGCTGGCCACATGTGGATGCTCGTGAAGTCCAGGCATTAGCTGGATACAAAGTGGATAGATCTGGTCACCCTGCAACCCTGATTCGATATCCTGGCTGAAAGATTGTTGGAACAATGGACTGGCACTGAATGAAAGCATTGTGACAGCTGCAAGAATAGCAGGCATTCACCAGCTACGTCAGCTGTGGCAATAGACCAGAAGCCCATAATTTTGGACACAAATAGTTCCATGAGTTTCTCATAGGCAGTGCCTGAGATGAGGATGAAAGGCATTGTGGGAAGTTGCTGGAGGGAATGGTTTGTTGTGAAGAAGGATTTGGAGAAATTCCTTGTAGGATGATTTAGCTATGGAAAGGGAGCAAACACTACAGCTTAAGATGGTTGAACCTTACTTAACAATGAATAGCCAAGCTAGATACTCATTTAGTACATTTGAACATGCAGGCAAATAGATTTCAACTCCTGAGGTGCCTACTCCAATGGGATAGCAGTGAGAATAGGAAACTGGAATTTGACGAAGTCAAAGGCTTTGAAGAAAGAGTCTTAGAGTGGCTGGATTTTTTTATTAATTTACAGGATGTGGGCGTTGCTGACTAGGGCAGCATTTATTGCCCATTCCTAATTGCCCTTGAGAAGGTGGTGGTGAGCTCCCTTCTTGAACCGCTGCAGTCCATGTGGTGTAGGTACACCCACAGTGCTGTTAAGGAGGGAGTTCCAGGATTTTGACCGAGCAACAGTGAAGGAATGGTGATATAGTTCCAAATCAGGATGGCGTGTGGCTTGAAGGGGAACTTCCAGGTGGTAGTGTTCCCAAACATCTGCTGCACTTGTCCTTCCAGGTGGTGGCAGTCGTAGGCTTGGAAGGTGTTGCCTAAGGAGCCTTGGTAAGTTTCTGCAGTGCATACTATAGATGGTACACACTGCTGCCAACGTTTGTCAGTGGTGGAGGGAGTGAATGTTTGTTGGAAGGGGTGCCAATCAAGTAGACTGCTTTGTCCTGAATGGTGTCAAGCTTCTTGAGGGATGTTGGAGCTGCACTCATCCAGGCAAGTGGAGAGTATTCCATCACACTCCTAACTTGTGCCTTGTAGATGGTGGACAGACATTGGGGAGTCAGGTGGTGAGTTACTCAGGATTCCTAGCCTCTGACCTGCTCTTGAAGGCTAGTCCAGTTCAGTTTCTGGTCAATTGTAACCCCCAGGGTTTTGGTAGTGGAGGACTCAGCAATGGTAATACCATTGAATGTCTGGGGGTGATGATTAGATTCTCTCTTGTTGGAGATGGTCATTGCCTGGCACTTTGTGTGGTGCAAATGTTACTTGCCACTTGTCAGCCCAAGCTTGGATATTGCCCAGGTCTTGCTGCATTTGGACATGGACTGCTTCAGTATCTGAGAAGTCATGAATGGTACTGAACATTGTGCAATCATCCCCACTTTTGACTTATGAAGGAGGGAAGGTCATTGATGAAGCAGCTGAAGATGGTTGGGCCCAGGACACTACCCTGAGGAATCCTGTGGTGATGTCCTGGAACTAAGATGATTGACCCCCAAAAAACCACATCTATTTCCTTTCTGCTAGGAATGACTCCAACCAGCGGAAAACTTTCCCCCCTGATTATGTGGGGTATGAGTGAAAGAGTTATGAGATCAATCTTTCCAGGAGTGAAAGGAGGTGATGGAAATTTCTGGGGGCAGGCAGGGGAGAAAGAAAATGAGGGAGCGATGTGAGGTAACCTGTTGATAATGGAAACCTCAGAAGTCTCAGGGCTCACATTTACTGACAAAGTCAGTGAGTGGCAATGTGTGTGTGCTGGAATTAGTATACAAGGTTTGCTTTGAGGAAATGAGGTGAAACAAGGAACATATGAACATAAGAAATAGCAACAAGAGTAGACTATTTGGACCCTCGAGCCTGCTCTGTCATTCAATAAGATCATGGCTGATCTGCTTGTGTTTCGAATTCTACATTCCCATCTCTCCCCGATAACCTTTGATTCCCTTGCCTAACAAGAATCTATCCACCCCTGCCTTAAAAATATTCAATGACCCAGCCTTCTGGGCAGAGAGGTACAAAGTCACACAACCCTCTGAGAGAAAAAAATTCTCCTCATCTCTGTCTTAAAAGGGCGTCCCCTAATTTTAAAACAGTGCCCTCTAGTTCTGGACTCACCCACAAGAGGAAACATCCCTTCGATGACCATCTTGTCAAGGCCATTCAGGATCTTGTATACTTCAATCAAATCACCCATCACTCTTCTAAACTCCAGTGGAAACAAGCCCAGCTTGTCTGACCTTTCCTCATAAGACAACTAACTCATTCCAGATATCAATCTAGTAAACCTCTTTTGAATCGTCTCCAATGCATTTACATCCTTCCTTTAATAAGGACATCAAAATTGCACGCAGTATTCAAGGTGCAGTCTCAACAATGCCCTGTATAACTGCAGCATAACATCCTTACTTTTATGTTCAATCCCTCTCATAATAAAGGATAGCATTCCATTAGCCTTCTTAATTACTTGCTGTGCCTTCATACTAACTTTTTGTGACTTATGTACTAGAACACCTGGATCCCTCTGCACTTCAGGATTATGCAGCTGTTCTCCATTTAAGTAATACTCTGCTTTTTTGTTCTTCCTGCCAAAGTGAACAACTTCACGTTTTCCCACATTAAACTCCATTTGCAAGATCTTTGCCCATTCACTCAAACTATCTATATCTATCTGCAACCTCCTCATGTCCTCTTCACAACATACTTTCCTACCTATCTTTGTGTCATCTGCAAATTTAGTTACCATATCTTCACTCTCCTCATCTAAGCCATTGATGTAAGTCGTAAAAAGTTCAGGCCCCAGCACAGACCCCTGTGGGACTCCACTTGTCACATCCTGCAAATCCAAAAAAGACCCATTTATGCATATTCTCTGCTTTTTGCCAGCCAGCCAATCTTCTATCCATGCTAATATGTTACCCACTACACCATGCGCTTTTATTTTCCGTAATAACCTTTTAAATGGCACCTTATCAAATGCCTTCTGGAAATCCAAGTACTGTATGTCTATAGGCTCCCCTTTGTCCTCTGCACATGTTACTCCTTCAAAAGACTCCAATAAATTGGTTAAACATGATCTTCCTTTCACAAAACCATCCTGACTCTTCCTAATTGCCTTGAGCTCTTCTAAGTGCCCAGCTATTACCTCCTTAATGATCAATTCTAACAACTTCTCCACAACAGATGTCAAGCTAAATGGTCTAAAGTTTCCTGTATTCTGCCTCCCTCCCTTCTTGAATAGAGGGATTATATTTGCTACTTTCCAACCTGATGGAACCTTTCCACAGTCTAGCGAATTTTGGAAAATTAACACCAGCGCATTGACTACCTCATTAGCCACCTCTTTTAAGACCCTAGGATGTAGTCCATCAGGACCCGGAGACTTGCCAGCCTGCAGCTCCATCAATTTGTTCAGTGCCATTTCCCTAGTGATTTCAATTTCACCAAGTTCCTCTTTCCCGTTCGCCTCCTGATTTGCAGCTATTACTGGAGTGTTTTTTGTATCCTCTATAGTGAACACAGAAGCAAAATACTTATTCATTTCTCCTGCCATTTCCTTATTATCTATTATTAACTTCCCACTGTCACTCTCTAGAGGACTAGCACTCACTTTACTTACTCTTTTCCTTTTTAAACACCTGTAGAAACTCTTGCTATCCATTTTCACATTTCTAGCTAGCTTCCTCTCATACTTTAATTTCTTTCTCTTGGTCAACCTTTCAGTCATTCTCTGCCGTTCTTTATATTCTGACCAATCATTTGTCCTGCCACTCATCTTTGTGGAGTTGTATGCTTTTTCCTTAAGTTTGATGTTTTCCTTAACTTCTTTAGTTAACCATGGATGGTGGGTACTCCCCTTAGAATTTTTCTTTATAATAGGAATGTACTTATTCTGAATACTCTGAAATATCCCTTAAACTGCTTCTCTATTGATCTATCCTGTAGCCTAGTTTCCCAGTTCACTTCAGCTAGCTCAGCTTTCATCCCCACAAAGTCCCCCTTATTTAAGTTTAAGATATTCACTCTTCTCCCTTTCAAACTGGATGTAAAATCAGCTATGGTTGGGAATGCATGTTCAGGTGGAGGTTGAATTAACAAAGGAAAAGGAATCTATCGGTGCTTTCAGGGAGGATTAACAAAGGAAAAGGAATCTATCGGGTGCAAGGGGCTGAGTAAATGGGAAACTAGGCTACAGGATAGATGGGAAAAATTGAGGTGTATCAATGTAGGGAAGGAGCAGAAGGAATAGGGTGGAATATACCGGTGTGATGCAGAGTACGGTGCTATACCACCAAGGCATCTTCTATTAAATATGTCTATTACATATAGTCAAATTACTGCAACACTCAAGTCCATGTATAGTTGTTAGAATGGAAAACTTTTCTCAGCAATTCCAATTCACCATAAAGAGTGGGGAATTAAACGCTGCCACATTCCCAGAGATTCGAACTGTATTCTGTGTACCGTATGGTAACTGATGTTAATGAGTTAGGCTTCTATCCAAAGCAAACAAATACTGATATCCACTAGCAATTTAAAGCATAGGCCTTGTAGAGGGGAACAATTTAGCCCTGGGACTCCAGCTCTTATGCAAACCTACTTAATGACATTATAATAATTTTAACTAATCTGATAAGATGTCAATAAACATTGATAATAAACTTTGCTTAGCCTATTCAACTGTACATACTGTTCCAATTTCTATAAATACCAGCACCTTATTTAAACTTTTGTCATTTACGTTTTATAAAATTCCATATGTCTGTGCCAAAATTCTCCTACCACTGAGGGAAATCTGCACCTGAGGAGCCAGAAGATGAAAAGGCAGAGCGCATAGGAGTTTTTTGTAATTTATGTAATTTGTGTCACAATGATTGAATCTGTATTTGAAATCATTAAGGCTAATATAAGTTGCAACTTATAACTTTTTTTGCCTGAATGAAACATTTTCACCAATGTAATATTATTTTTGTCCGAAATAATTGTGTTAACCAGATGAAAGGTTTTGAATTCCAATTCCAACTCACTTTGCTTTATGAACTGTTAATATTAAATGTTTGTCAAGATGAATTTGACGTGATGCCATTTCACTTCTTTACTTCTGTTCTCATTTCAACCTATTGGTCACAATGTATTTAGAGTTCAAGACAGGAAATTGGAGATATTAATATTAACAGGACAATTTAACGATCTCTGCAGCAGCCTGAGGAAACATTTCAAGGTTTCCCTACAATTTTTCTTCCAGTTGTAACTGCACTGTGAAGTATTCTCTTTCATTGAATTATAGAATGATATAGCACTGAAGGACGCCATTGAGCCCATTGTGCTCATACTAGTTCTTTGGCAGAGCTGTACAATTAATCCCACTCCCTGCCCTGCTCGAGCTTCTTCCTCTCTCTGTCACGATGGCGTCTGTAGCCGACACAAAGCTCTACGATATCCTCAGAGTCAGCTCCGGAGCCACAGAGAACGAACTCAAGAAGGCATACCGCAGATTGGCTAAAGAATACCATCTGGATAAAAATCCAAATGCTGGAGACAAGTTTAAAGAAATAAGCTTTGCATATGAAGTTTTATCAAATCCAGAGAAGCGTGAACTTTATGCCCTGTCCCCATAGCCCTGTAAATTTTTCCCATCAAGTAATTGTCAATTTTTTTTCTTGAGTATTACTATTGAAACTTCTCCCACTATTCTTTCAGGCGGTGCATTCCAGATCACAGGATCTTGCTGCGTAAACACTTTTCCTGATGTCGCCTTTGATGCTTTTGTCAATCACCGTAAATCTGTGTCCTCTGATTACTGTTTGGAGAAATGCCTTTGCCTTTGTGCACTGTGCATGTTGTGTACTGTGGCTTGCCACAGTTATGTGACTGCTGAGTCATGTGACCTCTGATGTCATTCCTTTGTGAGTAAAGGATTCAGGGAGAAACCATTTTATGCACCACATGGAATAATTACCAACACTACTGCCAGTTTTGCCTTATTAATTCAATCAAAACAATTAATGATTTTGTACACCTCTATCAAATTTCACCTTAAACTTCTCCCCTCTAGGGAAAAGAATCCCAGCCGATCCATCTCTCCATATAAGGAAAGTCCATCTTCCCATCCATTACCATTCCAGTAAATCTCCTCTGCACCCGCTTAAGGCCTTGCCATCCTTTGCAATTCTCTGTTGATAGCTCAGGTTCATGTTGTACAATGGGCCGGGATTTTACAGATGCAACAAGACTCCTGCTGTTCGGGCAACACCGCTTCTGCGGGCAATGGGTTCCATGTACACATTTCACAGGCAGCAGCTATTTAAGTGTTTGCTGCTGGGTCTGCCATTCTATTAAGGACAGAGACCCATCTCAATTGGGCCGGCAGCACACCACTGGGAGCTAGCACTTGGAAGAAGATGATGCAGCAATGGCTGTGTGCCCTCACAACCAGGTAAGTGAGATATGGGGGCACCAGGGCCAGTCAGACAGGCCTGCTGAGTGGCCAGTTGAGGGAGTTGCTAAGAGAAGGCATTGGGGTGGCCATTGCTGCTGGGGGACCCCTTCATGAGAGCTCGCTAGGCGGCTGCCAGGGCTGATGACCTGCCAGGGCTGATGACATGCCAGCAGATGCAGGAACAGGGTTTCAATTGGCCACTTTAGGGGCCCAATTGGGATCCAAGCAGGTAGGCTGCCTGCCACCTTCCCTACCTATGGTAAATGACACAACAGTGGCAAGGTCTCAACCTACTTTCATGCCATTTGGCCAGCATTCCCACCCACGAGCCTGTCCCCAAATGCCCTGTAAAACTCAGCTCATGGTTTCAGGAGCACCCAAGTACCAGAGATGACCAAACTTCCAGTCTGAGCGACCCCACTGCCTAGCCAAGTGGGCTCAGACCACCAGTGGTTTTCAACGAAAATAAGGCCCTGTGGAACCTGTCCAGAGAGGCTGAGACAACGTTCACAATGACAAAAACAACTGGTATTTTTATAGCAGCTTCTTTAACAGAATAAAACATCCCAAGGCACTTCACAAAAGCATAATCAAACAAAATTTGATTCTGAGCCACATAAGGAGATACTGGGGCAGATGAGGTTTTAAGGAGCATGGAAAGGTTTAGGGAAGGAATTCCAGAGCTTAGGGCCTAGGCAGCTGAAGACATGGCCATCAACAGTGGAGGGATTAATATCAGGGATGGTCAAGAGACCAGAATTGGAAGAGTGCCATTGGGAAGACCAGGATTGGAATAGTGCAAACAATATATGTATGACTGGAGAAGATTACAGATATAGAGTGGGGTGAAGACAAGGTGGATTTGAAAGCAAGGGTGAAATTTTTAAAATTGGCACATTGCTTAACTAGGAGCCAATGTAGGTCAACGGACACTGGGGCGTGATATGTGAGGAGGACTTGATGCGAGTTAGAAAATGGGGAGCAGAGTTTTGGACAAGTTTATATTTATGCAGGGTAGAATTTAGGAGGTTAGACAGGAGTGCAGTAGAATAGTCAAGGCCAGAGATAACAAAGGCACAAATGAGGGTTTCAGCAGCTGATGAGCTGAGGCAGGGCAAGTGATGTTCTGGAGGGAAATCAGCTGTTTTAATTACGATGAGGATATGTGGTTGGAAGCTCATCCTGGGGTCAAATATGACAACAAGGTAGTGAATAGTCATGATTAGCCTCAGTTTGCCAGGGAATAGAGTCAGTGGCTAGAGTTTGTGGCAGGAACTGAAGAAAAGGCTTTGGTCTTCCCAATATTTAGCTGGAGGAAATTTCTGCTCATCCAATGTTAGATGTTGGGCAAGCAGTCTGCCAACCTAAAGGCAGTAAAGGAGTCGAGAGAAATGGTAGTGAGATAGAACTGGGTGGAAACTGGTACAGATACAGTGTCTCAAAACCAGCAACCCCGGGTCCAAGGCCGTACCAGATTTTGGATCTTGCTGGATTTCAGTCAAGCCAAGCAGGGTCGGGTGGAGTCAAGAGTCGCTCAGAGCATGGGAGTAGCCCAGAAGGAAAAAACAATAAAAACTGGGAAATAAGAATACTGGTCTGAACCGGTCTTGTATACCTTAAATGGAAGTCCAGTAAAAACCGGGAAATAAGAGTACTGATCTAAACTTTATGGGAGACTGGCACACAAGCGGATAACTAGTCCAGCACCACAGCACGCCAATGAAGCACCTAGCTGAACTGTCCTGGTAAGTTTTTTTATATTTTACATGTATGTGTGATGTGGATGGAGTGAAAGATGTTAGGAATGTCTGACCAAGTTACACATGATGCACCTTGGTCCTGATGTTTTACAAGCCATGAATGCAGTGTTTGTGCTGTAATCACACCCGCTGGTGCCCCCTCCCAGTGCTGGAGTTTGCAGTATCAGTGGGAGGGGTCCCCTTAGTTTCATTGGGCAAGTGGATATGTGCCACTTTGAGAGCATCTTTGCCCCATTAGCCTGCCTGGAAACTTGGGTGGTCACCTGCTTGTGGGAATTACGCACACTTCTATCCCGCACCCACCCAGTGATCCCCACCAATCTTGCTAACTCTCCAATTTACCCCTGAGCAGTGAGGCCAGTCCAGTAAAGAAAAGTAATATTTTATCTTTCCTGTTTGAGTTTTGAGGCCTTTTGGCAGACCTCGTCACCTGTAGGCAGGTCCATGGGCATGTATGTGCTGGCTGGTCCACTTTATCTCCTTGGACAAAATGACACCAGGTCCCATCCATGGCTAGGAACAGGAACTGCCAGCTTATGGAGATCCAACTCCCATCCCCATGGCCAGCAAGTTATTCACCTCATAGGGGCTGACTGAACGTCAGGTCCACACATCTCAACACCCGCATAGAAACTCACAATATCAGTATAGACTCAAGATAGCTATATCTCACATTGTTTCCTTGAGATGCCAGCCAAAGTTACGATGAAAAACTGGTAAAACCACCATGGAGTTTCAGGTTCCTGGAAATAGGCTTCAGGCTTCTAGATCCCAGAAACAGTAAATAAATCCATCCCATCGCAGTCCCTTTTCAATGTTTGTAGGTACTCAGGAAAAAAAAATCATGTATTATGGTACATTGTAATAGATATAGCATTTCTAATGTACTCAATTTTCATCAATAACACATTTATAAATCAGATTAAAGATCTTTCCAAATTGGCAAGTAGCAATAATCCTAGGGTACTCCTATTGCTAGTCAAAATTAGAATTGGTTTCTACGTTATTTTTACAATATGCTTAAGCTACTAGGACTTTTCTTAGGATGTTTTGGAAATATGGGAATGGAAAAAGCATTAACAGATTTATTGTGGAGTGTTCACAAATTAATCTTTCTGAGGAGTTGCAATAAACCTGTGAAAAAAGTCATAAGGGTATAAATTCATGTGAAGCTAATGCTTATTGTCCTTGGCGCCTGGTCCTACCACTGAAGCTGGAGAGCAAAATGAGGATTATCTTTGTTTTATTCATTCATGGGATGTGGGTTTTGCTGGCTGGGCCAGCATTTATTGCCCAATCCAAGATGCCTTTGAGAAGGTGGTGGTGAGCTGCCTTCTTGAACCGCTACAGTCCATGTGGTGTAGGTACACCACAGTGCTGTTAGGAAGGGAGTTCCAGGATTTTGACCCAGCGACAGTGAAGGAATGGCAATAAATTTCCAAGTCAGGATGGTGAGTGACTTGGAGGAAAACTTCAAGCTGGTGGTGTTCCCATCTATCTGCTGCCTTGTCCTTCTAGATGGTAGTGGCCGTGGATTTGGAAGGTGCTGGGCTTGCTATTGCCACATAAGACTGAAGAGCATAGTGAAGGTTTTCAAGGGTATATGATTCCAGGGCCAGAGTCCTCGGGTCAGCGTGTGGGAGTGGGCCCCACTCACCGACGTGAAAAATGACACGTGGTGACATCGGGCATGCATACTGACGTCACTGCACATCATTCCAATTTTCAGTTCAGCAGGTGCGCACCGGAGTCAGCTGCTCATCTGCCAAACTGTCAAAGGCCTACTAAGGCCATTTAAAACTAATTAAAACACTTAATGGAGCTGCCCATCCAAGCTTAAGGTTGGCAGGCAGACAAAGAGCCCAGGCGGCCTTCGCATTTATCATGAAACCTCATCCACAGGCAGGATTAGGTTTCATGAAGTGTTTATAAATTAAGTAAAAATTTTTATTAAAGTTTATTGACGTATCCCAGCTCATGTGACACTGTCACATGAGGGGACATGTCTTAAAATTTTTTTTTTTATTTATTAAAATTTTTGACCATCAAACAGCTTTGTGCCTCAGGGAGATTTCTGCGCTCTTTCGCGCGCAGGCCTTGACTCAGCCTACTCCCCCTGCCCGCACAGGGAGTGCTCAGCGCTTCTGGGTGCACGTTACGCTGGGAAGGCCTTAATTGGCCCGTCCACGTAAAATGGAGGCGCACGGCCGATCGCAAACAGTGATCGGCTGCACGCTCGGCCTGCGCCCGCACCCACTCAGCACCCACCGGACGGGGAGAAAATTCTCCCCCAGGAAATCCGACCAGCTGCAGTCTTTTTGAAACACATTTTTGAGGTGGGATAGACAGAAAGAAAATGAGAAAAAAAATTAAGCTTTTAAATATAGTGAATTTAGATACAACAGGGCTGAAATTGGTAAATGGCGAAGAAAATCAGGCAGGGCGTAAAACAGGTTGCTAATTCACTATTTCCTGTTGCTATAGACCAATTTCAGCCCCAATATTTAGTTCTAGGTTATTGTCACGGACAGAATTTACATCTTTATTATTGCCTATGGTCAAAGTATTTTTATGGGCTGAATCTTCAACTCGGCGAGCGGGGGCCGCGTCACCGCGCGTCATTTAGATTTTCAGTTCGGCGGACATGCAGCCAAGTTGGCTGCACGCCTACCGAACTGTCAAAGGCCTGTTAAAGCCATTAATTAACTAATTAACCCAATTGAGAAAGCTGCCCATCTAACCTAAAGGTTGGCGGGCAGGCGAAGAGCCCAGGCGGCCTTTGCATTTTTTATGGAACCTCATCCACGGGCGGGATGAGGTTTCATGAAGGGGTTATAAATTAAATAAATTTTTTCATTAAAGTTCATTGACATGTTCCAGCTCATGTGACACTGTCACAAGAGGGGACACGTCTTAATTTTTTTTTTCTTTATTAAAATTTTTAATTTTTAACACCTCTGTGCCTCAGGGAGATTTCTGCGCTCTTTCGCTTGCATGCGCGAAAGAGCACACTCCCACACAGGGAGCGCTCAGCACTTCCGGGCACGCAACTCACTAGGCGGGCCTTAATTGGCCCACCCAAGTAAAATGGCAGCGCGGACCTCATCTGGGGCACAAACCCCCCCAATGGGGGGGAAAATTCCCTCCCGTGTGTGCAGTTAGTGTGTTTTCTTCCTCTCAGAATGGTTTATCCCAAATTAATGATTCCAGCAGTAAGCTTTTAAGGATTTAAAAATAAAGATTATTTATTATCAAACACATGCCCTGGAGGTTTAAAATGCGATGTCTCACACACACAAAGATTAGATACAGGTGAATGAAAAACAATATGATTACAACCTGGAGACTTCAGTCTCTTTTGTAGCAGGCCTGTAGTTTCTTAGCTGATGCTTTAGCTGGAGTAGAAGTTTTGTAAAAGCAGAGGGTTCTCAGTAAGCTATGAGACTTCTTGTAGTTGAATTGCCAGGTCGACTCTCAAGTGAACTTGAAGTTGGAACAGGTTGATGGGAGAGTCCTTCTCCCACTTTCAAGATATGGCTGTACATTAGATTGGGTGTGTAGTTGTCTTGCAGCTGGTTCAATGGCTTAGATGGTGTTTCTAATGGTAATCTGTTTTAGAACAGTTTCTGTTGTTGTATTACAAAAGCAGGTCACAAACGTGGCTGCTTTACCCATATAATCTGTTTCAAGTCCAAAGTCCTTTTCTAAATAAAGTGTGTGTTAAGACAGTAAACATCCTGTGTTATGGTCTTTCAAACTTTTAGAGTTTGGGACACCCAAGTTCTTTGTGTTTTGATGGGGACCATCACAATACAATGTAGGACAATGGGATCCATTTCATATTTGTCTACCACCCATAGAGACGAGTTGTCTGCAAACCCCATTGTCTGTAGGTTTTGGTCCATTCTGAAATGACGAGATGTGTGCATCTCACAAGTAGCTGTGAGATTTCTTCACTCAAGTCCATATTTAATCAGATGTTGGCCGCATACTATCTTGCCTAACAGTTCAAATGCAAAACATATAACAACTTTTTATAGTACAAGTGAATAAGGGATGTAACACCACCTCCTGATGCTGGAAGAGCAATTCAACTGAAATTTAGAATATAAGTTACTAACTAATATTATTGTTTATAGGCATAGGGTTTTGTGTACCATTGTGCTTCTGTTGTATTGTGCAAGCTGAATTTATCATTTTCCATTTTTAATAACATTTTATTTTAAGAAAATGGGTAGAATTTTCCAATGAGCGCAGATTGGGGTCCAGAACGGGCAAGAAGTAGCTGCTGGAAAATCAAAGTTGGCATCGGGAACAGGGTTCCAGCAGGATCTTTTGGGAGGAAAGGATCAAATCCTGCATAATGGAGGACAAAACTATCCTTGAGGGTCCAGAAAAATACTCCAGACCCTCCCACCTCCAGAGAGCAATGCAAAAAAGACTGGCCTTTCAGAACCTGTCCACATCTCTATCTTCATTTGACCAGCTTCAGCCCGGCAGAATACTCACTGAAGCCTGAGTCAAAATTGCAGTCAGGTGCCAGTGAGGTTATTGGACCTTGATCTGGATTCAGGAGGGTGGGTTTGCTGCCTGGTCAGGGGAGCATATTAAAATCAGGACCAACTTGAAGTACGCAGGAAAATTAACTTAAGTCACCCGGGGTAATAAAAGTGCCTACCTGCTTGGTTTCTGCTGGACAGATTGTGCTAAAGTCACCCAAACACTTTTTCCAGCCTCAATCTACTTGGAGAGCAGCTACAAATAACCTGAGACAAAATTTACATAGATATAGACTGCTCTACACTCAGACAAATCAGTAGTCATATTGAGGAGGTGGTATTTGCAACCCCATCCCAACCCCCACCTCTCCCCACCGCCCTCCAAACAAGATTATATATGTAACAGGCAATTAGTTCTTATGCCAACAGCAAATCTGGGCACTAAATGACTCTGCAGAAGTGAGATTAGGAATACTGGCAGTATGCAGTGCAATTGGAACAGCCATGGATGATCGTGATGCAGACCTCTCCAATATGTGGAGGTTTTGAACCATTGAAACCATAACATCCTTGTATGAGTATCTTGCAACAAGCCAACACACCTCTTATTACATTAATGAACACTTAAGAGTAATAGGTATACCATGTGCATACATTCAAATATGTCACAAGGGGAATACACCGAAGTAGGAATATCTCCAACAGTTACACTGACCAATGCCCAAACATTAACTATGAACTGATATTATTATTATTATTACTACTTATTCTGTGACTTAACAAAATAGAAAGTTCTTCAGATCCCACCACATTTCAGAACACAAATTTAACAGTCAGGCATCCTGTGAAAGAAATAAGCACGAAAAGTGGCTGCTGTCATATTGGTAAAAGCAGACATTAGGGGCAGAATTTTTCGCAGAGCAGGCGCACACCCAACCCACTGGAGCATAAAATAGCACGTGATGACATCAGGCGAGCATCCCAACGTCATCGTGCACTTGCGCGATATTTGAGTCGGCGGGCAGGGAGTTGGAGCCACACCCACCATCAATAACGAGGCCAGCTAAGGCCATTAAAAAAGGCAATTAAGTTAGATTTTATGTTGCCCGTGCGATTTTGCACTCATCGCACAGACAAAACAGGCAGACAGGCAGCCAACAATTAGCTAAACCTCATCTGAGGACAGGATAAAAAGGGTCAGCAGCATTGCCAGTGTGAGTAATGAGGAGTTTTGGAGATAATTTGCTGCTGGTTGCTTATTGGTACTTGGCAGCTTCTTCTCTATTCAGGGCTTCATTGTTAGCATTTCAAGGCTTCATTTCAGGATTTATTGGTGTCTCCAAGCCCCCCCAGAGGATTCAGACAATGTGGGCCCTTCCAGGTATCAGACAGCCTTCCGTTACCCTGGTAATGGGGATTGTGGTCTCCGCTGGAGGCACCTCCTCTGAGCAGGAAGAGAGGGGCAGAAGGGAGAGGAGGCCACATGTCCCAATGCAGCTTCCAGGGGAGGCGCTGTGGGAGGAGAGGTGCAGGCACAAGGGGCACAGGGCCAGCAGGAAGTCTAAGACAGAAGGTGCCGCAAAAGAAGCCACTATCCTGCAGCCAGGGTTTACAGGCGGTGAAGCAGCTACCTCAATATGTACGAGGTGCAGTGCCATAGGAGGCTCCACCTCTCAAGGGAGATAGTGACCTCCATTTGTCAGATGATTGGGCCTGAGATCAGCTCCGACCGTGTGGGTGGACACCCCATGCCAATGGCTCTGAAGGTCATAGCAGCCCTCAACTTCTATGCCTCCAGTTCTTTTCAGAGGTTAGTGGTGGATCTGTGTGGAGTCTCCCACTCAGATGCCCACAGTTGCATCAAGATGGTGACAGAAGCAGGTTCTGACATTTATTCTTTACCATACAGGCAAGGCCAGCCATGCTGAGCGAGTCAGAGGCTTTGCAGCAATTGCTGGCTTCCCCCGCATCCAGGGTGCAATAGACTGCACACATGTGGTCATCGAGGCCCCAGCAGGTGAGCCCAGTGCCTTCGTCAACAGGAAGGGCTTCCACTCCATGAACGTGCAGATAGTGTGTGATCACAGGATGCAGATTCTACAAGTTTGTGCAAGGTACTCTGGCAGCTCCCATGACACTTACACCCTGAGACACTCCCAGGTGCCGGAGCTCTTCAGTGCTCCAGCCCGACTGGATGGATGGCTACTGGGTGACAAGGACTATCTGTTGAAAAGGTGGCTAATGACACCTCTCCACCACCCAAAAACAGAGGCAGAGCAGCGTTATAATAGGAGTCATGCCTTCACAAGGGTGGTGATAGAGAGGACCATAGGTCTTCTCAAGATGCGCTTCCGATGCCTGGACCACTCAGGGGGAGCACTACAATACCCCCCAGAGCAGGTGTCACTGATAGTGGTTGCATGCTGCACTCTCCACAATCTGGCACTGGCAAGTGGGGACCCACTGGAGGAAGAGGATCTTGACACAGCTGCACAAGCCGCAGAGGATGAATCCAGTAGTGGGTTAGAAGAAGAGCAGGGTGAGGAGAATGCTGAGGAAGTGGAGGAAGGCCTCGGTAACCTTCAGGGGGGCAGTGACACCAGGGACGCCTTTATCCAATGCTCCTTCAGCTAGGCTGCCAAAGATCTGCTTCCACCTCATGCCAGGGCTGCTGCCTCCATCCCGGATGTCTGAAATGACCCTTTCATTTGAACCCAAAGTCCACTCAATGCCTGTGCAGTAAAATATCGAGCCACTCAGGTCCAGCATTACATACTGGTGTATCCTGCACCAGGAACAAAAGGTGAAGCATACTCAAGCCATAAGAACAAAAGCAAATTTAATGCTACTGTCACATTGAATGCATAATAACATTACCATTATTGGGGTTGATGTCCTCACCAGCAGACATGTAAACCAAACATAAATGAACAGAAAATCAGCTGTGAACTGTCCCTCCTGTGCTTATGGTGCCTTTAACTTATGTTTCTGAGTGCTACGTCTTGGTGTCCCCCGACCCCCTCCACTCCCACCCCACCCCCACCCCCGCGCTGGCACCAGTATTGGAGACAGCCTGCTCACTCTGCTGTCTTGTTGGCCTCGAAGACCTTGGCGGTCGTCCTCTGGCCAGTGGTGCCTGTGCTGGTCCCGCCTGGGAGGAAGTGGCCACTGCCATGGCTGACACCTACCCAGTCATCGCAGCCTCATCAGATGCCACAGTCACTGGCAGAGGGGCAGAGGAGCTGCTGCCGTCATCCAGAGTATCCTGAGAGGAGCCCGCAGAGGTGACAAGCAACTCGTGTGCCAACGTGAGGTCACTCTGGAACTCCTTGCTCACCATTGATGGACGAGCACTGAGCTGGGATACTGGGTGCCTCATTCATCTCCCACACCGGCCACCTGGGTCATTGCCTGTGTGAATGCTTGCAGGTCCGAGCACAAGCCCGGGGACCCCTGATTCTGTTCCTGGAGCTACCTTTCCATGAGAGTCGCCACTTTCTCAATGGAGGAGGCAGTGCGCTCGGCCAAGAGGGTCAACGCAGTGCTCATGCTCCACATGGACTCCTCCACAACCATGATGCGCAGACTCTCATGGATCTCCGCCCGATCCTCCCGCACATCCCTCTGGACATCCAGCATCTGCCGCAAAATGGACAACTCCAGAGACTCATCATCTGCCTTTGACTCAGCATCATCCTGGTTCCCAGCAGTCTTCCGACTGTCGACGCCCTAGGCACTCTCTGCCTCCACCTGCACCTCAAGTGAGTGTGAAGTGTCCTCACCAATATTCACCAACATTCTAGCCACCAATCTAATGCCCACCAAGGTGCTAGTATCTGTGCTGCAAGTGCAAATGAAGCCTGGTGGTCCTCCTGCATTAGGGGCAGCTCTTCGGAGTCCAGAGAGCGAGTGCATGCTGGCGAACCTAAGGGAGAACAAGGATATATCATTAATTAAAGTCATCACACTGTCACTGTGCTTGCCAGGCACCCTGGTGAGGCAATGGAGACCTGCATCATGGTGCCCTCATCTTTCAATGATCACTGGGGATTCCAGGTTTGAGGCTCACGTCAATGAAGAGACTACACTAGAATGGTTGCACAATCCAAAACACCTTTGTGCACTGCACCTTCATCTGGCACCCCCACCTCTCCACACCCAGTTGCACGTGGAGCGTGCCGGACCTCTAGCTCTAGGGCGTACTGCTCAAATCTGGTGAGGAGCAGCAGGTTGGGCGGGCATCTGCCTGTATGTGACCTCTCTGATTGGTTATGGCTTGTCTTCTCCTGAAAGGACAGAGGAGCATTGATTAATCCACTCTCTACCTGCAGCACCATTGCAGCCTGGCCAACCCCAACTGAGGAACACCTCGCAGTGCACATCCGAGCCGCAGTCCTCGAGCCGCAAGGCACAGTGCAAGTAGCCAGGGCTCACCTCCTTGGCCAACTGACAGTTGGCGCTCAGACTCTAGCACCCCTGAGGTCCATGGGGGGATGGCCAGACCTTAACACTTCTGCAAACTGATCCATGCCAACACGGTACTCACCCTTCCTGAACGCAGCAGGTCATTGAACCTCTTCCAGCACTGCACCTATGTGCGCCACACCACATCATGGTTGCTAAACTGCACTGCAGCCTCCTTCAATGGTCTCTTGGTGAGGTGCGGTGGCCTCCTCTTCCTATCTCTAGGGGCAAGGGCATACTTCCTGGCTGCCACCTCCTCCAGGAGAACCGTGAGGCACTCATCTGAAAAGCCCAGGGGGCCGAGTGCCCATCCGACCTGCCCTCCCACCTGGCATCTCCAGCCGCACTTGACTCCATCACATTAGCTAACGAGAGACAGAAGAGACCTTCTCCCGTGGCAGCCTTCAAGGGGCTGCCTGTGCCCTACCCGCCCCTTCCCGACCAGTGGGGAGCCGCGTTTCACGCTGGGTGGGCCTTAATTGGGCCGCCTTTACAGCCCTCTGGGGTACAGAATTCCAAAGATTCCCCACCCTCTGAATGAAGAAATTCCTCTTCATCTCAGTCATAAATGGCCATCTCTTATTCTGAGATCCTCAGGGGCAACAGCCTTCCTGCACCTACCTTGTTGAGCCCTGTAAGAATTTTGTAATTTTTAATGAGATCAAACCTCATTCTTCTAATCTCTAGACAATATTTCTGCGTATATATTATACAATACAGTTTGACTTCACATACATGTGCATAGAAAGTTATATATTACTTCCCATTTCCATATTGTCTTTTGAAAGGTACACTATCCAATACACCAGATTAAATGCTCCAAATGACAATGGGAAAAGGATCCTGGCATACTGGTCAATCTTGCTTGTGTCTGTATCAGGTTGTGGTTGAGAGGATGGAGGGACACTGGGAGGGGAACACAAAATTGTTGGTACATTGCTGTTAGTATCAGTGTGAAATCGCTATCAGGGGCCGAATGTTGGTCGTGGCCCAATTCCCAGCCGATCCTAAGCCCGCTGATCATGCCCGCCCGCCGACCTAAAGATTCTGCCCTTGGGACAGAATGTTGTGCTCGTCAGCATGCCAGACCTGAATGTAAAATGATATCCCAACGTCATCACACACTCGCGCGATATTTCAGTCGGTGGGCATGTACGGGAGTCGGCAGCGTGCCCGCCAACAATTAACAGGCCTATTAAGGCCATTAAAGTAATAATTAAATGAAACTTTTCACTGCCCATCTAACCTTACGTTGGGCAGGCAGGGGAAAAGGCCAGGCAGCCTTTGCATTTTTGTGAAACCTCATCCGCGGGTCTGTGATTAAAAAAAAATTTTAAATTTTCAAACTAATTTCAAAACAAAAACATGTACCTGCTCATGTGACAGAGGGGACGTGTTATTAAAATGTTTAAATTCTTTATTTTTTATTTTCAAAATTCTTCAGCTCCCTGAGGCAGCTCGATGCCTCATGGGGCTTTCAATGGGTGCACCAGCACGCATGCGCACACTTCCGTGCTCGTCCTCCTCCCCCTCCCACCCTGGCAGCGCTGAGCACTGCAGTGCACGTTTCACGCTGCCTGGCCATTAATTGGCCAGGCAGCGTGAAATCACAGTCCGAGCCCGATCACAGGCTTCCCAGGCCCGCCCATTGAGCTCGCCCACCCACCAGAAAATCCTAGCCTAAGTATGTTCCTGGTGGTTGCTTAAAATGAACTCTGATCTGATCAAAGAATGTTAATATCAGCTCTGTGCTTGAATTAGGAACCCTTTATGAAATTGGTCCCAGAGAGCCTTTAGTTTGCACTGTGTTGTGTCCTCTGAAACAAAGATGGTACCATGGGAACCTGGATGAAGCTGCCTAAATGGGTCCTCAAATCTATTACAGTAAGACACTGGAATGCCATTTTTTGGCTAATGGGCTTTTTGAAGCTTTTTTTGGCTGTTTTAGTTGAGTTTTGGCAGTAGTTCAGAATACTGAGCAGCTGGATTGTTGACTTATGGCTGCAGATATGCTGCTTCACTGGATTAGCATTGCAGAGCCAGCAGCAGATATGGCAACACAGATCTGTGGAGGTGAAGGAAGCAAGGGACAAGGAACATAGGAAATAGGAGCAGAAGTAGGCCATTCGGCCCCTGAAACCTGCTCCACCGTTCAACTAGATCTTGGTTGATTTTCTCCCTCAATGCCATTTTCCCGCACTGCCACCATATCCTTTGATATTTTTAATACCTAGAAATCTATTGATCTCTGTCTTTAATATACTCAATTACTGAGCCTCTACAGCCCTTTGGGGTACAGAATTCCAAAGATTCCCCACCCTCTGAGTGAAGAAATTCCTCCTCATCTCAGTCATAAATGGCCTACCTCTTATTCTTAAATCCCCTGCTTCTAGGCCCCTCCAGCCAGGGGCAACAGCCTTCCTGCACCTCCCCTGTTGAGCCCTGTAAGAATTTAGTAAGTTTTAATGAGATCAGCTCTCATTCTTCTAAGCTCCAGGCCCAGTCTCCTCAATCGGTCCTCACAGGTCAATCTTGCAATCCCAGGAATCAGTCTGATGAACCTACATTGCACTCCCTCTATGGCAAGTATATCCTTTCTTAGATAAGGAGACCAAAACTGTACAAAATACCCCACGTGCGATCTCACTGAGGCTCTATACAATTGCAGCAAGACATTTTTATTCCTGTATTCAAATCCTCTTGCAATAAAGACAAACATACCATTTGCCTACCTAATTACTTGTCACCGTGCATCATTTTACACGTCGGCGAATGGGCCCCGCCCCCCTGCTCGCCGACAGGAAAATCCTGGCCAAGAAATATTCCGCAAAATGGAAACTTCACATTTTTCTACATTGTATTCCAACTGCCATGTTCTTGCCACTGAGTTAGCCTGTCTAAATCCCCATGAAGCCTCTTTGCATCCTCAACATAACATTCCCACCTAGTTTAGTGTCATCTGCAAACTTGGAAATATTACATTTGGTCCCCACATCCAAATCATTGATATAGATTATGAATAGCTGGGGCCCAAGCACTGATCCTTGCACTAGTCACTGCCTGCTAACCTGAGAATGACCCGTTTATTCCTACTCCCTGTTTTCTGTCCATTTACCAATTCTCAATCCATGCCAGTATATCACCCCCAATCCCATGTGCTCAAATGTTGCCTACAAAGCTCCTGTGTGGGACCTTATCGAAAACCTTCTGAAAATCCAAACACACCACATTCACTGGTTCTCCCTTATCTATTCTGCTGGTGAGACTCTCAAAAAACTCTAACAAGTTTGTCAAACATGATTTCCCTTTCATAAATCCATGTTGACTCTGCCCAATCCTACCATTATTTTCTTAATCGTCCAGTTATCACATCCTTTATAATAGGTTATAGCAATCCCAACTACTGATGTCAGGCTAACAGGCCTGTAGTTCTCTTTTTTCTCTCTCCTTCCTTTCTTAAATAGTAGGGTTACATTTGCTACCTTCCACTCTGCAGGAACCATTCCAGAATCTAGAATTTTGGAAGATGACCACTCAACGCATCCACAATCTCTACAGCCATCTCTTTCAACACTCGGATGTAGATCATCAGTTCCAGGGGGTTCATTAACTTTCAGTCCGATTAATTTCTCCAGCATTACGTTTTTACTAATACTAATCTCTTTCATTTCCTTGATTAAGGCCCAAGGAGACAATAGAGCATAGGGATCTTCCAGAACAGGATCCTGTATCTCAACAAGTCAGAGGAGCAGTGGGTGAGGAGGCTGCACCTCAACAGACTGGGCAGAGTCACTGACCCATGTTATCTGTTGCAGCAAGAATTGGAGTCAAACACCAGAGTACACACAGCATTGCCTGGTGTGGTGGAGGTAACTGTAGCCCTCAGCTTCTATGCCACAAGTTCATTCCAGGTTTCTACAGGTGACAGTGCCATCTGTCAGTTTGCTGTCTATACAAGCATCAAGCAAGCAGACAGGTGTATTACTCTCTGAATATTCAGCTGGTGTGTGACCACAGACAATGAATAATACACTATTCTGCTAAAAGTCATGACACTTTGTCAACAAAGTGACCAGCAGATATCAGGCTGGCTCCTTGGAGATAGGGGTATTCAATTTGCACCCAGCTCCTGTCAAAAACACAAGCATGGAAACAGACATGGACGGTCAATACAATGAGAACTACACAAGTACAATAGCCCTCACTGAGCAACTCATAGGCATCCTCAAAGAAAGGTTCTGGTGCCTGAACCAATTTGGGTGAGTGCTGTACTATTACCCTGAGCACATCTCCAGATTTGCAGTGATTTGGTAATTGCTACACTATCATGTCATTTGGAGGTGTTAGCTGCCAGTGCTGTAAGGCAGCAAATTATGGAGGACAGATTCTGCTTAGCAAACCCTTCCTCTAGCACAACAGTCCCACCATTTGACCCATTCATTTCATCCACCTCTGAATGCCCTCCAACACTGCTACTTTACTGGTCTTAACTATCAATGTGAAGTCCAAATGTAAAGCTAAGCAAACAAACTGTTTATTTCACATCATGCATATTGTGCATTTTAAAACTCCCCCTCCTCTTTAGATTGAAATTAAATCTCATGCAATACCTTTGTGTTCAGCCCCTGTGTTTATTAGCCTATCTCAGTCCTTTCAGGGCCCTTGAAGCATTTACTTCTCCTGCCATATCCTGAGATGCCTTCAGATTATCTACAACTGATGTGCACCACCCCTTTCAGAGGTGCATGTTGCCACGTGTGAAAGGAACACCATAAATTGAAAACCATGATTAGATGAGCTGCCACTCAACAGTAAGACTGATGTTGTCAGCCTGCTAATTTAATTACAATGAGGGCCCCTGACAATTTACCCAGTCTTGTCCCACCCATGTGATTAGGTGCATTCTGCCAGTGTCAGTCTTGGCCCAAAAGTGGGCCTGCAGGATTTTCTACACCTACACCTCCAGTGTTGAGGGAGGAGCTGAAATGTTGGTACAGTTTCTTTGCTAAATGAAACTTCTGCGAAGTATCAACATTAGTACACTGTTCAAAATGAGTCATATTTATTCTTGGTGACATCAATGAAATCCCCAAACCCACACATTTACTTTAGTCAAGTTCACTGCATCTAACCCACAAGTCCTCAAGTCATTGCAAAAGGCAATTTGCAATGGAAATTTTGAAAAGTAAAAGTCATACATTCCTAATTTTCCTGAGCCTGACAAATCATTAAAGGTTCTTTAAAACTGTTTCCTTTAGTTACTGATGATATGTATTTTCTCAGTATACAGTCAAAAGGAAATTTAATGGAAAATTTGTCTATGCAGGTACAGATGGAGGGGAAAATTTGTCTATGCAGGTACAGATGGAGGGGAAAATTTGTCTATGCAGGTACAGATGGAATTATTTCTTTCACTCCCTGTTTTCAAGTGATTCTCTAAAATCTGCTTGGCTCTCTTAAATTGTCTTAATTTGTGGCTTCTTGAATGAGCAGCCTTCCACGTTGATTAAATGACTTCCTATAACTGCGATTTGACTATATTTGATGTTAATGTTTTCATGCTTGCTTTCAAATCCCTTGCAGCACCCACCCTCTGCCCCCCACCTTCAATCCCTGTATTTTACTTCAGTCCTACAACTCTCAGTCTGAGATCTCTGCTCTCCTCTATTTGTGGCCTTTTGTGCGTCTCAAATTTTAATAGTTCCAACATTAGTGGCTATGCCTTCAGCTGCTTCAGCCATAAGCTCCAGAATTCCCTCCTTAAACTTCTTCAAGCTCTCTCTCTCTTCTCCTTTAAGATGCTCCTTAAAATCTACCTCTCACCTATTCTAATGGCCTGGATTTTGAATCAGCAATGAAACATTGGTGCTTGAGTTCACCTTGAAGCCTCAATGAGAGATCTAGCAAACTCTGTGGCAAGAACTTTACTTCTCTCGCCATGAAGTGGGATTGTAGCGTCCTATAATAGGGATTCCCAATGAAGCTGCAGCGATAGCACAAGCAGTCCAAGCAGCCAATTACGTTTAAGAAATCTCACAGATAGCCAACCAGGAAATGCAAATCACTAAAATCAAATGACATTTCTTTTTAAATCGCATCGAGCAAAAATTAGGACATGTACATGTCATGCTTTAAAATACTGTGAAAAAGTGCTGCCATATTTTTAATATATTTTTAAAATTTAGTAATTAATCATAATGGGGACGTTTAACAACCACTGCACAAATATAAAATTAGCTTTTCAGGGCGAGATCAATAATAGTTACTACACAAATTACTGTTTAAAGACGCAGCTACACTTGATTGAATGAGGTGTAACCTTTTGTGGTGTTTCTAACAGTGATGTAAGAGTGGAAAAGGGAAGTTTTTGCCACTTTGATTGATTTCACTGCTTGCTGGCTCTGGTGATAGTGGATTAGGGGTGATGTGTGTGACCATCGCTCAGCCTGTGGCAGAGCAGTGAATGACAGACTGCCGAGACAGCGACGTCCACATCCCGTGAACAAAAAAATTTTTTTAAAACCTCAGGATTTCCATATTAATCTACACTGCCCTAAATCCTGGAGCTGTGGTCAGATTCAAAGGAATAATGATAGCAAACACTGACAGCTCATCATCAAAAACCCCCCTGCAAAATCTGGACCATAATCTTCCTTCATTACTCTGTCAAATTTTATTTAATAATGCTTCTGCAAAGTGCCTGGGGACATTTCACTACATTAGACGTGCTGTATAAATGCAAGTTGTCATTGTTGTTGTTGGATCTGAATGTATTCCAAGCCCATTATTGCACATAACTAAAATGAAATTGGAACACTTTCTGTGTTTACATTTTATCAACATCTTGAAAATATTTTGAAATCTTCTACTACACACAGTTAGTGCTTTGTGCAGCAGGGACAGAAATCCAGGCAGTGGAAATATACATTAGTTTCCCAGAACTGAGTTTACCTGCTAACCAAAATAAAATTAAGCCAGTTGAAAGGAGAGAATGATTCCAGAATTTAAAATTATAAGTGAACAAAAAATAGGTTCAACTGAAGAATCCTTTGGCCCCTTTGATTTTATCCTTTTAGAATGCCAAAGCTATCACCTTCCTATTATCTGTTCCTGAAATTAGCCCAGTGCTGTGGCCTGAACCACCCTTCCAAGCAGCAAATTCCAACTCTTGATCACCCTCTGTGTAAAGAAGGGCTTTTTGATTCCTGTCCTAAATTTTCCTTTTATAATTTTGAATTTGTGCCCTCCTCCTACTGCCCTGTTGTAACCAAAAGGACCAGTCAAGCTTTGCTTTGTCCATGAGGCACTTTTCGAGGTGCTTTCTTTGGAGGTTTTAGACGCCAGTTTATCTAGTGGTTTCTCATAGCTGGGACCACTGATATATAATTGAAGTTTAATTTCTCTTACATGGGCTTGCAGGACTTTTATTGGTGTTTTGGGAGAAAACAGAAACACATGCCCAGCCCTCCATGAGCAGCCTCACTTTCTTTTCTCCATTACTTGTGGGGCCTGAAAACTGGTTAAAAATTGCAAGGATAAAGATGGCATATATGTGTACATTACGGCTGTGACAGTGTAATTTTATTCCAAATCTGCAACTTTAAAATTAGATATTACATGTTGTGGTTGCTTTATAAAAACTATCCCTGGCAGCAGCACAAATAGCAACCACCAGGAAAATAGGCCTTAAACAGCATGGCCTCGGAATTGGGATCTGTAGTAGCTTTGGTGCCAGTGCAGTGGAAGCCCCAAAGTGAGAAAGTGGTGCATGCGCAGCACTTGCACTGCTTGCAACCACTTATGACATGGTCCCCCATGCTGGGAAGGGTGCTAGCGTGGATATCCCAAACCTTTTACAGTGGGCATACCATGTTGTCAATCAGCTGGAACAGCAAGTTTGATGCAATTTTTGGAAAATTGGACAGTGCAGATCTGCTGAATGCCTGTGCTAATCACTCCTACATGATTGTGTGTTTAGTTGCTTAAGGGAAGCCCTCACCACCACCACCTCCGCCCCACTCCTCCCCAGCACTAGCTCCAAGGCGTCACCCATCCAGCTTGAGCTGCTTTTGATTTACTTCTGTGCTTGCAAAATCTCTGGAAGCACATCTTGTGGTGAGTTGCTAGAATTGGCAAGGAGCGTTTCTGTTTTCATGCAGATGGGGCAGAGGAGTTTGGTAACCTGACCACAGGAAGGCTTCAACAGCTGTAATTGCAGTGCATCTAGGTCTGTAAGATTGGCCACGCTGGAAGCTGTTGGCAAGAACACACACTCCCATAAAAAGTGACAATAGGGGCATAAAGTTTGATTTGTATCTAAGGCAGTACTAGAGGCAGAAGGATTGGAAAATTGGCGTGCTGATTTGCCAGCATGTTCCCATCTCTGGGCCATATTAAAAGTGAATGGCTGAGGAATGGCGACAGCTACATGACTGCAAGTGCCAGTTAAAGCCGTTACAGTGCCAATGTACACTGGGGAAATGCTGATTGAAATTTGCCAGTTGGCAGTCAGGCCCTCCAGGACAGCCGAATCCCACACATCACATGGAATTGACCTCCTGATGGCAGACCTGGGGGGCGAGGCAGCGCTCCAAGTAATTTTTTTTAACTCGACCTCCACCATGACCGTATCTATTAGATGGCTACAGCTGTGGCCACAGGCTGCCTTGTGAAGCGGTTCTTCCTCCAAAGTAACTGTCTGGCAACTGTGGCCAGAATGGATTTCATCCATCTTGTGGCGCCCTCTCTCCTCTTTTCAACAGATTCCACTGGGGGCTGCCAATCTCTAAGGACTCAAGGGCTTCCTATTGGCCCTCCAGCCACAGGACCCTACCCACCATCCTTGTTAGGACATTGAGCAACCACCCCTGGCCACCAATTGGCCAGCTGTTCAAAAATTACCCCGAGGGTGGCTGAGATCTGGAACGAACTTCCTGAGAGGGTGGTGGCACAGGTTTGATTGAGGTATTCAAAAGGAATTGAATTGCTATCTGAAAGGAAAGAATGCGCAATGTTACAGGGATAAGGCAGGGAAGTGGGACTAGGTAGAATGCTCTTTCAGAGAGCCAGTGCAGACTTGATGGGCCAAATGGCCTCCTTCTGCACTGTAAAGAGACTGTGGTTCTGTGATCGAATTCAGAGTTAGTTGATTTAGCCTCCTTTCTATGTATAGGGGTTGCAATTTGTGATGTGCCCATCACCAATCAGCTAAAGGTGGTCAACAGGCTTTTGTGCACCCACCTCATCTGAATGCATCTGGTTGAGTGGGTCCCACACTGCTGTCTTCTTCTTAAGATTGACAGCTGTCTCTGTGCTTAGTAGCAAGAAAAGTAGCGTTGTTTAGAAACCATGTGCTGCAGAGAACCTGTTCTTAAAGGCAGTCTGTCCCTCTTAAAGAATATTGCTGTAATTTAAATGGTGGCAAACCATGGCAGAGGGATGGATCCAGGGTGATTGATATGGCACTGGAGCCATTACTAGTTGAGATGGGAAGGAAGATACACAGCATGGTTCTATGCTAGGGTGGGGGTGGGGAATGTCAGGATGCCTTCAAGGATCACCCTCAGAAGGAAATGAGAGCAGTTGGCCAGGGAGATGAACAGCAGAGTCCGTACCAAATGGACTGGCAGCAATGCCACAAGAAGTCTAATGTGTTGGTTAAGATCAGTAAATGCATCTTTAAATGACACCTAACCATCACAACTTCAACCTCTCATGCCAATCAATGCTGCACACCCCATCATTTACCCTTCAGCACTCATTAGAACTCACTACTTATGTCTAACATTCAGATACTCCACTTCATCCTGCCACACCTGCCAATGCTGACTCTACATAGTTCCACCTATTGAATTCAATGCATCATCCAAACACAGTGCCGTACAATCTGCCCTTGAATGCAAGACAAGATGGCACACACAGCAGAAGAGAGCAGAGCAGAACTGGCAGGAGACAAGGATGCCTGCATTCCTGAATCCTATGGGGGAGATGATTGTCTGAATCATGGGGTCAGCTGAGGCAGGGCCCATGACATCCGGCATTGCTGAGAACATTGAGAGTGATGTTATGTTCCTGCCTTATGACCCTTCTCAACTCACAGTTCACACTCATCCTGCTATCTGGCTGTGAGGTTGACAGCATTGGCAGATATGTGATCATGGACCCCTTGCTGTCAGCTCTATTCCCCCTCCTTTCACATCAACCTTCCCCTTCTGAATTCCTGCTTTCAGACACACAAGAATTTCTTCTGTCCATCCGCAAAAGAGAGAGAACAATAGCATTGATGAAGAGGCACCTTTACTTGATCTAAAACTGACAGCAATCAGCTCAGATATTGACACGTAAAGGCCAGTATATAGAATTGTATTAGCACATGAGGAGTCACCAGGCCTGATTGTGCTGCAGCCAGGCCTGGAGTAAAGGATGGTTCATTTGCCAGTTGACTGGAAGGTGAGGTCACAGGTGAGTTTTGCTACAGGAGATTCAGGTGTGAACCTCAATGGGGTAGCATACAGGAGAACACTGATGAAGATGCACATCGAGATGCTGAGTGCATTGGCTGGCCTGCCAGACACCGTCCTGTAACTGTCAAGAAGCATGACAGAGTCCAGCTCCAAGTTGGCAGAGGGCGGGCATTGTGCAGAGCTTGCCCTCTCTGCAGTCACTTCTCCAACTTCCTGTGGTGTTGCAGTCCCAGGGGCATTGCTACTTCTGTCCCCCTACTAGTGGAGCCTTTTTTGTAGACAGGTCACCTATTTCTCTGCCCTCCTTGTGAGGATGCAGCAACAGTCTTCAGAAAATCTGGGAACTCAACACAACAGACCTCCAGAAATTCTCTAGAGTGTTTCCAAACTCTTTGCAGTAGAAAAAGTTGTCAAAAATGACCTTACCTGTAATTTGGGTGCCTGGGCCTTTAAGGAACACTGGCACAGGGCCCACCTTGCAGCCTCATGGCTGATCCTTGCAGTGCTGGATGAATGCATTGCCAGGACTAACGTTACCTAAATGTGGGATTAGGTTACAGTTAGACTGCATAACATCAGGTTAGCATTGCTTCATAGGCTCTGGCATATACTGGGGACACCCACATGGACACTATTTTGAGCAGGTGTAACAAGCATGTCAAGGCCTTCATAGTGCCACCTCCAGTGGTGCCACGCAACTGAATCTCACACCCATACTGTTTACAGCCCTGCGGACATACCGTGAAAATCAGCGTTTCATTGGAAAATTCAGCCACAATGTTAAAAACTTTCAGTAATGCTCTGTTTGCACCCAGCTGTAAATTCAGATGTCTCATGCATTGATTAGAAATTTCAAAGTGTAAAATAATTTACTTCAGTTCCATTTTAGAATAAAACTCTCTCCTCGCAGAAGCAGATTGGAGGTGTAGTGCAATGCACTACAATCACCTTCTTTAAAGGAAAATTAAAACTCAGTATACATATTGTGCTTGTAATTTACCATGGGATCTAAATCAGGAGGTGATATTCATTCCAACAGCTTCAATTATTTTGATCCAAACTGTATCCATTAGGCTTAATCTTGCTTCTAAAATCAACTGGTAAATTTGTCAAATTGCAAATTGCTATTTTCAGAATCAGCCCCATTTCCAGTAAATATTCCTCTGTGGTTGAATTTCTGATGTGACTAATTCAGAAATGAAAAAATGAAAATATTCACTGGCTAGTTCACCAGCTCTGAGGTTACATTACATGGTTCACATCCTGCCACATACCTGTCACCTCTATCAGCCTTACATTGGCAATGTACATTGTGCTGCCTGTTATTCATGGTGTACGCCCCTCAACCCTATACACTCACTCTGATTCTACTGTTAATCTGAGGTCAATGTTAAAACATCAAAAATCGAATGCAGTAAATTAGCTTGCAGCATATCTTCCCTACATTTTTGAAAACATAAAAGCAGTTACCGTAATCCATTAGTTTTTGTGTGGTTTAAACTTGATAGACAAGTTGTAAGGTAATTGTGGCACATGACTAACTGGGGTAGATTTCCACCAAGCAGACCAGGAGAGCAGAGTGGGTAATGCCAGCTAGTCACCCAATAGTCTCAGTGGAGTCTGCTAACCAGTCGCCTGATAGTCCCAGCGGACTGTGCCAGCTGATCACTTGATAGTCCCAGGGAACTGTACCAGCCAATCACCTGATAGTTCCAGTGAACCATGCCAGCCAATCGCCCAATAGCCCTGGCAAACCTTGTCAGCCAATCGCCTGATAGTCCCGGTATACTGTGCCAGTTGGCTGTTCAATTGTCACTGCAGAAACCCAGTTCAAATTGAAGACTGTGTCTCATCAGCATTTGGCTGGCAGGCTGTGAATGGGAATCAAGCACCCCAGAGCATCCCAATGACTCTGTCCCACCATTTTATCAAGTGGCCTGGCCAACCTCTGGTTTGAAAAAGGCAGGTCAGTGGGAGTGGGGAGATTTCCAAACTCAAAATGTGGGCAGGGGGGAGGGTGAGGAAGAGGGGGTTGACCTAGAATAGCAGCAGTGTAGGATGTTACTGTGGAAATCAAAGAAACACTTCTGTTCTTTCTGGACACTCAAAAGCAAGAACTAACTTATCCCAGCTCCTCCTCAGCTGGACTGCCAGTTAATACTGGACCAAGTGAATGTTGTGCATGCTCTGCCTCTTCATAAATGACCAACACAGTCCTGTATATGTCACAGAACTGCAATTTACTTACTTGTAAATAGACAGATCTCCAAACTCAGGCAGGCCCTCTTATCTGTCCACCTAGGCCTTAGAATAGATTATGCTAGCCATTGTGAAGGCAGGAACAAGGCAGTAAGTCACGCCCATCAGTTTTGGGGCACTGTTTCACCACTTAAGAGGCCTCAAAATCCACCCCTCTATGAGAGGAGTATATGCTAGATAGTTTATGTGTAGATCAGTTGACTGGATGTACACTGGAGCTATCAGAGGACCAGAGAGACACAGGCAGCAAAGACCAAATAAAGTGAGTCCCTTTTTATTGCGTGGGCAATGGAATAGGGCCAGAGGTGGTTTAACCTATGGTGCATTGGGCCTAGGCTAATGACTTGAACCTACAAATAAGCATGGATTCAAAACAGGTTATGTAGATTACATAAGGTACACTCCACCTGACTCACATCCAGGAGCCAGAGTAAGGGGCAGGGAAAGGGAAAGGGAAATCAACTTTATTCAGTTTATAACAACCACACATAGGAAATTAAACAGAGAAATGAAGAAGGTAAATAGTAACTGCAGTAAGTAGATTGTCAGCTTTTATCAGTTACATGCCTTATATTTTAAGACCGCGTATAATGGGGAAAATTTGTGCAGAATTTTCTCCAGAGGTCCTCCAGTGATTGTGGTGATCTAAGATAAGCTAAACATTAATTCAATAGAATCATTCTTGATTCATATATGTCATGGGGTTGTTGTTAGGCCAATGGGTGCCATCATTGAGGCCCTGGGAAACCAGGCGGTGCAAAATGTTGGGCCTCATGAGTTGCTTTGTTTTCATGACATACATGTTTCTCTGGCCAAGCAAGGCTTCAGGCACCTTTTAATGCACCAATGTATGAATACCTGACTGTCCTGACAAATATCTTCATTAAATGGCTTGAAATGGACCAATGACATAAAAATTTAATGTGATGGTGACTTCATTAGCCGCTCTGCTCAGTATCATCCGCATGTTAGACTTCAGTAGATGGCACAACACAGTGGCATCCCCCTTGCTGAAGTGTAAATGATGATGGTAAGGCTGTTCATATAATTGCATGTAATCATGCCATGCAATTCATTGTATGTCTGCATGTGGGCAGCAGATACCAAAGGTGCAAGTGCAATTATCCTTCTTCACACAACAGGTATCTATTTTCCTCCTCGAAATCTCAGACACCGATTGGGAATACCATTGAATTGTAACCATTGTTGTACTGTTGAGAAATGTTGTTTTTATTCATTCATGGGATGTGAGCGTTGCTGGCTAGGCCAGCATTTAATTGCCCATCCTTAATTGCCCCAAGAATATGGTGGTGAGCTGCCTTCTTGAACCACTGCAGCCCATGTGCTGTTAGGAAGGGAGTTCCAGGATTTTGACCCAGCGATAGTGAAGGAACGGCGATATATTTCCAAGTCAGGGTGGTAAGTGACTTGGAGGGGGGACTTCCAGGTGGTGGTGTTCCCATCTATCTGCTGCTCTTGTCCTTTTAGATGGTAGTGGTCATGGGTTTGGAAGGTGCTGTCGAAGGAGCTTTTGGTAAGCTCCTGCAGTGCATCTTGTAGATGGTACACACTGCTACCAAAGGGTGTCAGTGGTGGAGGGAGTGAATGTTTGTGGATGTGGTGCCAATCAAAGCGGGCTGCTTTATCCTGGATGGTGTCAAGCTTCTTGAGTGTTGTTGGAGCTGCACACATTCAGGCAAGTGGGGAGTATTCCATCATACTCCTGACTTGTGCCTTGTAGATGGTGGACAGGCCTTGGGAAGTCAGGAGGTGAGTTACTCGCCACAGGAGTCTTAGCCTCTGACCTGCTATTGTAGCCGGATTATTTATATGGCTACTCCAGTTCAGTTTCTGGTAAATGGTAACCCCCAGCATGTTGATAATGGGAGTTTCAGCAATGGTAATTACATTGAATATCAAGGGGTGATGGTTAGATTCTCTCTTGTTGGAGATGGTCATTGCCTGACACTTGTGTGGTGTGAATGTTACTTGCCCCCACTTGTCAGCCCATGTCTTGCTGCATTTGGACATGGATTGTTTCAGTATCTGAGAAGTCGCAAATGGTGCTGAACATTGTGCAATCGTCAGCGAACATCTCCACTTCTGACCTTATGATGGAAGGAAGGTCATTGATGAAGCAGCTGAAGTTGGTTGGGCAGAGGGCACTACCCTGAGGAACTGAGATGATTGACCTTCAACAACCACAACCCTCTTCCTTTGTGCTAGGTATGACTCCAACAGTGAAGGGTTTCCCCCCCTGATTCCCATTGACTCCAGTTTTGCTGGGGCTCCCTGATGCCACATTTGGTCAAATGCTGCCTTGATGTCAAGGGCAGTCACTCTCACCTCACCTCAGGAGTTCAGCTCTTTTGTCCATGTTTGAACCAAGGCTGTAATGAGATCAGGAGCTGAATGGCCCTGGCAAAATTCAAATTGGGCATCAGTGAGCAGGCTATTGCTAAGCAAGTGCCACTCGATAGCACTGTTGATGACCCCTTCCATTACATAACTGGTGATCGAGAGTAGACTGATGGGGCGGTAATTTGCCGGGTTGGATTTGTCCTGCTTTTTGTGAAGAGGACATACCTGGGCAATTTTTTCACATTGCCAGGTAGATGCCAGTGTTGTAGCTGTACTGGAATAGCTTGGCTAGGAACGCAGCAAATTCTGGAGCACAAATCTTCAATACTATTGACGGAATATTGTCAGGGCCCCTAGCCTTTTCAGTATCCAGTGCCTTCAGCTGTTTCTTGACATCACGTGGAGTGAATCGAATTGACTGAAGACTGGCATCTGTGATGCTGGGGACCTCTGGAGGAGGCCGAGATGGATCAACCACTCAGCATTTCGGGCTGAAGATTGTTGCAAATGCTTCAACTTTATCTTCTGCACTGATGTGCTGGACTCCCCCATCATGGAGGATAGGGATATTTGTAGGACCTTCTCCTGCAGTGAGTTGTTTAATTGTCCACCGCCATTCATGACTGGGTGTGGCAGGACTGCAGAGCTTAGATCTGATCCGTTGGTTGCGAAATCGCTTAGTTCTGACAATCACTTGCTGCTTATGCTGTTTGGCACATGGGTAGCCCCGTGTTGTCACCTAACCAGGTGGACACCTCATTTTTAGGTATGCCTGGTGCTGCTCCTGGCATGCCCTCCTGCACTCTTCATTGAACTAGGGTTGACCCCCTGGCTTGGTCGTAATGGTAGATTGGGAGATGTGCCAGGCCATGAGGTTACAGGTTGTGGTTGAGTATAATTCTGCTGCTGCTGATGGCCCACAATGCCTCACAGATGTGCAATCTTGAGTTGCTAGATCTGTTAGAAATCTATCCCATTTAGCATGGTGGATGTGCCACACAACATGATGGAGGGTATACTCAATGTGAAGACAGGACTTCATCTCCACAATGACTGTGCGGTAGTCACTCCTACCGATACTGTCATGGACAGATGCATGTGTGGCATGCAGTTTGGTGAGGATGAGGTCAAGTGTGTTTTTCCCTCACCACCTGCTGCAGACCCAATCTAGCAGCTATGTCATTTAGGACTCGGCCAGCTCAATCAGTAGTGGTGCTACTGAGGCACTCTTGGTGATGGACATTGAAGTTCCCCACCCAGAGTACATTCTGCACCCTTGCCACCCTCAGTTATTCTTCCCAGTGGTGTTCAACATGGAGGAGTATTGATTCATCAGCTGAGGGTGGATGGTACGTGATAATCAACAGGAGGTTGACCTGGTGCAATGAGACTTTATAGGGTCCAGAGTCAATGTTGAGGACTCTCAAGGCAATTCCCTCCCAACTGTATACCACTGTGCCACCACCTCTGCTGGATCTGTCCTGCTGGTGAGACAGGACATACCCAAGGATGTTGATGTTGTTTCTGGGACATTGCCTGTAAGGTATGATTCCGTGAGGATGACTAGTCTGTGAACCAGCTCTCCCAGTTTTGGCGCTAGCCTCCAGATATTAGTAAGGAGGACTTTGCAGGGTTGATAGGGCTGAGTTTGTTGTTGTTGTTTCTGATGCCTGGGACGATGCCAGGTGGCCCGTCCAGTTTCATTCCTTTATTGACTTGTTTTTAATGGTTTGATACAACTGAGTGACTTGCTCGGCCATTTCAGGGGACAGTTAAGAGTCAACCACATTGCTGTGGGTCAGGAGTCACATTTGGGCCAGACCAGGTAAAGACAGCAGATTTGCTTCCCTAAAGGGGCATTAATGAATCAAGTTTTTACAACAATTAACAATGGTTTTATGGTCATCATTAAACTTTTAATTCATTGAATTCAAATTCCACCATCTGCCGTGGTGGGATTCGAACGCGCGTCCCCAGAGCATTACCCTGGGTCTCTGGGTTACTAGACCAGCGACAATACCACAACGCCACCGTCCCCAGCTAATTTGCACACATCATGATCCCACAAACAATGAGACAACTGAATCAGATTATCTGTTTTAGTGATGTTGACCGGGGGATAAATTTTCCCAGGAGAACCAGCCCGCACTCGCTCAAATAGCTTCATAGGATCTCTTACATCCACCTAAGAGAGTAGAAAAGAGCTTTGTTTAAATGGATCATCAGAGAAACAACTTCCAGGATTTTCCGTGAAATCCGACTGATAGCGGGCGGGGAAATCGGCATTTGACTTGCCAATGACAATGGCAGCTTTTTCACGCCATATCGTGCGTCACTTTGATGAAAAACGGTGAGAGGGATGGTCAGATCACTGGTGGGGCAGCCTCTAATTCGCCCACCCCACCATCACCTCAGTCCTTTAATAATCCAGGCACCATATTTAAAGGTTGCCTTTGCACAGATTTAGGACTCTCTGAGGGGGGATTGAAAGCTATTGGAAATTCAAGATTTCCAAGGGAGGAAACATGCAGCCCCCATGTTCAGTGATGCCTTTCTCGAATGCCTACTGGATGCCGTGGCGGCCCGCTGCAAAGTCCTCTACCCCTGGGTGAAGAGCCTCATCCAAGGTGACAAATCCAGCATGGGAGGCAGTGGCAGTGGTGGTGAATGCCATGGTCCTACAAAAGAGGACAGCCATCCAGTGCAGGAAGAGGATGAATGATCTCCTCCATTCTGCCAGGGTAAGTCACCCTTCTCATCACTCTCAACTCACACACTCGCAAATCCATCAAATATCCACAGGGATCTCACTCACTGCCAGCTCAAGGGACATCACCATTCATACCCTCACACACACATCTCCTCTGTGGATCGTGTCTTCATCCCGCCCATGGCACCATTCACCACCCACACATGCCAGGTATCCTTCTCACTGGCCTGGCCGACGTCCTGCTTACACTCTCTCCATCTGTATTCATGCAGGACAAGCTGGCTCATAACAAAAGGGAAAGGTTCCAGATGCCTCAACTGAAGGTTCTGACCAACTTTGAGAGCAGATCCATCCACCTGTCTGGTGAGGATGTGGACCGTTCCTTTGCTGACGGTTAGGTCAGTGACGCTCACTCAAGTCAGGATCCTGCACTACGACATACATCAGACAAACATATTGTGAGTGATATCTCCTATTCGGCAGTCCCCTGTCGTGCACTAATGATCTCTCCTTTCTTTTGCAGATACATCTAGGAAGCATCCAAGGGTGTCCACAACCAGGGTCTCGACTCAGGTGGACAGGGGATTTAAATTTGACATGGGGGGGATGATTCTGGCACGTGGCTACAATAATGAGATGCATATTTATGAAAATTAAGTTTCCAAAGTTTGACGCGGGAAACGTAGCTAGCCATTGACAGGGGGAGGGGACAATCGCATCCTGGATTTACTTCACCAAGAAACGCAATGAGGACCTTTACACGAGATTTTCCAATCACACCGCCGAACACGCCTGCCCCAATCAGGCACGGAAAATCCCAGCCAACATTTCTAACAATGCAGCATTCCCTCACTATTGGGTGGCCAGTGTAAATGGAATTTGAACTTATGACCTTCTGACTCAGAGGTAGGCATTATCAGTGATTGAAGGCTGACAGAAATGCTGAATGTCCAATCTCTCTCCATGAGTTCCATGATTGCCTCCTTCATTGATGTCCTCCTGTTCCTGAAGGCTTCCTTTGGTTATGTGTCATATTTCCCTGCAAGCAGAAAAGTAGTGGGTTAGTGAGTGCCTTTTGAAGGCTTTTGAAAATTGTGAGGCAGCTTAACATGGTGTACATACTTAGGGGATAAAGTAGCAAGTGCAGCCAAGAGGAGGCAATAATTGTGAGGACAGAAGTAGACGTTGAGTGTGAATGGAAACAAAAGGACATTTGGTGGAGTGTTCAATTGTAAATGGAAAAGCTTGGAAAGTGAAGGAGAGAAATATTTATTTGTGTTGCAGTGCTATGTAGAGAGAAAGGGAAATGTGAAGGGGAGTTATCCCTTGGCAGTCCTGGTGAGATCATTAAGTTTCCGTGTGAACTAATACTATAGACATCGACCTGTTCAACATTCTCTCTCTATTGCTGCTAACTTAACAGGCACCCAGGGGAGGGATAGAGGGTCATTACCTTGTTCAGAATTTCTTTCATAAGTACCTCCATGACTGCACCAGTGAATTGGATGGCCTTGGAAGACATCATGCTGCTGCTTTATTATCTCACTCCACAGACTACCTTTGAACTGCACTTCCCACTTTAAAGGGCTGCAACCTCATCATCAAACTCTCCACCCTCCCAATCAGTGAACAAACTGTGAGTGTGACCAGCGTTGGCAGTTACCCGATCACAAAAATTGATGAGTCAGAATTCCTGCCCACTGCCTGTTCGATACACGCTTCACACGGAAATTAACTCTGTCTTAAGTCTACCTCCTCCATTTGTTGTTTAAAAAAAATCCTACGGAAGCGAACATCTGGCAGCAACACTAGCAGTTGCTTCAGACATCTGTATGTTTAAAAGCAGGAGATTTGAGATTTCCCAAAAGCTGGAAACAAACTGCAAAATGCACTTCGACAAGAAATTTGTTCTTGAGACAGCTGTGTTTACTATATATTATCCAGAGCTATGTTTGAGGATAATTTCTTTAAGAATAACAAATCCTTTAATATTCTCCATGTGAATGTTAGCTGTGCATCATACTTTTATTATTAGGTGCACTTCATTTTGTTATATATTTGTAAATTAAATCGCTAGTAGCTTTACTCTGTAAACCTCTGGCCAGTGTGGTAATATACTGTCCACCATATACAAGTGAGGTTGACATCATGAGGCAAAACTACTTTGAATTCAATGAACAAATTATAAGAAGGATAATTGTTAATCCCCAGGACATATCTCTTCAAGGACAGCATAGGATGCAAATTCTGGGTTGCTGAAGGAAAAGACCCGCTTAAGAGAAATAGCTGTTCGAAAGTCAGTTGATACCCAAACCCTGAAATCATTTAAAATGGCAGTTTTGACCATTAAACTGGTCAGTCATCCTATATTTCGGTGCTTTTTTATATGGTTCAGCTTTAGAATTAATGTCTGGGTCTCTGCTCTTTTAAATATGGCTGAAAATGATAATATTAAAATCTAGATTAGTTTGCCTGTAGATTCAATGGCATTTGGCTGACTTATATTGTAGTGAGTGTTTGATTAATTGCTGCTTTGGCTGCACTGTGTTACCAGTCTCTATGTAAAAAATGAAGAGGAACTCATTTGAGAGCAAACATTCACTTGAGCATTTTCCTTCCACTTGGAAAAGCTTCTATTATGAAAGCATGAATTATTTCATATAATGTCATTACAATTATATTCATCAAGTAGTGCTATATTTATGAAAAAAATTGTATTACAAAAATTAACTACTCTCAACTAAAAATAGCTCCCAATGTGTAGCCCCATAATTCCTGGTAAAAGTCTGAACCGTTTTACTGGAAGTGCTATTTTCTGGAATTTGTGCTCCTTTGAGGACAACTGCTTTTGTAATTGGAATAACTTAAGGTTATTGAAAGTTTCCAGTAAAAGTCAATTATATATTTTTTAATTACTGTTGCGTATTCAGCTTCTAATGATCGCTGCTTAAAAGTTGAAGCCAACTTTCTGCTTTGAAGCTCATCATTATCACATGTACCATTCATAACTATACCACATGTGGTCTCAAAATATGTCTGTACAATTTAATGCAGTGAAGAGTATTTTGGTTATAATAATATTATGGTGGGAGCAAATTAGGATAGTCCCTGAAAACGGGCACAGGAATGGCGATGCATGATTAACTTCACCCCGCCCCCTCACCAATTCTTCTGATGCAAGCAGCACTCAAACTTCATGCTGCTTGCTCAATACCATGGTAGTAACATATAGTCAGTGGTAACTGCACTGTTGAGTGGCTGGAAATGAAAGTCAATGTAGTCCCAGAGGGTCATAGGCTGCTCTTTCATTAGAGGGAGATGACTGGTGGTGAGTTTAACCTGAGGGTCACCACAGCTCAGGCAAGGGGCAAGGTTTAGCCTTCGTGGATGACTTCACCCATTACAGGAGTTGAACCCACACTGTTAGCATCACTCTGCATCACAAAACAGCCATCCAGCCAACTGAGCTAACCGACCCCCAACGTGGCTGCGTCCCTCTGCAGGATGTCCAAGTTTGTAAAAGCCAAAGATTAAAGCTAGCCTCCACTACTTAAAACTAATCTTCACCCCTTAAATGGAAGGTGCATTCTGGGTGCAGCTGGTGCTGCCAGAACACAAGAACACAACAGATAGGAGCAGGAGTAGACCATACTACCTGCTGAGCCTTCTCTGCTAATCAATACACTCATGGCTGATCTTGGGTTTCAACTCCACTTTCCTGTCCACTGGCTCATATCCCTTCATGCCCTGAGAGACCTAAAATCTGTCCATCTCCACCTTAAATATACCCAGCAGTGGAGTATCCACAATCCTCTGGAGTACAGAGTTCCAAAGATTCACAACCCTTTGAGTGAAGAAATTTCTCATCTCAGTCCTAAATGATCATCCCCTTATCCTGAAACTGTGCCTCCGTGTTCTCGATTCCAGTCAGTGGGAACATCCTCTCAGTGTCTACCCTGTCAAGCCCCTTCAGTATCTTGTATGTTTCAATAAAGTAATCTCTCATTCTCCTAAACTCCAAAGAATATAGACCCAATACTCAGCCTCACATCATAAGACAACTTTTTCATCCCAGGGATCAATCTAGCGAACCTTCGCTGTACTGCCTCTAATACAATTATATCCTTCCTTAAGTATGGAGACCAAAACTGCACTCAGTATTTCATGTGTCATCTCACTAAAGTCTTGTTCAATTTTAGAAAGGCTTTGTTATTCCTGTACTCCAATTCCCTTGGATTAAAGGCCAACATTTCATTTGCCTTCCTAATTGCTTGATGCACCTGCATTCTAATTTTCTGTGGTCCTTGTACAAGCATACCCAACTTTCTCTGAACATCAACATTCACAAGTTTCATGCCTTTTAAAAAAATTCTGCTTTTCTATTCTTATGACCAAAGTGAATAACCTCACACGTCCTCACATTATACGTCATCTTGTTGCCCACTCATTTATATATATCTCTCTCTCTGCAGACTCTCTGTTTTCCTCCTCACAGTTTACATATCCAACAAGCTTGGTATCAGCAAACTTAGATACATTACTCTCTGTTTCATTGTCTAAGTCATTAGTATGGGTTGTAAATAGCTGAGGCCCCAGCATTGATACTTACAGCATAAAAACAAAAAACTACTGCGGATGCTGCAAATCCAAAACAAAAACAGAATTACCTGGAAAAACTCAGCAGGTCTGGCAGCATCGGTGGAGAAGAAAAGAGTCGACGTTTCGAGTCCTCACGACCCTTCAGCAGAACTGAGTACAGTTAGGAGAGGGGTGAAATATAAGCTGGTTTAAGGTGGGCGGGGGGAGAGAGAAGTTGAGGTGGGGGCTGGGGGTGGGTGGGGGGGAATGGTTGTAGGAACAAGCAAGCAGTGATAGGAACAAATAATCAAAAGATGTCACAGACAAAAGGATCAAAGAGGTGTTGAAGGTGGTGATATTATCTAAGAAAATGTGCTGATTAAGAATGGATGGCAGGATACTCAAGGTACAGCTCTAGTGGGGGTGGGGTGGAAAGACTGACAAGGTATTAGTTGTAGATTTAAAAATAATGGAAATAGGTGGGAAAAGAAAAATCTATATAAATTATTGAAAAAAACAAAAGGGAGGGGGAAGAAACGGGGTGGGGATGGGGGGAGGGAGTTTAAGATCTAAAGTTGTTGAATTCATTATTCAGCCCGGAAGGCTGTAAAGTGCCTAGTCGGAAGATGAGGTGCTGTTCCTCCAGTTTGCGTTGGGCTTCACTGGAACAATTCAGCAAGCCAAGGACAGACATGTGGGCAAGAGAGCAGGGTGGAGTGTTAAAATGGCAAGCGACAGGGAGGTTTGGGTCTTTCTTGCGGACAGACCGCAGGTGTTCTGCAAAGCGGTCGCCCAGTTTGCATTTGGTCTCTCCAATGTAGAGGAGACCGCATTGGGAGCAACGAATGCAGTAGACTAAGTTAGGGGAAATGCAAGTGAAATGCTGCTTCACTTGAAAGGTCCACTCCTCCATCACCCACTACTCCTCAACCCCCACCTATGGCACCTCCCCATGCCCACGCAGAAGATGCAACACCTGCCCCTTCACTTCCTCTCTCCTCACCATCCAAGGGCCCAAACTCTCCTTTCAAGTGAAGCAGCATTTTACTTGCATTTCCCCTAACTTAGTCTACTACATTCGTTGCTCCCAATGCGGTCTCCTCTACATTGGAGAGACCAAACGCAAACTGAGCAACCGCTTTGCAGAACACCTGCGGTCTGTCCGCAAGAAAGACCCAAACCTCCCTGTCGCTTGCCATTTTAACACTCCACCCTGCTCTCTTGCTCACATGTCTGTCCTTGGCTTGCTGCATTGTTCCAGTGAAGCCCAATGCAAACTGGAGGAACAGCACCTCATCTTCCGACTAGGCACTTTACAGCCTTCCGGGCTGAATATTGAATTCAACAACTTTAGATCTTAAACTCCCTCCCCCCATCCCCACCCCGTTTCTTCCCCCTCCCTTTTGTTTTTTTCAATAATTTATATAGATTTTTCTTTTCCCACCTATTTCCATTATTTTAGAATCTACAACTAATACCTTGTCAGTCTTTCCACCCCACCTTGAGTGTCCTGCCATCTATTGTTAATTAGCACATTTTCTTAGATAATATCACCACCTTCAACACCTCTTTGATCTTTTTGTCTGTGACATCTTTTGATTATCTGCTCCTATCACTGCTTGCTTGTCCCTACAACCACCCCCCCCACCCCCCTCAACTTCTCTCTCTCCCCCCGCCCATCTTAAACCAGCTTATATTTCACCCCTCTCCTAACTATACTCAGTTCTGTTGAAGGGTCGTGAGGACTCAAAACGTCGACTCTTTTCTTCTCCATCGATGCTGCCAGACCTGCTGAGTTTTTCCAGGTAATTCTGTTTTTGTTTTTGATACTTACAGCACTCCACTAGTCACTGCCTGCCTACTTGAAAATTCCCCATATATACCTATTCTTTGCTTTCTGTCTGCTAACCAGTCCCCTGCCCAACTCCATGAGCCCTTATCTTGCCTGCTAACCTTTTGTGTGGCACCTTATCAAATCTCTTTTGGAAATCTACATCTACTGATTTCCCTTTATCTACCCAGTTAGGTCTGCAAAAAAACTCAAATATATTTGGGTATTGCTGAAAAAAGACACATTGTTGAAACTTTTCGTCTTACACTCATCCAGACAGAATTTGCAAGAATACCAATTATAAAGGGAACGTGATGCAAGGAATGTAGGCCGTACATCCTAACAACTGGCAGATTGTATCCAACAGCATGTCTCTTCTGCTGTTTGCACCAGGCAAAGTACTGACTGTACCCAACCAGCTCATGGTTGTAAAACTCAAAACAAATGTCCGACATTAAATGTGATTCTGTGATTGGACAACACTTGCTAAACAATCCTGAGTGTGCTAAGGAGTACACTGACAGCCAATTTAAGATTATCAGTCAGGCTCGCAGTGTGGCTCACTTACACTTGCTAGAAGCTACATATATTCATACAGAGGGCTCTGTCCTTTGCAGACAGAAGGAACATGTCCATGCATTACACCTGTTTCAACTAAAGAAAAGCTTGGGGACAGCCATTCCCTGGTTCATTCCCATGGAAATGCCTTGACCAATCAGAGTCGACCTGTCTGGTTTGAAGTTAAACAAAAGCTTGGCAGTTAATTGCTCTTGATTGATGTCAGGTTAACTGGCCTTTAGGTCACTGTTTTCTCTTTCTCTCCTTTCTTGAATAGCAATGTTACATTTGCTAACTTTCAATCTGCTGGGATCATTCCAGAATCTAGGGAATTTTGGAAGATCATAGCAGCGGATCCATTAACTCTGCAGCTATCTATTTCAGAACCCTAGGGTGTAGGTCATCAGGTTCTGGGGATTTGATGGATTTTAGTCCTTCAAATTGCTTCGGTACTTTTTGCAAGTGGCTGAGGAAGGTAGACGGTAGGGTTTGGTGAGGAAAGCAGAAGGTGCATGCTTAGATCATCGGCAACTGGTAAATGAAAGAGATTGTGGAATGAGGGGTAAGTGAGTCATGAAATGGAGGATTAGGTATGAACATACCTTCATCTTTGAAGGTTTCAGCCCCTGCCTCAGTCATGGTCACTACAATGATGCCTTTCTCCTTTCAGGTACCCAGGAACTGCCACCTGGTCAGGCAGTGGTGCAGGAGCAAAAGGTGGAGGAGGAAGAAGAGAGTGATGATAAAGAAACACCAAGACTTAATATTACATTCCCAGCCACCAGATCAGATACTAACACTGCACAGACTTTAGAGGGTGGCTTAGAGGTGGAATCTGCATGTGGTGAGTGAAAGTTGCAGAGGACTATAGGCTGCTCTCTTATTAGAGGGTTTAACCTGAGGACCACCACACCTTAGGTGAGGGGCGACGTTGAGAGGGCAGGGCCTTCATGGATGACCTCAGTCGGTACTGGCATTGAACCTGCTCTGTTGGTGTCACTCTGCATCACAAACCAGCATGTGGTGAGACATCAGGCATGGGTGGCCTGCAGGCAGGACAAGGGACAGTAGGGCAGGTGCCAGATTGCCAGATTGTGAGGTCGCAAATGAGTTCTGCCACAGAGTACTTAGATAAGAACTTTGATGGGCCAGACCATGGGATAAGACTAATAGGTATGCATAAGGAAATGCTGGGTGCACTGGCAGGCCTACCAGAAGGCCTGTGGAGACAATCAAGGAGCAGAAAGGAGATGGGTATCAATCAGCCATGATCTTATTAAATGGCCGCGGAGGCTCGAGGGGCCGAATGGCCTACTCCAGCTCCTTATCCGTATGTATCTTGTACAGTGCTTTACACAGACCACCCTTTACAATATGCAAGTGGTGACCAGTTGAATTACAAAACTTGTGGACCCAACCATGTTCCAACTAAACTTATTGAATTTTTTGAGGAGGCGACAATAGTAATTCAGTAACTATAATTCATTTGGATTTTCTGAAGGCCTTTGATAAGGTGCCACATAATAGACTAATGATAAAGATGTGGAATGAAGGGACAGGTGGCAAAATGGACTGCCAGTTATTGCAAGAGAGGAAGTAGAGAATGGGAGTAAAGGGTGGCTATTCAGAGCGGCAGACAATGGGAAATAGTGCTCCAAACATAAGAACATAAGAACTAGGAGCAGGAGCAAGCAATTCAGCCCCTCGAGCCTGCCCTGCCATTCATTACGATCATGGCTGATCTCATTTTGGCCTCAACTCCAATTTCCTGCCCTCTCCCCATAACCTTTCAACCCATTACTAATTAAAAATCTGTCTATCTCCTCCTCAAATTTATTCAGCGTCCCGGCATCCATTGCACTCTGAGGTAGTGAATTCCACAGATTCACAACCCTTTGAGAAAAGTAATTCCTCCTCATCTCGGATTTAAATCTACCACCCTTTAGCCTAAAACTATGGCCTCTTGTTCTAGAATGCCCCAGAAGAAGAAACATCCGCTCCTCATCTACTTTGTCTATCCCCTTTAGCATCTTATATACCTCAATTAGATCTCCTCTCATCCTTCTAAACTCTAGTGAGTATAGGCCTAAACCGCTCAATCTCTCCTCATAAAACAAGCCCCGCATCTCTGGAATCAATCTAGTGAAGGGATCAGTGTTGGGACCACTGCTTACATTTACAATTTACATTAACAATTTGGATTTTGGAATCAAAAACACAATTTCTAAATTTGCAATGACACCAGATTGGGAGGAATAGTCAATACTGAAAAGGACTGCAACAAATTACAGCAGGACATTAATAAACTTACAGAATGGTCAAATAATTGGCAAATGATGTTCAGATAAACATGGCTAGTATATTTGCTTGGAAAGTAAAAGCCTAGGTGGGGTAGAGGAACAAAATAATCTTGAAGTACAAATACATAAATCACTAAAAGTTGCGCCACAGGTTAGCAAGGCCATAAAGAAAAGCAAACCAACCACCCAGTTTTATTTCTAGAGGGTCAGAATTGAAGAGTAGGAAAGTTATGCTAAACCTGTGTCAAACTTTGGTTAAACCACACTTAGGCCGGAATTTTCCTGTCCCATTGGCATCGGGTAGAATGGCAGACAGGGGGTGGGGGGGAACAATATGGTGAGAAGACCAAAAATCAGTTTCACGCAAGCATGAAAGCACAGCGGGATCATCTGATGGTGTGGTGGAACACGAAATCCACTGGAGGCTGGCGTGAACCTGATTTGCATCCTGGTAATTGGATGCAAAGTAAGGCCTGACTTGAATTATGCCCCCACACCAGATTTACCACTACCCTGGCGGAAAACACACCAGCCCAGAACATGCCTGGACAAGTGTGACGTGCAGAAGTCGGGACTTACCGTTACGGCCTTGTACAGATCGCGGACATCTGAGGAGAAGATGATGCTGGAGCCCTACAGCTACTAGACCCTGGAGGAACATGTGCATCACATACTGGGTGGATTCTCATGGACATGGCTCCACCGCGAAGCAGCTCTCAGAAGGTGGAAGGTCCCTGTTCACGTCTCGGGTCTGCTTCAGAACATCATGGTCATGGCCATGGGCTGCCACGGATGATCAGCAAGGAAAGTCTAGGTGTGACTGAGCGAGGAAGGTGTACTGGGGGAGGGGGAGGTTAGGAGGGGGGAGGAATTAAGGTATCGGGGTGGGGGGCGAGGTTGGTGGGGGAGAGAACGAAGGTGCCGGAGGGGTTGAGGTTGAGGAGGGAACAAATGTGTCGGGGGAGTGAGGTTGGGAGGTAGGGAACAAAGAAGTTTGGGGAGTGAGGTTGAGGGGATGTACGTATCAGGGGGTGAAGTTGGGAGGGGGTAGGAGGGAGTACGGGGGTGAGGAGGGTGTAATGGGGTAGAATACGTCAAGTGGGAAGGTAGGTGTAAGCGGGGAGGAAGGTGTCAGGGGAGGAGTTCGGACAGGAGAAAGAGTCCAGGGGGAGGAAGGTGTCTGGGGGAGGAGAGAGTTCAGAAGGGGGAAAGATTTCAGAGGGGGGAAGCAGTTCGGGGGGAGGAGGAAGTTCGGAGGTGGGAGAGAATTCAGAGGGGGGGAAGGAGTCCAGGGGGAGGAAGATGTCTAGAAGGAGGAGGGAGCTCAGAGGGGGGAAGGAGTCCAGGGGTAGGAGGGAGTAAGGGGTGGGCGATGTCCAGGTAAACATGCAGTGGAGGGGTCTGTGGAGTTGAGGGCTGCCTCCTGCTGATCAAACTGAGGGTGAGCGTGGTAGGAGGGAATGGTGAGTATGAGAGGGGGCAGAGGGAGCCAGGAAGGTGGGAGGGTGAGGGTATATCAGTAGCGGCAGAAGGGACAGTGAGGGTGGTTGGTGGAGTCTTGGAGGGAGACACAGATCCTGGGGGTGGGAAGGAGGAGGTCGGGGAGATCAATTTTGATGGGGGTGGGATTCTCAGGAAGGTAGGGAACTTGTATGTTCACCAGGAACAGAGCCGTAAAATCCGGCAAGCCATTCTAAACTCCATTGGCTTCAGCAGGTCTATAAAATCCCACTGTTGTAAAATTCCACCCTAGGGTTCCAGCTGGTAGGTGACAGTGGGGAGGTGGAAGGTGATGCCAGGTTGGTCGACAGTGATGGAAGGAAGGACATGGGTGACTGGAGGAGGGGAAAGGATGGGGTAGTTGAGCAAAAATTCGACCATTGTTGTCGAAATCGAAAGTGAACAGAGCCTCATGTTGGGCGGGCGCAGGTGCTGCATGGGAGTGTGATCAGTGGTTGGGTGAAGATGCAGATCAGCTCAGCTGGACAACTGAAAGAGAAACCCAGCAGCTAGCATTGAAGATGTGCAGGACTGTGAGATGAATGTGATAGATGAAGGCTCCGCGTGGGTGGTGGGAGAATGCTTGCATGAGGCTCTGAAAGGCCCTGCCACACACACACACACTTCTCCCTCCAGAATCACTCATGGTTCAGCTGTGTGCAGCCTAACTGCTGGTGCGGGGTGAGGGCGGGGGAGGAAGTGGGTGATACAGGGGGAGGACTCACAAAGCGTGCCATTGAAGCTGAAAGACAACATTACACATTATTCAGTGAAATAGAATATATAATATTCTATATTCTATAATCCTATATTCTATAATTCTATATTCTATAATAATATAGAATATATATATAATATATATATATATATATAGAATATATCAGGTTATAAAGTGACAAAATGTATTCGTCCATTCAACCACTTGTTATCAGAATTTCTTAACTTTTCTAGGCCTATCACTTTTTCTGGGTGCTGCCCTGACATCCGCAGCAGAGGTGGAGACAATGGTTGGCCCTGTTGCCTCAGGTGACTTTGGTATGGGTCCTCTGGAGAGCTGAGGTCTTGAGGGCGCATGCTAGCTTTGGTTGTCCTCCTGTGGGCCAGCTGCTCCCTCTGCTGTCACAGAGAACGAGGTTGAGGGGGTGACAGACTTGGAGGGATCCTCTAAGGTTCCAGAATGGATAACCCAGTGGTGTCCAGCTGCTGCTCCTCCTCCCTTCGGGTGTCCGAGGGCCCTGGCCTGACTCCTTGAGGGGAAGGAGCACTTGGACGGATGTTGAGGTGTCCTGTTTCCCTGTCGCATTGCCACAGCAGGAACTCACCCATGGCTCCCGCAATGGAGTGCAGGTCTGCGCGTGTCTCCATGTTCTCCTGGACCAAGATCTCCATGGCGTCCACTATCCTTCCCATGGAGACCTTGGTACGCGTACACGTGGACGCCACTTGATCAAATGCCAATTGTCTCGTCGATGGCATTTTGTGTGATAATGGCTTAGAATACAAACTGGACTCATGAACCAGGTGACCAGTGGATAATCCTTTCCACTCAGTACCCAGCCTCTAGCTTGTCATGGTGGCTCAAATGCAGATGGTACAGTGGACTAGCGCAGAATGAATCATGACAGCTGGTAGGATACTGAACATTGACCAGCACAATTCATCGTGTATGGTCACACACCAGCTGGATATTGAGGGAGTGGAATCTCTTCCAGATGTGTATATCTCAGAATTTACATCTGGCGTCTGCATAGCAATGTGTGTGCGGTCAATGGCATCCTGCATCATGGGGTAGCCTGAATTCCTGATGAAGTAGTGCACTCGCTCTGTCTACCTCTCTCTGGCAAGACAGAATGAAACGTATTCAGCATTCTGCATACAGAGCCTCAGTGACCTCCCTTATACAACAATGGAGAGCAAACTGAGAGGTGGGTAAAATATTGTCAGCTTCAGCTTGGAAGGAGCCAGAAAAAGTCAGGGCATAGTCATCTTCAAAGCCACTGGCAATACCACCCTCACCCAGCTCTGAGGCTGCAGTTCTGCCTGTAACAGGAGGCAGATTGCAGTGAGCAGCTCTTTAGTGAAACAGCGACATCACACATAGTCTTCCTCACTGAGGTTAAGGTAAGAGAATTGCTGCCTGAAGACCCTAGGTGAATATGGCTGCCTGCTTAGAGCCTTTCTTCCTTCCTCCTCTTCCAGCAGCTCTCCCTTTGTGTGACTTCCCGATTCCCATTGACTTCAGCTTTGCTAGGGCTCCTTGATGCCACATTCTGTCAAATGCTGCCTTGATGTCAAGGGCAGTCACTCTCACCTCACCTCGGGAGTTCAGTTCTTTTGTATATGTTTGAACCAAGGTTGTAATGAGGTCAGGAACTGAGTGGCCCTGATGACATCCAAACTAAGCACCAGGGAGTAGATTATTGCTGAGTAAATGCTGCTTGATAACACTGTCGATGACTCCTTCCATCACTTTGCTGATAATCGAGAGTAAGCTGATGGGGTGGTAATTGGCCGGGCTGGATTTGTCCCGCTTTGTTGTGTACAGGATATACCTGGGCAATTTTCCACATTTCTGGGAGCGTGCTAGTGTTGTAGCTGTACTGGAAAAGCTTAGCTAGGCAGACGGTCAGTTCTGGAGCACAGGTTTTCAGTACTTTTGCCAGAATGATGTCAGGGCCCATAGCCTTTGCAGTATCCAGTGCCTTCAGCCTGGATATCACATGGAGTGAATTGAATTGGCGGAAGACTAGCATCTGTGATACTGGGAACCTCAGGAGGAGGCCGAGATGGATCATCTACCCGGCATTTCTGGCTGAAGATTGTTGCAAAAGCTTCAGCCTTGGGCAGATTCATCCCAGATTTGCACTAAATGACAATTTACCTGCCGGCCACAATGGCGGCTTTTCATGCTCCATCGTCCCAAACTCACCACATTAATTATGCATTCCCGGGAAACGCGCCATTTCCCTGGTGGGCAGGTTCTCATTCGCCCGCCACGCCATTACCTCGCCGCTTCATCATCCCGGGCATCATGTTTAAATTCCAGCTGCGCACATCTCTCGGAGCTTCCAGCCCACGTTTGCTGCAAAGAAAACATGGCCCCGAATGCCAAAAAGACTGCAGCCCCCAGGTTCAATGACGCATCCCTCTAGTGCCTTTTGGATGTAGTGGAGGCCCGCCGTGATGTCCTCCACCTCAACTCTGGCTGCAGGATGGGCAGCAACCTCACTATTCTGGCTTGGGAGGTGGTAGCAGCGGTGGCCAGTGCCAATGCCCTGCAAAAGAGGACAGCCACCCTGTGCCACTACAGGATGAATAGTCTCATCCGTTCCTCCAGGGTAATTCACTCTTCTCATCACTCTGAGCTCACACACTCACAAACCCATCACACGTCCACAGGGATCTCACACCTCAAGTGACAACACCACTAACTCTCACACATACAACTTCATCTCTCCATTAGGCTCCTATCCTCTGGACCTCACATCTTCATCCTGTCCATGGCTCTGCTCACCACACAAACATTCCACGCAGTGCCAGGTGTCCTACTCACACTCCCTCCATCTGTTTTCATGCAGGAGAAGCCTGTTCACATCAGCAGGAAGAGGTCCCAGACTGGGGGTGCAATGGCCCACATTAGGCCCCTCACTCACTTTGAGGAGTGTGCCATTAGACTGACTGGTGAGGACATGGACCATGCCTGCAGCGATGATGAGGTTGGCAGCAAACATTCTTGGAAGCATCCGACATCACATCATCCCTCTCTCAAAGCAAATATGAGTGCTCTCTCTCCTGCTTTTGACTCTGCTGCCATGCACTACTTACTTCTACTTTGGTTCACAGGGAACTCTGCCAAGCAACTGACACCCTCAGCCAGCCAGGCCCTCAGTTCCATCCATGTCCTCATCTCCAGCCAAGAAGACACCTCCTCTATTGAAGAGCTGCAAATAAGCGGCTTAGAAGATCTGTCACATTGATTACCCACACCCACACCATCCACCAACGCAGAGACACACACCTCAGTGGGACCAGGATCTAGAGCAGGCTCAGGTTCACAATCTGGTGGTCACTGCACGGACACATGTTCGCAGGAGCATGAGGCAGGTTCGTGAGAGCTCCCCAGCACTCAGAAGACTGCTGGAGATCAGGCATCTGTGAGGTCTGAGTCAGATGACGAGCCTCTAGATTTGGCCATCCAACTTATGCTGGAGAGTCAGCAGAAGGTGTGGGAACATCACACAAAACTACTAGAAGTCCTCAGCAGAGTGGCATGCAAGTAGGAGGAGACTGTCCGTCTGCTCTCTGATGAAGTGGTGCCCACATGTGCGGATATGGAGGTCTCCATGGAGAGGATGGTGGACGCCATGGAGACCCTGGTCCAGCAGAATGCGGAGATGTGTGCAGACCTGCACTCCATTGTGGGAGCCATGGGTGAGTTTCTGCAGTGGCAACATGAGAGGGAAACAGGGCATCCTCCAGGTGCTCCTTCCCCTCAAGGAGTCAGGATGGGGCCCTCAGGCACCCAGAGGGAGGAGGTCTGGCAGCTGGACACCCCTGGGTCATCCACTCAGAAATCTCAGAGGCTGTCCTCTCCCTCCAAGTCCCTTTTGCCTGTGAGCCCTTCAACCTCATCCTCTGTCACCACAGAGGGAGAAGCTGGCCAATGAGTGATTCTGGAGGGAGCAATTTGTATGTGGCAGGGCCTTTTGGAGCCTCATCTAAGCTCTCTCCCACACATGGGATCCCTCACGTATCACACTCGCCTCAATGTCCTGAGCATTTTCAATGCTGCCTGCTGGGGTTCACTTTCAGTTGTCCATCTGAGCTGACCTGCAGCTCCACCCACCCAATGCTCACATTCCCATGCAACACCTGATCTCGCCCACCAAAACTGTTGTTTCACTTTTGATTTGGACAGTGTGGTCTTGATTTGGTTTCTCGTGTACTCCCCATCTATTCTCCTCCCCCAGTCACCCATTTCCTTTCCGCCATCACTGTTGACCCCCCCTGGCATCACTTTCCACCTTCCCTCCGTTACCTACCAGGAGGCAGACAAGGACCCATCAGACCCTTCCATTGCACGTTCAGTTGGACATCCCGCCCTTGAGACTGCTACCCCCTCGAGACCCTTCTCCCCCGGAACCACTTCCCCCCCTTCCCCCCCTTCCCCCCCTTCCCCCCTCCGGACCTCTTCCTGCCCGGAACCTCTTCTCATCTGGAATCCATTCACCCACTTAGTCATTCCACTGTCACCCCACCCGCCCCACCCCGGACACCCCCTCCCACTTAGTCCCTCCCCCTTCCTGGCTCCCTCAGACACTCTTACTCCTTCCTCCAACCTTACCCCTCCCCTCGCGTATTTCTTCCTCCCCCTGGACCCCCACCCCACTCCTTCCCTTACACCTTCCAGTCCCCTTACACCTACCCCCCCCAGTTGCCATCTTCTCCCCCATTACCTCCTCCTCCCGCACATTCTTACCCCCCAATCTGACCCCCTGACACCTTCATTCCCCCCTTCCCAGCTTCATCCCTCGACACCTTCATTTCCCCTTCCCAACCTCAACCCCTCCAACACCTTCATTCCCCTCTCTCAACCTTATCCCCTTATGCTTCTTCCTCTCCCATCCCCTCGACCATCATCCACTGTGAGCATCAACGGTGACTTTCCAACTTCCATGAGCTGCTTCACAGTAGAGCCATGTCTATGATCCTCCAGGATCCCGTTGCTATCAGGTTCCATCATCTTCTGCTCCTCGGATGTCCATAATGTGAGCAAGGCCCTGGTGGTAAGTCCCAGCTTCTGCATGTCACAGTGGTCAAGGCGTGCTCTGCACCGGTGTGTTTTCCCGCTGACGTGGGCGGGTAATCCAGCGGCGGGGTGATGAGTCCGGTGGGTTGGCCTTATAATGTTATGCTGATATATTACAACGAGGTTCCCGATGTCTGATGGCAGGGAATGCTGCCCACCATCAATGGGCTGAGCAGGCGATCGCAAAGCGGATGACGTCATGAAACCAATTTTTGGCCTTCTCGCCAAATTGTCCGCTCATGCCTCCAAATACGCCCAACCCCAGCAGGCATGGAAAGTCTTTTGTCTTTTGCACTGATGTGCTGGGCTCCCCCATCATTGACGATTGGGATATTTGTGGAGCCTCATTCTCCAGGGAGTTTTTTAATTCTCCACCGCCATTCACAACTGGATGTGGCAGGACTGCAGAGCTTAGACCTGATCCATTGGTTGTAGTAGCGCTTAGCTCTGTCTATTGCATGCTCCCTCTGCTGGTTGGCATGCAAGTAGCCCTGTGTTTTGGCTTCACCACGTTGGCATCTCATTTTTAGGTATATCTGGAGCTGCTCCTGGAATGCCATTCTGCACTCTTCATTGAGCCAGGGTTGATCCCCTGGCTTGGTGGTAATGATAGAGTGGAGGATATGCCGAGCCCTAAGGCTACAGATTGTGGTTGAATACGATTCTACTGTTGCTGATGGCCCACAGCGCCTCATGAATCCCTAGTCTTGAGTTGCTAGATCTGTTTGAAATCCATCCTATTTGCCACAGTGATGGTGCCAAACAAAAAAATGGAGGATATCCTCAATGTGAAGATCGGACTTCGCCTTCACAAGGTCCTTGCAGTGGTCACTCCTACCAAAACTGTCAAGGACAGATGCATCTGCAACAAGTAGATTAATGTGGATGAGGTCAAGTAGGATTTTCCCTCTTGTTTGGTTCCCTCAACACCTGCCACAGACGCAGACTAGCAGCTATGTCCTGTAGGCCTCAGCCAGTTCGGTCTGTAGTAGTACAACCAAGCTACTCTTGGTGATGGACATTGAGGTCACGCACCCAGAGTGCATTCTGTGCCCTTGCCACCTCAGTGTTTCTTCCAAGTAGTATTCAACATGGAGGAGAAGTGATTCATTAGCTGAGGGGGACTGTAGATGATAATCAGCAGATTTCCTTGTTCATTTTGACTTGACGCCATGAGACTTCATGGAGGTTTGGAGTCAATGCTGAGGACTCCTGAGCAATTTTGCACATTATCAATCGATGTAGTGGTTTGATACTTTTTTTAATTCATTCATGGGATGTGAGTGTCGCTGGAAAAGGTCAGCATTTAATTGCCCATCCTTAATTGCCCTTGAGAACTTGGTGTTGAACTGCCTTCTTGAACCGCTGCAGCCATGTGCTGTTAGGAAGGGAGTTCCAGGATTTTGAACAAACAAGAGTGAAGGAACGGTGATATATTTCCAAGTCAGGATGGTGAGTGACTTGGAGGGGAACCTCCAGGTGGTGGTGTTCCCATTTACCTGCTGCCCTTGTCCTTCTAGATGGTAGTGGCCATGGGTTTACAGATGCTGCCTAAGGAGCCTTGGTGAATTCCTGCAGTGCATCTTGTAGATGGTACACACTGCTGCTACTGTGTATCGGTGGTGGAGGCAGTGAATGTTTGTGAATGTGGTGCCAATTAAGCGGGCTGTTTTGTCCTGGACAGTGTCAAGCTTCTTGAGTGTTGTGGGAGCTACAAGTGGGGAGTATTCCATCACACTCCTGACTTGTGCCTTGTAAATGCTGGACAGGCTATGGGGAGTCAAGAGGTGAGCTACTTGTCACAGGATTCCTAGCCTCTGACCTGCTCTTGTAGCCACAGTATTTATATAGCTAGTCCAGTTCAGTTTTTGGTCAAGGATAGTGGGGGATTCAGTGATGGTAATGCCATTGAACATCAAGGGGTGATGGTTGGATTCTCTCTTGTTGGAGATGGTCATTGCCTGACACTTGTGTGGCACGAATGTTACTTGCCACTTGTCAGCCCAAGCCTGGACATTGTCCAGGTCTTGATGCATTTGCACATAGACTGCTTCAGTATCTGAGGAGTCACGAATGGTGCTGAACATTGTGCAATCATGAGTGAGCATCCCCACTTCTGACCTTATGATGGGAGGAAGGTCATTGATGAAGCAGCTGAAAATGGTTGGGCTGAGGACACAGCCCTGAGGAATTCCTGCAGTGATGTCCTGGAGCTGAGATGATGGACCTCCAACAACCACAAACATCTTCCTTTCAGAACATAAGAAATAGGAGCAGAAGTAGGCCATTTGTCCCTCAAGCCTGCCCCACATTTCAATAAGATCATGTCTGATCTCCCCCAGGCCTCAGCCGCACTTTCATGCCAGCTCTTCATAGCCCTCAACTCCCCGATATTTCAAAAATCTATCTACTTCCTCTTTAAATACTTTCAGTGATCTAGTCTCCACAACTCTCTTGGGTAGAAAATTCCAGACATTCACTACCCTTTGAGAGAAAAAAATTCCTTCACATCTCAGTTTTAAATGTGTGTCCTGTTATTTTGTAACTATGTCCCCTAGTTCAAGGTTCCCTCACTAGTGGAAACATCTTCTCAACATCTATCTTCTCCCTGATTCCCATTGACTGCAGTTTTGCTGGGGTGGCTTGCTAGATCATTTCAGAGGGCATTTAGGAGTCAACCATATTGCTGTGCTGGAGGCACATGTAGGCCAGACCAGGTAACAATGGCAAATTTCCTTCCCTAAAGGAAGGACACAAGTGAACCAGGTGGGTTTTTATGGCAATTATTTCATGGTCACATTACTAAGACTAGCTTTTAATTCTAGATTTAATAATTGAATATAAATTCCAGCAGCTCTACGGTGGGGTTTGAACCCATGCCCCCAGAGCACTAGCCGAGGCCTCTGGATTACTAGTCCAGTGACATTACCACTACACCCCTGCTTCCCCCAGACATGGCCCGCACCATAATTGTGTGCTTGCAACACGGACTCCATTTTGATATCAAAACAGCACCCAAAGCGCTGATAATACGAGCTCTACAGAGTCAAAATTTGCAGCCAGTATGTTTGTTTCTTTTCTATAGAAATGCTTACTAGATAATCATTCTTTGCCTTTCCCTGAAGATCCCACCATCATATAGATTCAAATCATTCCATGTGGCATGAAGACTTAGTTCAGCACGCCAGACACTGAAAAGTCTACAAGACCCGAAGACTTCCTGGGTGCCCCTGGCCAAGCAGTTCCAGTGCAGCTATAACACTGGCATCTTTTGATAATGTGGAAAATTGCTTAAGTATTCCCAAAAATCCAAACAAATCCAACCCGGCAAATTACAGCCTTATCAGCATCGTCCCAATCATAACCAAAGAGACAGAAAGTGTCTTAAACGGTGCTATCAAGTGGCAGTGCGTGTCATTACAAGTCAGGCCAGTGAATGATTATATTTGACTCCATTCCCTATGGAATACCATCCTCAAGGAGCATATTACTTTCAGCTTAAAAATGAAGCTGTTTGAAAGAACAAGTGTTCATCAGAATAAATCAGGGGAGCTGATGGTGCCAATAGGAACCAGATACAGCTCATCGCTTAGAGCCTTACAAGTTTCAGATAAATCCAGAAAAGAGGGGTAGGTGATCAGGAGGGGCCGAGGGAAGTATCATAGCCGTCTGAGTTGTTTTGTGCAGTCATGAAGAGCACAATATTCCCAGCGTTAGTGGCCTTTTCCAGATGTTCCTTTTGGGGCCTCTCAAGATCCAAAAAGGCCAGTCAGAGCTTCTGCATCGCAAGCTCAAGGTAGGACAAAGAAATTTAGGAATTCTAGTCTGAAATAAGTGTACAAAATTCAACTCCATTTTGAAATGAAGCAAACACTCATTTCAGTAGCCACCAGGGTTGCTTTAAAAGGAAAGCAAATTACAGAACCAGCGCAGTAGGAGGCCATTCGGCCCATCACACCCGCACCAGCTGTCCAAATGAGCAATTCACCTAGTGCCATTACCCCACCTTCTCCCCATAAATTAGCAGGGGCCTGAACTCCTATGCAGATTATGCATAGGCCTCTGCTCTGCTAAATTAGTGAACTTGTTTTAGACCCCTGTGTCTAGAAAATAGCAGACAGGTTACTGAGATGCCTGATAATATTTACAGGGGATCCCTCATCAAGACAAATTGCAAATTACTGTTGTAGCAGAATCTGATCTGTCCAATGTCTATAACTGCATTTTAACCACCAGTGTGAATTTTACAGTGCCAAAGTATAATTGTTCTTGTGTGTTTATCACGTTTCAGTGTTTGCTGAGTTGTATGCAAATTATGCATACTTATGTAATTTATACATATATTTTTGTTTTAAAGGGGCAGATTTAGTGAGAGTTTATTTCAGTGCAGTATAGGCAACTAAAATACAGAAAAATTGCTTTGCTAATATTACTTACGTTGAAGGCTCTAAGATAATTTAGGAGTTAAGCATCCAGTTTGTGGTGCAAACATTTGCATAAGTCTTAATGCATCGTTGAAACTGATACTGCCTTTGTTTAAATTGGGATGCCGGACAGTCCTGAGCAGCAGCCACAGCAGCTGTTACTTTGCTTATCAACGTCTTAAGGCCTTGAGTTTCTATATTCAGCACCTTTCAAAGACATTTCACAGTAAATTGTATTTGTTTTTCCTTATGAATGTTAGTGCCAGACTCTTTACATGTACATCTGTGGTGACACTGCTTGCATCATTTACGATTAACTAATGATATATTGTCACAGATATTCTCATAGTCCAATTCAGCGGACAAAGTTTAATTATTACCTAGTAATCGCTGTTAACAATATTAGTTGACCAGTGCTTAATACATTCACATGGGATTCCTTGCTATTTTAGCAGTTGTGTTATGCCATTTAAAAGATGGATTAATGATTGCATTAAAATAGCAGGCAGAATAAATACCATGTAAAATTGTTGAATGCTTAGTCACTAACATCAGTAACGACAATTTGCATCACTTCATCTATCAATCAAATCAAAATTCTGCAACCTCGCTGCATCAAACTGTAAGTTTACCTTTAAAAGATTATCCAATCTTAGAGAAAAAAGGAACTAGGCCAGGCCATTAACTCATGGTAACAAAATGGAGCCTAAACTCAGAAGCATAGGATGGAGTATTTCCAGCTGCCGGTTAGTGGGCTAGGAGGCGAGAGGAGCCGGTAAAATGCCACAAAACCATGTCAAGGCAACTCCCCGCGCAATCCCGCTGCTGGGAAACTTCCACAATCTGCCTCATGGGGAGGCTATCGGCTGCAAGGCAGTGGCCTCCCTGAGGCTTCCTGGGGAACAACATCAAACTGGGAGGCTTCATGCCCAAGGACAGGGCCACCAGCAGCAAAGGCCGCCCCTGTGACCTTGGCGCCAACCCTGAAGGATTTTCCCCTCGGATCACTGGGCCCTGAACGCTTGGCCCCAGAAAATTACTCTCTACTACCTGACCCATTAGGAATGATGTGAGGGTCCTTGAGAGGGTGCAGAGAAGATTTACCAGAATGGTTTCAGGGATGATTTTGTAGATCTTATTTACATGATTAGGTTGGAGAAGGTGGGGACCAGGGTTTTTAGTCAGTGTGCAGGGTCGGGCCCGACACGCCGACACATAAAGTGACATGGTATGACGTCGTGCTGTCTCGCAGTGTTTCATTTGGCGGGCACATGCCAGAGTCAGCTGTGCGCCTGCCAGTTGAGGCCATTAAGGAGCTGATTAATGTAATTGGTAACGCTGCCCATCTAACCTTAAGGTTGGCGGCAGGTGAAAAGGCCAAGCAGCCTTCAGGGCCATGGGTGGGATGAGGTTTCCTAAAGCTTTTTTTAATTAAATTTAAAAATGTCATAAATATAAAAACATGTCCCATCTCATGTGACACAGTCACATGAGGGGACATGTTTAAATAAATTTTTTAACCTTTTATTCATTATTTACAATAGCAATTCAATCTCCATGAGGCAGCTCCGTGCCTAAGGGAGGTTGAAGTGCTCTTTCGCGTGCATGCGCCAAAGAACGCTGGCCCCAACTCTGTCTCCTCTCCCCGCCTGCACAGGTAGCGCTGAGTGCTACGGCTCATGTATTACGCTGGGTGGGCCTTAATTGGCCCTCCCGCATAAAATGGTGGCGCAGAGCCGATCGCGGGAGGCAATCGGCTCTGCGACCGCCCCCGCTCCTGCCAAGCCCGGCCACTGCCTGAAAAATTCAGGCCAGGTTTGTTTTCTTTGGAGCAAAAGAAATTGAGGCGTGATTTGTTGGACGCATACAAGATTATGATAGGTTTTGATAAGGTAGACAAGGAAAACTATTCCCATTATTCCCAACCCACTCACCATCCTGATTTGGAAATACATCACCATTCCTTCACTGTCGCAGGGTCAAAATCCTGGGATTCCCTCCCTAACAGCACTGTGGGTGTACCTGCACCACAGGGACTGCAGCGGTTCAAGAAGGCAGCTTACCAGCACCTTCTCAAGGGGCAATTAGGGATAGTCAATAAATGATGCCCACATTCCGTAAATGAATAATAAAAAAAAATTGGATTGCTCCATGGAGAGCTGGCATGGGCTCAGTGTGCCAAGTTACTTCTTTGTGTGCCATAAATGACACTAACTCTCTATGACTCTATGAGGCTGCCTCAAAATGGAAGCACCCTCATGTTTCCTTTGCTGCCTCAGCAGAAGTCACCTCTCTCGGTTGTGCTTCCAAGGCTACAGAACTGCTGACCCTCTAGTTGGGCTGTGGAAGACCTACCTGCCTTCTTCAATTGGCCACCTCCCCAACTTTCTGGCTCTTGACTGCCATCTCTTGACATTGTCATGACGGAGTTCCAGCCTCCTGTCTGAGCATTGCTGGTCACCTGTAAAAATCCCCAACTGCAGCACTTTCCCCTTCTGGGTAGATCCTGCCCATAACTAAAATTCAGATATCAATCAATTCCCAACTGAGGCAAGACTGTGATTAATTAACAGACACGATCTTTCAGTTAATTGCAGCTTGTCCACATGCACCTGTCTCAAATTGAAGATGGTTGATGAGAAGAAACCAGCTCCCAAGAAGGGAGCAAAGAAAGCCTTAAAGAAGTTGGCAGCAAAGTGCTGCAAGAAGCAGCGAAGGTCAAGGAAGGAGAGTTACTCCATGTAATGAGGAGGATTATACCAGGAGTGTTAACTTCACAGATGCTGACTGACAGCTTTGTATATCGAGCCTCCTCAATTTTAGTTTTAGACTTTCAAAACTGCAGTTTGTTCTTTTTACATTTGTAGTATGGCCTAAACCATCTGCTGTTTGGATGAAGACCATAAAATTTAACATTGGTCAGTGTGCTGTGGGGACTGGTCAGTTGGATAGATGGCTAGCGTAAGGATCAGATTAATGCCAAAAGCATGGGGTTTGGTCCCTATTCTGGGTGAGGGCCTGCCTCCGCGCCATATCTGTAGTAAAAACTTTATTATGATTCATCAAATGACTGCCAAGGACCAGCCTTTGGGCAGAGTACTGAGGATGATGTGTACCACACATGGGGCATATACCGTTTAGGACAAATGTACAGCAGGTGGAATAATTTGAACAAAAAACAAATATAATTTATGCATGTAAGTCTTTGAACATGCACTCTGAGTTTTGTGTCCACCATTTCCTACAAATGCCTTTAAATTATGCTCACTGGAAGTTCCTCGGGCATCTAAATACTGGATCAGCCAGATATGCCATGCTGGATAATCCTTTGGGCAGCATTAATGGATCGGTCACTCATTATACATCCCACTTGATTATTCTTTGCAATAGAAAGTTCAGCCTTTTGGATGTTACCCCTTTTAGACCATAACTGGAAATTAAAATGAACCCAACTGTTCGATATTAGCATCCATATCTGCTTCTTTCACAGAGGCATTTTCCTCTTAGACAGAATGGGTTAATGTATCTGCTAAAATAACAGGCAAAAGCATTTCCCAGTGAACATTTGGACATGAAGATCAATTTCAAGGTCGCAATGATTGCTTAGCTTGGTAACATCAACAAAGATAAGAACTAAGCAGGACATTACTCCACGGGCAGAAAGGGGACTAAAAGGCAAGGTCCCTCTCCCTTAGCAACCCATGTTCACCTCTTAGTGGCTATATCATGAGTACCATTAATGGTCTAAGAATAGATCACCAGTCAGTGAGAGCATTGTGTATGCGTAATTCTAGAATGGTCCCTGTGGGTTGGAAGATGTAGGAATTTAATCCCCTTACTTACAACAAGATTGAACATGTCAATAAAGTTCAGTTATGGAACAGGTTATTAAAAGGAACATAGGACTTAGGAGCAGGAGTAGGCCATTTGGCCCTTTGAGCCTTTGAGAAAGGTAAAATAAATACTAAAGGTAAAGTACAGGCACCAATTGAAGAACAACATGAGCTATATGCTTCCCGTGTCATACCTGGGCAGCACATCACATTCTTTACTCTTAGTTTTTGACTTGTGTACTTTCTAGCTTCCTTTGTTTTGTGTCTTGCTCCTTTGTCTTCCTCCCCTTTGTTCTATTCTCTAACTGCAGCAAAACCTTGAGATGCCTACTTCTTATGCTGGCAACCCCTACTGCTGGCTTCTATTATGTATTTTCCAGTTTACTGTATAGCTTAGATATTGGATTTATCTCAGAACTTAGCTTTCTCAGAGCTTAGCTTTCTAGCTCCACCCACAGGCTGAAGCAATCAAATACAGTTACATAGGCCAGAGGCCAGACTACCATAATCAAACACAGATCAACCATACCATTGAACATTATAGTTCCCCTGAGCTTTCATCCCATCAAGGATGATCAAGCCTTCAACCACCTCCATTCAACTGTCTGAAACTCCATGCCTAAGCCCCTGCATCCCTCTCTCGACCTTTGAAAATCTTCTCAAAATCTAAATTTTGAACAGGCTCTCTTAAATCTCAAGCCACAGGGTGAAGTCTGTTTCATTATCCTTTTTACCTATTTCTCTTAGTTCCATGAGGTTGTGTGGCACTACCACTGTGTTAAATAGGGTAGATTCAGAACAGATCTAGCCACTCAAAACTGGGAATCCATGAGGCGCTGTGGGAAGCAGGAGGAGCAGAATTGCATTCAACCACAATCTGTAACCTCAGGGCCTATCATATCCCTCACTCTATCATTACCATCAAACTAAGGGATTGAACCTAGTTCAATGAAGAGTGCAGGACAGCATATCCAAAAATGATGTGTCAACCTGGTGAAGCTACAACACAGGACTACTAGCATGCAAAGCATAGGAGGCAGCATATGACAGACAGAGCTAAATGTTCCCACAACCAATGAATCAGATCAAAGGTCTGCAGTCCTGTTGCATCCAGCCATGAATAGTGGTGGACAATTAAACAACTAACCAAAGGAGAATGCTCCACAAATATTCCCATCCTCAGTGATAGGGTACCCCAGAACATTAGTGCAAAAGACAAGGTTGAGACATTTCCAACCCTTTTCAGCTGGAAATGCTGAGTGGATGATTCGTCTCAGCCCCTGGTGTCCCCACTATCACAGATGCCATTCTTCAGACTTGTGATATCAAGGAACAGCTGAAGGTACCAGATACTGCAAAGGCTATGGTCTGTAATTTCTGAGCTCCGGAGCAGCGTATCTGGGGGGTACTCCAAAGATGTGCTGGGGAACCCCCCCCACCAGAAGTTCCCAGGTAAGGATTGCACAGAAGTTCAAACTTCCATTAGGCAATTGCCCTACACTGGGAACCATCCGAAAATGTGACTTAAATCACAAACATTGGATGGTTCCAATTGTCTTATAACAATAGATATCCAGAAAAAGATAGAAGAAAAAAAACACTTCTAGCTTCTGGGTAACTGTTGTATTGGCCTCCCCTGACCCCCCCACGGGACCACTGACTACCCCCCACTACACTCCCTCCAATTAACGGCCAGCCAGCGTGAAGCACATGCTGAAAAACTCAGCGCTGCCAGGGTTGGGGAGGCGGGAAGAGGGCGGGTGATGATGTCAATGCAGGCGTGGACGAGCGCTGACAGAAAGCTCCCTGAAGGTAGAGAGCTGCCTCCGGAGCTGAAGACCCCAATCCTAGGAAATAAAGCTTTTAAAATCAGGAAAAAAAGTATCCAAGCATCACAATTGGGTACCTGAAAATAGATTATGAAAATGCTGTTCACAGGTTTCCATTTTTATTTTATTTAATAACAGAAACCTCATTCCCGCCCTTGGATGAGGTTTGATGAAAAATGTAAAGGCCGCCATGCCGATTCGCCGGTCCACTAACCATAAGGTTGGATGGCCTACGTAAAATGACAGACAATTGCCCTGTTAATGGGCTTAATTGCCCTCTTAATTGTCAGCGGGCATGCTTCCGACTTTTACGTGTGCCCGCCAAACAAAATATCTCGCGTAACTTCACACCCGATCAGGTCGGGCGCGTGGCTGCCCAATCAGCATAAAATTCAGCCCATAAGATAATACCTTGAATTGGGTCAACTGATTGTGTTTCAGTGCCTTATCAATCCCACCATGGCTCTGTAAGACTACCTGCATCAGCAGGAGGTGTCTCCAGGTCCATATCAGCAATTTGCATCTCGATATTCATCCCAATGCCCTCTGCGCTCTATGTTCCTATCACTCGGCATTGAGCTCGACACGCTGGCCGACACCACAACTGATTACATTTTACTCACAAACAGAAATAAAAGACGTATTAAATTTGCTTTCCAGCATAACAAAAATACACAAAATATCAAAATTACAGCATCCACCCTTAAGTGTATAACTTTGTTTACAAACATTATTACATTTGTGAATCTAATCCATTCACCTTATTCCGTTCCTTCAGTAACATTTTCACCCTCCGTTCCGCTCTGCTACGTTTGTGACGATGACACAGGTCATGCATCAGATATACAACAATAAACAACTGTACAAACTGTACATAAGATATAATTCCTACCCAAGGATGCATTTCGATGCTAAGTGTAATGGATAGCAGTGGCTATCATCACCAATGTTTGGTATTTGTAACAGGTCGAGCTGGAATAAAACAAAACATCCTGTCCTGGAGAGGAGAGATTAGATCCTCGTACTGATATTCCCAGTGGATTGTTGTGATACAATAGCCCCCCTTTCTTTCATACGTATGTCAGGAACCCTTTTCCCCTGGTCACCATGAGCGTGTAATTGGGCCCTTCCTGATCCCAAGTGAACCTGCATTTTCAGTTACGTCATATGAGCAAACAAAAATATACCCTTTTCAAGCACACCCAGAAAAATTGGGGCTACCCAATGATCCCATCCCCTCGTGCCACATACCTAGGGTATTGGTCGTAGTGTGACACATGGCCCTGATCCTCTGCAACAATGGGCAGAATTTTCTGCCTGTCAGGTGGGCGGGGAGCTATGCGCTTCCTGTGCGGGCAGGGGGGATTCCCCCAAAACGAGGGTGCACTCTTTCGCGCATGTGCACAAAAGAGCGCACATCTCCCTGAGGCTAAGTGCAGCCTCAGGGAGATCACTTCCACATTGAAAAAGATTAAAAATAGAAAAAAAAAATTCCCTAACATGCACCCCTCATGTGACAATGTCACATGAGATGGGACATGTTCATAATTTACACTATAACTTTATTAAACTTTTTAAAATCCTGCATGAAACTGCATCCCGCCGCTGGATGAGGTTTCATGTTTTCTCTGCTTGCCGCCAGGGCTCCAGGCCTGCTTCCCAACTTTAAGGTTGGACGGGCAGGTCCTTTAATTGTTTAAATGATCCTGTCAATGGCCTCAATTGGCCATTGACAGGTAGGCGGGCCCGCAGCTGATTTTGCTGAGCCCCCACCTTCCTGAAAATTGAAATGGGGCCTGGTGACGTCAGGGGTTCTGCCCGACATCATCCCGCGTCATTTTACGCGTTGGCGAGCGGGTCCCACCCCCTGCTCACTGACAGCAAAATTCTGCCCAATGTTTCGAACTCCAAAAAGATGATTAGTCTTCTCCCCTTCCTTTAGGATAGGATAATGCAAAACCAAAGGTAGCACGCCCATGCTACTATTCCCTAGATGGCACTCATGTTTCACTGGGTATACCTGCACCCATCCTCTGATTTTACAGGTATCAGTTAGTAAGTGGACATAGCTCTAAGATGTTTATCAGCAACCCAGTAGGGCAATCTGCCTTCCACAATCCTCTGGAGGTTTTCACGGGCCTGTTCTACCAAGCAAAAGCCATACATTGTGCAAGCATAATTTTTGGCAGCTTCCACAGAGGCGTTTTTATCCTCTCTTATAATTTCATTTGTGCAGCGGGCATGCTTTTTCAATTACCTCCACCACATCGTGCAAATGAACGGTCATAATTTGATCTTCCTCTAATTCATTCTGTTTCACATCATTCATCTCATTTAATATTTTCCTTAACCTATTTCTAACAGTGTTTACTGCTTTGTCTAAAGCCTAAATCTAAACTATTTACGAGTGATGTAAATATAGTTGCAGCGTCATTAATCAAACTACGTCTTATCAATCATGAGAGTGAGATTTTGTTTGATTCCCTGAACTCTCATAGACTAGCGCACTCATCCTCATCCATTACAGTGCTGGTTCATTCCCAGAATTCCCTCAAAAGCTGATGCAGCATTCAATTCTGCAGTGCGCAGGTTTTATGTTTACAACATGGGGGTAGTCCTATATCCACTAAATTAATCATCAGCGTATGACCTCATGGTGTACATCGTGATATAATACTATTCATGTGGATATGACAACCAGTAAGCTCTTTAGGCCTGGGGTATGTTTGGGGAATCTCGCATTATGATTTGTGCAAGGAAAGGCCATGAGCAGTGTCTGAGGTTCTGAAGAAGAGTCATATTAGACTCAAAACGTTAACTCTGTTTCTATCCCTACAGATGCTGCCAGACCTGCTGAGTTTTTCCAGCATTTTCTGTTTTTATTTCAGAGGCAGGATTTTTAGCTCGCTGGGCGCCTGCGATCGGTAGGCCCAGAAGCGGCCAGGGAATGGATCCCCAACCGCAATCAGCCCCCAGCTGTAATTTCACGCTGGCCAATTAACGGCCAGACAGCATGAAAGACGCACTGAAAGGCTCAGCACTGCCGGGATGGGGGTGGGAGGAGGGAGAGCGCTGAAGTCAGCGCAGGCACAAGGGAGGGCGGAATGAAAGCTCCCTGAAGGCAGAGAGCTGCCTCAGGGAGCTAAAGAGTTTAAATGCCAAAAATAAAGATTTTGTAACCAGGAAAAAATGTCTACACATCAGAATCAGTCACTGGAACATATGCCAGATGAAAATTCATGGTGCAAACATTTTTTTTTTAATTAATATTGGAAACCTCATCCCGCCCTTGGATGAGGTTTCCTCAAAAAAGCAAAGGCTGTTTGGGCGATTCGCCCGCCCGCCTGCCAAGCGTAATGTTGGACGAGCAGTGAGAAATTAGGATTGATTAATATATTAGGCCTTAATAGGCTTCTTAATTGTCGGTGGCCATCTACCAACTTTCACAGGTAGCTGCTGACCGAAATATAACATGAGTGCACGATGACGTTGGGACACCCAACTGACGGCATCATGTGCTATTCATGTTCCAGCGTGTTGGGCGCATACCCGCAAGCCAAACGAAAGATTCTGCCCCAGATTTCCACATCCACTGTATTTTGCTTTTATCTAAGCAGTATCACATGGATGCCCTGCACTCTGCTCATCTTGTTACTTGAGCAGCATTGTTCCTGATCTTTATCCTCACACACATAGATGTCTACCCCTTGAGCTGCAAATTGCTTGCAACAAAACGTCTTGTTGTCTCCCTTGGTGTCACGAACAGTATCCACCCTTTCATAAGCTAGCGGCCTCCATATCCTTGAGTCTATTACTCATAGCCTTGGGGACATTTTCTCTCACTAGAATATTATCTCAGGCCTAAACCCTCCTTCTGTAAAAGGGGAGCACTGAATGCAAAATGGTTTTATCTATTCCACCTCTAAGTCAATTAGACTCACAACCTCATTCTTAGGGCAAGTATTTATTATCCCCTCCTAAATGCAACACTTGTGACCATCACTTGGGAGTCTTGCTTCCTCTTTTCCTCCTCAATGACAGATGTAACATTTGCCCAACGGATCGGAAGTTGGGGGTTTCAAACGTGATTCGATCCCCTCTCTTCAATGGTTGTCGTGCCAGCACCTTCCCTCTGCTGGTTTCCCTGGCTATCCCTTTGCCGCCATAAGCACAAGGGTCCTGTTTGCCACTGATATAGGGAATTAACACATGACCTCCCCCTGAGGACTACTAGTAAGTCTCAAATTGGTGGGCTTAGAGTCACCACATGTGCAACAGGGGAGCAACTGGAGCCAAATAATCATGCACCATGGGATGTCATGACTGAGTGTTTGTGATGATCCCTCCAGATCACAACAACCATATATGTTGTGGTGTGATATCCGATGAGTTGATGGCATGAATAGAAGTAAATTAATATGACTTGATCACTGTTACAGAGACGTAGTTGCAGGGTGACCAAAACTGGGAACTCAATATTTAAGGGCATTGGACATTCCGGAAAAATTGGAAAAAAGGAAAAGGAAGCGTGGCACCTTTGTTATGAAAGGAAGGTATCAGTGTAGTGGTGAGTAGTGATATAGTGCAATAGATCATGATGTGGAATCAGTTTCGGTGGAAGTAACGAACAGCAAGGGGAAGAAGCCATGGGCTGGAGTCGTCCAAAGGCCCCCGAAGAGTTGCCTCACTGTAGGACAAAGTATAGATTGGGAAATAATGGAGGCATGTAAGAAGGGCGCTACAATTGTCATGGGTGATTTTAATCTGCATATTGACTGGATAAATCAGATTGGCAGGGGTAACATGGAAGACGAATCTGTAGAGTGCATCATGGATTGCTTCTTAGAGCAATACTTTGCAGAACCTACCCGGGAATAGGTTATTTTGGATCTAGTAATGTGTAATGAGGTAGGATTATTAAGAGATATCATAGTTAAGGATCCTCTAGGAGCTAGCAATCACAACATGGTAGAATTTCAAATTCAGTTTGAGGGCGAGCAACTTGGGTCTCAAACCAGTGTCCTCAACTTAAATAAAGGCAATTACAGAGGTATGAAGAAAGGGTTGTATAAAGTGGGCTGGGAAAATAAACTAAGGGGAAGGTCAGTGGATGAGCAGTGGCTGACACTTAAGCAGGTATTTCATAACTCGCAGCAAAAATTTATCCTGGTCAAAAAGAAGGACTTGATGAGAAGAATGAATCACCCATAGTTAACAAAGGCAGTCAAGGAGAGTATCCAATCAAAAACTAAGGCATACAAAGTGGCAAAATCTAGTGGTAGGTCAGAGAATTGGGAATTTTTTTTAGGAACCAGCAGTGGATGACTAAAAAGCTAATAAAGAGGGAGAAAATTGATTATGATAGTAAATTGGCAAAAAATATAAAAACAAACAGCAAGAGCTTCTACGGGTATATAAAAAGAGAGTGGCTAAAGTGAGCATGAGACCCTTGGAGGATGCAGCTGGAGAATTGATAATGGGGAACAGGGAAATGGCAGATAATTTAAACCAATATTTTACATAGTGGAGGACACTATAAACATCCAAAAGATATCAGATAAGCAAGGAGCGAATGGGAGGAAAGATCTTCTAACAGTCTCTATCACGAGGGACAAAGTATTTAACAAACTAATGGGACTAAAGGCAGACAAGTTGCCAAGACCTGATGGCCTGCATCCAAGGGTTTTAAAGGAAGTGGCTGCAGAGATAGTGGAGGCACTGGTCGAAATATTCCAAAACTCACTGGATTCTGGGAGGGTCCAAGCAGAGTGGAAAACCGTTAATGTGATGCCCCTGTTCAAGAAGGGAGGGAGACAAAAAGCAGGAAACCATGGGCCAGTCAAACTAACATCTTTCATTGGGAAATGCTAGAGTCCATTAATAAGGCAGAAATAGCAGGACATTTAGAAAATCTTAACGCAATCAAACAGAGTCAACAGGGTTTTGTGAAAGGGAAATCATGTTTGACAAATTCGGCTAGAGTTCTTTCAGGATATAACAAGCAGAGCTGATAAACAGAACCGGTAGATGTAGTGTATTTGGATTTCCAGAAGAGAAGGTGCTGCATAAAAGGTTACTGCAAAAGATAGGAGCTCACCGTATTAGGGATAATGTGTTAGCATGGATTGAGGATTGGTTAACACACACAGAGTCGGGATTAATGGGTCCTTTTCAGGTTGGAAAGATGTAACTAGTGGAGTGCCACAAGGATCAGTCCTAGGGCCTCAATTATTTACTATCTGTTTTAATGATTTGGAGGAGGGGGCAGAGTGTAATGCATCCAAATTTGCTGGTGATACAAAAATAGGTAGGAAGGCATGTTGTGATGAGGACATAAGGAATCTGCAAGGGGATATAGATAGGTTGAGTGAGTGGGCAAAAACTTAGCAGATGGAGTTTAAGGTAGGAAAGTGTGAGGTCATGCACTTTAGTAGGAAGAATCAAAAGGCAGACTATTATTTAAATGAAGAGAAACTCCAAAAAAGTGCAGCAGAGAGGGGTCTGGGTGTTCTTGTACATGAAACACAAAAAGTTAGCATGCAGGTGCAACAAGTAATTAAGAAGGCAAATGGAATTTTGGCCAGTATTGCTAGAGTGTTGGAGTTTAAAAATAGGTAAGTCTTGTTACAACTGTACAGGATGCTGGCAAGGCTGCACCTGGAGTATTGTGTACAGTTTTGGTCCCCGTATTTAAGAAAGGATATACGGGCATTGGAGGCAGTTCAAAAGAGATTCACTAGGCTGATTCCTGGGATGAAGGCATTGACTTATCAAGAATAGCTAAACAGGTTAGGCCTTTATTCATTAGAGTTTAGAAGAATGAGGGGTGATATTATTGAAACATACAAGATCCTGAGGGGGCTTGACAGGGTAGATGTTGAGAAGATGTTTCCACTAGTGGGGGAATCTTGAACTTGGGGACATTGTTACAGAATAAGAGGACACTCATTTAAAACTGAGATGCGAAGGAATTTCTTCTCTCAGAGATTAGTGAATGTCTGGAATTTTCTACCCCAGAGAGTTGTGGAGGCTAGATCACTGAAAGTATCCAAAGCAGAGGTAGATAGATTTTTTAAATATCGAGGAATTGAGGACTATGAGGAACTGGCATGAAAGTGGGGTTGAGGCCTGGGGCAGATCAGCAATGATCTTATTGAATGGTGGGGCAGGCTTGAGGGGTCGAATGGCCTATTCTTGCTCCTATTTCTTATATTCTTATCTTTGCCTCCTTCTCCAAACGCAACTATCGTTGAGATTAACTTCCACCACATTTTCTGCAAAACATAAAACAGAACACCATTTTACTCTGTGAGCAGATTTGGTGACAGGTGTATTATAGTCACTGATTACTTCATACGGTTTTGGTTATATTCGAGCTTCCCTTGCTGGTTTCCTTTCTATTTCCCTGCTCCTCCCTCTGGGGTTACCAGAGCAGCTCACTACTGCTTTTAAAGCACATACTTTAAAAAAAACAAATTACTTTGCTTGTCCTCTTTCTTTAAACTTCTGAAGTAATTAAAACTCAAAACAAAGTTAATTCCTAAGAAAAAACCTAACGTATTTAGTCCAAAACAAAAGGAAGCCTGTAAGCTTTCACACAAAAGGACGGTGCAACAGTGCTTTGTCTTTGCAGCTCAAAAAATCTCAAACAGCAATATTTGCAGCCAGAGCCTCTTAAAGAAACAGAACATTACAACTTAGTTCACATCTCTCCGCAATTATTCTTTTATCTGAAAGAGATGTAATAACACAATAAAATCCAAATACTAATTGCTCCCCATGGATCCACAACTTAACTTTACATAATGTTAAATTGACACAGGAACACTCAATAATCACATCCACACTTTCATATTTCCATGCATGCCAGAAATGTGAACTATCATGAGTTATAACTCAAAAGTTCCAAATAACACATTAAAAATTGCATACGTACATTATCAGTGGCTTCCTTTGCATTCTGAATTCTGCATTTGTCTTAACATCTTAAAACTTAAGGCAGAACTCAAAATAGAAGCAAGCAAGATAAATAAATTATGTTAACGGTCTCAATTCACCTTTCCTTCAACAGCTTTTAGTTATTTATACATAGCAACCCTAATCCCCCCTTTCCAGTGCGTTCCTACCCTGCCTGGCTACTGGAGGCACGTATCATATCTTCCAAACCCACGATCTCTGTAAGGCATTTTGATATTGTGTGTATTTCTGTCATGCTCTTAAGGCCTTCTTTTGTTTCTTTTTAATATGTATTATCTTTATACTTGTGTTAAAATGTAACCAGTTGTGAGGTGGATCAACATCCTGAGCTCAAAACCGGGCGGTAGGAACATGGAGCGCGGAGGACATCGGACGAGGGGGGATGAATTCTGACCAAAGACATCAACACTGAGGCTTACATGGAACTTTTAAAAAATAAAGACTGGACAAAGATACACAGACACAGACATGTCAGGACATGTCACTGGGGCGGTGGCCAACCATCAGACACCCTGATTACAGAGACTGACCTAGACAATGGCCTGTCAGGTGTGTGTGAATGGCTTTCTCCCTGCTTCACCAAGACACAAAAATCACATCCATTGCTGGCAGGTACCTGGAGACACCCACTGTTGCAAGCAGGAAATGACTACATTCAGGTTGTCTTTGCATGACCAGGGCGGGATTGATAGTCCAATCGGATTACTTGATTTAAGACATTACTTTTTATGCTGAGAGACCGGGGGAGGATTTTCCCCTCATTGGGCGGGCTCAGTGGGGGGGGGGGGGGGGGGGGCGGGGTCGATCGGGAAGCCGCCCGCCGCCCGAGATTGTGGCCGGACTGCGATTTCACACTGGCGGGCCAATTAAGACCCGCCCAGGGTGAAACACGAGCAGCAGCGCTCAGCGCTGCATGTGTGGGGGCGGGGAGGAGGGTGAGCGCGAGTGCACACTGAAAATTCTTCCTGAGGCACAGAGCTGCCTCAGGGACATGTACAGTTTAAAACATCAAAAATAAAGATTTTAGAAATGTTAGCCAAGGTGAGGCAGAAACTGGGCATATGAGAGCAACGTTCCCTCTCCATTGCAGGTAAGAACCTGGTCATTAGGTGTTAGGTGCTCTCAGTGTTGCAGGTCTGGCCCATACCCTGATTCTGCACCGTAGCGGTCACGCGAGCTATCTTCTACTTTATCTGGAGATCAAAGATGGATGTACAAAGCTCTGGATAGAGGGGGAAAAAACGTACCCAACATCGCCCTCATCCTGATGGCCACCTTTGTGTGCATCAAGCTGTGAGTAGACCCTCAGTTCGCAAACACAAAGTGTCACTACATGCTGGGGTTCTACCTGTCCCTGTTATTGTGAAGGATGGGTCTGGCCATGCTGCCGCGGGACGCTCCACGTAGTTGGACCATGCCATACCACCTGTCCCTCGTAGAAAGGTTTGTGTAGAGAAACTTTTGACCACAAGTCCATCAGGCAGTAGTCTGCACGTAACATCAAAGTCATTTGGCAGAAAGTCTCATCGCCAAACTTTCAAACAGGCACCAAGACCTAACTTGGCTGGTGGTAAGATCATCAGATCCCTCATGCACAACTGAAGACTCTGCGCCACGACATGGTGCCCTTGAAGTGGCTGTGGGAGTGGGGTGGGGAAGAGATTGTCACACACTTACTTCTGGAATGTGCCTTTGTAAAGAAGGCCTTGAAAGAGAAGCAGTGGTGTTCGTCGAGGTTCATCCTGAGCTACTCCATGACGCAGGCGTTTGTGCTCTATGGGCTGCTCCCAGGGACGCACACTGAGACAAACATCAACTATTGCTGGAGGATCATCAACTCAGTGAAAAGACGCTCTTTGGTCTGCCCAAAACTTGTTGATCTTCTAGTGCAAAGTGTTGTCCAAGATCGAGTGTTGCAGACTGGCACATTCCAAGGCCCAAGACTACGTACAGAGGGATGCACTAAAGCTTGGGGGAGGGGCCACAAGGGCACAATGGGGAAAGGCCAATGTGTAAGGCCTTTCAGCTACAGTACACCGAGGGGCTGGTAACTCTATAGAACCCCTTGCACTGTAAGCATGTTCTCGGCTGTATATAGTAAGTGTAACTGTGTTGAAACACCACAGAGCGCAACGTGATCTATGTTGATCATTTGAATATCATTGCACTTTCTGTAATGACCATTTTGAAATGTTTGTAATGCTCTTTTAATTGTACTGAAACACCTCAGAGTGCAACATGACTTATGTAGAAAATGTGGATATCATTGCAATTTCCTGTTATGACAATTTAAAATGTTTTGTAATATTCCTTTAGATATTCTATGAATAAAATATATTTTTGCAAAAAAAAGTTGTGTGGAAGAATTCATTCAGCGGACCTAACGCCTAGGAATGAACCCTGCACATGGGTCTTACTGAGCAACTGGTGTTGTAAGTATATGCAATTGCTTAGTGGGTTAATAAAAGTTTTGCACATAAAGTAGAAATTGTATCCATAGATTGCTTTGTGTTGTTGATACCAAAGTACAGGATGGGAACATTAGAGGGTAGTGAGACCCCCTGTTTAAGATTCTTACACCTCTACCACCTAGAAGGACAAGGGCAGCAGATGCATGGGAACACCACCATCTGCAGGTGCCCCTCCAAGCCACTCACCATCCTGACTTGGAACTAAATCACAAACAAATTTTTCTGCATGTTTTCCCTTGACTGACCAAGTCATGCTCCCCTGGTTGCAGCAACAATGTCCTTGTGGGCTGTGGCTTTATGCTCCTTTCTGACCTGTCTCTTGACATATAAGGTAATACTTCAAATGTGGTCATCCGATTGGGTTTCAGTGCCTTATCAATCCCACCATCCTACCACCTGTATGTGGTAATTTCCTACTGTCAGCAGGGAGTGTCTCCAGGTGCAGCACTCTGCATCTCGATAAGGCATGAAGAACACCATTTATACATATCCAGAGAGGCCATTGTCTATGAGAGTTGTTGTAGACAGAGTGGGTGCAATTAGTCTGGGCCACCACCTTAACGACATGTCCTGACATGTCTGTGTGTGTGTGCGTGTCCCTGTTAAACTGTCTTTATTTTTTTAAAGTCCAATATGAGCCCCAATGATGATGTCTTCAGTGGGAATTCTTCTCCCTTCACCCTGACGTGCTCTGCACTCTGTCACCTGACGTTGAGCTCCGCACACCAGTCCATACTACAACTGGTAACATTTTACTCACAATCGGAAATACAAGATATATTAAAAATGCCTTACAACACAACAGAAATACACAAAATATCAAAATGCCTTACACACCTTCGCAAGGGCAATTAGGGATGGGCAACAAATGCTGGCCTAGCTAGTGACACCCATATCCCATAAAAGAATAAAAATAACTTCCTTGTCCTAAGTAAAGCTCTTTGGGATTCCTTATTTGACAATGCTACTATATAAATACAAGTTATTGCTATTGCTGTCAAACATTTTTAATACTGCAGATGTCAGCATGCCAAGTTCTTCAATGACTTGTTTAATCTACAAACCTAATTCTTCATCAATATTGGGACTACACATACTCATGGCATAATTCTATAAGATATGACTTCTAATAACAATCAGAGATACTAAATAAAAATAGTGATGGGGAGAAAAACTCAGACATGTCCACAAAAAAAAGCATAGGGCAAATTACAACAATAGATAATTAAAATCCCAAAAATATACCTATATCAAAAACATCCATTCTGGCACAATGAAATCTAGCTCTGGGATCTCTCCTATACCTACTTTTTTACAACAATCTTCATTTGAGCTTGTATTTTCATATTAGAACCTTATTACATTAAATACTTATATGAAGTGCCCACATGGTACCCGTGTGCAGCCAAAAGTGACCAACAAGTGTCAATCGGAAAATTGAATATGCTGCAAGTTTGGCACTACTTCTCGTGCTAAATTTTATTAATTTTATTGGACCTTGCAAAGTCAGGATCTGACATTTAAACAGCTACATAAAAATTTCTGGGTCCCAGGCAACAACTTGTTTGGAAGAGAGTTGCTTGTGCAAGTGTAATGAAACAAGAATTTTATGGAAATTGTCTTTTGGACTGATGCAGAATATCAAGGGGCAGCTGCAACAGCTCTTCTGTTCCTAGCATAAATATGAACCCTTATGGTCAATAATCATGTGCAGCATTGACAACTCAGACAACATCTCTATGACGTGGTAGGGATGGGCCCTGGCATGCTGTGGACAATACTCTTCCAAATCCAGGTCTGAGTGGTTCTGGAATATACTAAATTCAAGAGGAACAGACGGGAACTCAGTGAGTTTTTCCAGTTTGCAGTAATCCACCACTGACTGGTGATAAGCAGAACCAGTGGAAAACTGGCAAAAACTATTGAGATTTCCCTAATTTCTCGCAGGATAATTCTTGTCTATTGTGAATAGGTATTTGCATTGTTTGATCCTGGAATTCTGCTACATTTTGTTAGGAAGAACAAGTAGAGTCAATATAAACTAAATGGTATAATTCTAAAGGAGGTGTAGAACAGAGACCAAGGGGAATATTTGCACAAATTGTTGAAAGTGACAGGTAAGGTTGAGAAATTGATGAATAAGCCCTACCAGATCCTGGGCTTTATAAATAGAGGCATAGAGTACAAAGGCAATGAAGCTATGATGAACCTTTACAAAACACTGGTTCAGTTTCAGCCGGAGCAGTAAATCCAATTCTGAGCTGTGAACGCTTTAGCGAGGGTGCAGGAAAGATTTAGGAGGATGGTTTCAGGAATGAGGGACTTCAGTTACATGGATAGATTGGAGAAGCTAAAGTTGCTCTCTCCAGAGAAGTACATAAGGAGTTTTGATCAATAGTGGACAGTATAGATGAGAAAGAAACTGCTTCCATTGGCGACAGAGTCGAGAACAAGAGGACACAGATTGGAGATAATTGGCTAAAGAAAGGCAACATGAAGAAACATGTTTTTTAAGCAGCGTGTGTTTAGGATTTGTAATGCACTGCTTGAAAGGTTGGTGGAGGCAGATTTAATCATTGCTTTCAAAAAGATAAGCACCTGAGAGGAAAGAATTTTCCATGCTGCAGGGAAAGGGCAGGCGAATGGAACTAACTAAATTTTTCTTGCAGTGAGCTGACACAGAGATACTAAAGAAAAATAGTGATGGGGAGAAAAACTCAGATATGTCCACAAAAAAAAGCATAGGGCAAATTACAACAATAGATAATTAAAATCCCAAAAATATACCTATATCAAAAACCACCATTCTGGCACAATGAAGTCTAGCTCTGGGATCTCTCCTATACCTGCTTTTTAGAACAATCTTCATTTGAGCTTGTGTTTTCATATTAGAACCTTATTACATCAAATACTTCTATGAAGTGCCCACATGATACCCTTGTGCAGCCAAAAGTGACCAACAAGTGTCAATCGGAAAATTGGATAGGTTGCAAGTTTGGCACTACTTCTCGTGCCAAATTTTATTTGGACCTTGTAAAGCCGAATGGCCCCTTTCTGTGCTGTAATCATTCTATGATTCAATGATTCTATGAATTCTAACCTCTTATGCATCCTCGGCTATAATTGTTCCACCAATGGCAGGCACCTGTCAGCTGCCTAAATGCTAAGCTCTGGCATTTCCTCTCTGAACCTCTCTTCACATCTATTTCATCCTTTAAGTTGTTCCTTACAATCTACCTCTTTGATCAAATGTTTGGTCATCTCTCCTTATGTGGCTCAATGTCACTCCCAAGAAGGGCCTCAAGATGTTTTCTCTATGTCAAATGATTTGTGTAAATGCAAGTTGTTATTGTTTGGAAACTAATAAGAAAAAAATGCACTTATTCAATTCTAAAAGCTCCCCATTCCTAATTATTTTTCATCTTCTTAACTTCCCCATCTATTTGTCCTCCGTGATTTGGAAGTGATTATCAAGCTAAGAGGCTAAAAAGCTGAAACCAAATATATGTCAGTCTCCTTTGGCGTTAAAAAAACATCATTTAAATCCTGTTTTACTAGAATATTGATTTGGCCTTATCTAAGTTCTGTAGAGTTGCTGACTTGCATGCTATAATCCTCGGGTCCATTTTGAGAATTCATAGCAACACTATGGGCAGGATTTTATGCGTCAGTGAGCGGGGGCAGGGCCTGCTTGCTGATGCATAAAATTATTCATGGTGACATCAGGGGGAACTCCCGACGTCACTGCGCCCCATTTAAATTTTCAGGAAGTCGGGGGCTCAGCAACATCAGCTGCACGCCCGCCGACCTGTCAATGGCCAATTGAGGCCATTGACAGAGTCAATTAAGTAATTAAAGGACCCGCCGTCCAACCTTAAGGTTGGCCAGGAGCCCCAGCGCAAACTAGAAAAAGCATGAAACCTCATCCACAGGCGCGATGAGGTTTCATGTAGGTTTTTAAAAATTTTAGTAAAGTTTTTGTGAAAATTATGGACATGTCCCAACTCATGTGACATTGTCAAATGAAGGGACATGTTAGGGAAATTTTACTTTTCTAATTTTAGGTTTTTAAATTTTGAGCCAATCTCCCTGATCAGGGAGATGAGTGCGCTCTTTTGTGCGCATGTGCGAAAGAGCACACCCTCGATTTTGAGACTCCCCCACTTCCCCTCCCGCCCCCCCCCCCCCGCCCGCCCGCACAGGAAGTGCATAGCGCTTTAATTGGCCCACCCATGTAAAATGGCACCACGCCCCCAATCGGGGGCGCTGATCAGAAGCGCGCCTGCGATTCAACTTCGTCCCCGATGGGGGGAAATTTCAGCCCTATGGGAAAGAGAGATAGATTTATCAACACCATAATCCAAATGTGAGAAATCTTTACAAATTGGCATATGTGCTAAGATTAATTTAATTGCAGTGAAAAGAACAAAAATTCGAGTATTGCTGAAAAAAAGTGACATGCTATCACCAGGGCAGTTCGCAAGGTAAACCAACAGTAAAGGGAACAACAATTTATACTGCATGAGAAAAGAATACTGATTGGTTGGCAAGTGGACTGATTGGTAGAGGCATTGCCATGGCGAATGCAACAGAGAACAGTGAACTGCCAAGCTTTTGCTCAAATTCAAGCCATGCCAGTCAACTCTGATTACCTTGGGGAATGAACCAGTGAATGGCTGTTCCCCCAAGCCTTTGTTTCATTGGAAAAGGTGCAATGTGTGGACATGTTCCTTCTGTCTGCAAAGGACAGAGCCTTGTGTGTGAATAAATGTGGCTTTTAGCATTTGTAAGTGAGCCATACTGTGAGCCTGACTGGTAATCCTGGATTGGTTTTCAGTGTAATTCTTAGCACAATCAGGGTTGTTTTGCAAGTGTTGTCCAATCACAGAATCACTTCTAATGTTGGACACTATGTTTTGAGTCTTGCAAGCACAGGCTGGTTGGGTACGATCAGTACTTTGCCTGTTGCAAACAGCCAAAAATATTGTCTTTTCAACGTCTGTCAATTACCATATGTGTGTGTAAAAATTCAAATCAATGGGCGGAATTGGCGTGTTTCCTGGGAATGCATCATTGATGCGGAGAGTTTGGGACTATACAACGTGAAAAGCCACCATTGCGGCTAGTGGGTGAAACGTTTTCCCCGCTCACTACTGCACTTAGTGCTACTCTGGGACAATTCCACCCAATGTCCGCTGAGCCTGAAAGTACAGTTTAGTATGCCAGAAAGGCAGTTTGTCAAATTCATGACAGTATTTGGCCTAAGTAAAAGGTTTAATCATAAACAGAGCTGATCCTGCCCTTAAGATTATAAGCTACTTTTTAAATACTGTAATATTTTCTACTTATTATGGTGAAAAATGATATTGTTTTTGTTGTTGAGTCACCACAGTGAAGGGCTAAGGCTCAAAGCATAGAACACCACAAACACAAGCTAAATCAAGATGTAGTGACTAGATGGCACTATGCTTGAGTTTCAAAAGCCTGGAATCTGTAGGAGAGAGGGCGAATTGAGGGAAATTTGAAGCTCTACAGACCTGAAGCCATGTGAAAGAATGAGAGAACTGTCACATCCTGGGTGGAAAGCTGACATAGCCAATCAACAGCCCATTTCAGAACCCACATTGATTTCTCACAGGGTGCAAATTGGATGGATTCTACAATGAACAGCTGCTCTTCCTCTGCTGGATCACTGCCCAGATAGCGAAGGTGACAATTTAGTCCAATGAGTTGAAGGAAGAGACAGTGGAGTTTATCATGGCATTTGGACTGTACTGTCTGACCTCCCATTCTGACACAAAGTGGTCCCTGTGATTTTGAAGCCATTATTGTGTAAATAATATGAATATTAACAGAGGATAAAATGATGAACAGATTTTAATTTTCTTCACAATTTTCTCCAAGAACTAATATTCCAATCTGCTCTTGAGAATTCCTGCTATAATTTTGCTGAGAGTCTGCAGGAAGAACTGGTCTCGCAGGACCCTGATATTCAAATCCTGACAGTGGCCTCTCATCCTGCAGATGCACATTGGACATCAGATGCTGTGCAATGAAAGCAATCCTTCTTTGGCCATTTTCTGTCCAGAAAAGGGGTATAATGAAAACTAATTTCTAACCCAGTAGATCTTTATCTTGCCTGCTCTGTGTATTTTGAAATATCCATATGAAATGTTTTTGTTGATGGTGATAGATTAAAACATTTGTAATACTCAAAATCACAAAAGGCTGTGATGAAGTGTGCTGCCTTTGGAGGTTCATTTATTCATCATTTTTCTAGTTCTGTCCTCACCTTGGCTGAATCCTGCATAGTATCTATTCTGTATTGCTGTGGGGCATGCAAAGTATGACATCAACCCCTGGCACTAGTTTTTTGGGACTCTGTGCTAGATGCGCTGAGTACAGATCCTTTAGTTTTAAGGATGAAAAATTGGAATAAAAAACTGGCCCGCATTTTAGCCTGGTTCAGGGGGCTGCTATGAATTCATGTTTTCCAAATGTCCTACAGAATTTAACTGCAGAGCTCCTTTAAATATTTCCTTGTGTACGGAGTGGTGGGGCGGTGGGGGGGGGTGGGGGTAGTGGTTCCTGTCCAGCCTGATTGACAGGATGGAGTACAATCAGGTAGCTTGCTTATTCCACAAGGTCAAAGCCAAGAGGACAAGTAGATGTATTGGAGAGTGAGAGACCTTTGGCGGGGGAGTTGGGGGGGTGAAGAGGTGGGGGCAGCGGCCTGCATTTGACAAATATTAAGTGAATAGTACAGTTGAGAACTGGGCTGAATGTAGAAGACTTATGGGATAAGTAAAACCATATTAGAGAAGCAAAGAGAGGTTATAAGAAGACATTGGCAGCTAACATGAAAGGAACTCGGAAAATCTTCAGTAGGTGTATAAGTAGTAAAAGGATGGTAAAAGGAAGAGTGGGGCTGATTATGGACCTAAAACGGGATATACACATGGAGGCAGAAGGCATGGCTGAGGTACTAAATGAGTATTTTGCATCTGTCTTTATCAAAGAAGAAGATGCTTCTCAAGCCATAGTGAAAGAGGATGTAGTTGAGACATGTAATGGGCTAAAAATTGATAAAGAGAAAGTATTCGATAGGTTGGCTGGACTTAGAATTGATAAATCACTAGGACTGGATGAGGTGCATTCAGTAATACTGAGGGAAGTAAGGTTGTAAATTGCAGAGGCAATGGTCATAATCTTCCAATTCTCCTTAGATACAGGGTGATGCCAGAGGATTGAAGAATTGCTAATTCTCCAGAATTGTTCAAAAAAGGGTCTAAGGATAAACCCAGCAACTACAGTCAGTTAAACTTCGGTGGTGGGAAAGCTTTCAGAAACAATAATTAAGACAAAATTAACAGTTACTTGAACAAATGTAGATTAATTAAGGAAAGCCAGCATGGATTTGTTAAGGGCAAATCACGTTTAACTAACTTGCTAGAATTTTTTTGATGACATAACAGAGAGGGTTGATGAGGCTATTGCAGTAGATGTGGTGTACATGGACTTCCAAAAGGCATTTGATAAAATGTCATAGAACAGGCTTGTCAGCAAAGTTAGAACCCATGGAATAAAAGGGACAGTAGCATGAAATATGAAATTAATTAAATGACAAGAAACAGAGTAGTGGTGAATGGTTGTTCTTCGGACTGAAGGTGGGGTTCCCCAAAGCTCAGTTAGGAGTCCTGCTTTGCTTGATATCCATTAATGACCTAGGCTTGAGTGTACTGGGCACAGCTTCAAGGCACGTAGAGGACACAAAATTTGGAAGTATTGTGAACTATGAGGAGAATAGTGATAAACTTCAAAAAGACATAGACAGGCTGGAATGGGCAGACAAGTGGCAGAAGAAATTTAAAGCAGAGTGAGGTGATTCATTTTGGTAGAAAGAATGAGAAGAGGTAATATAAAGAATGGGGTACAATTCTAAAGGGCTGCCAGGACCTGGGGGATGTGTACACAATTCCTTGAATATAGCAGTGTAGGTTGAGAAAACGATTAATAAGGCATATGGTACCTTGGGTTTTATAAATAGATGCGTAGAGTACAAAAGCTAAAAAGTTATTCTAAACCTGCAAAAAACACTGGACCATAACTTCCGACTAGCGTTGGAAAGAGATGACCCACAGGAATTAGAAGAAGTATATACATACTTACCTGCCTTTGAAAATTACATTGACACATCCGATTGCCGGAGCTGCTTGGGCCCTACATCGAAAGACTCCTCGCAAGCCGGAGGTCAGTTGGGGGGTTCAGAGGTCAGGGTAGATTGGGGAGTTTGGGGGGGTCGGAAATCAGGGAATGTGGGTTTGGATGTCAGGGGACATGGGAGTCAGAGGTCGGGGTGATATGGTGGGGTCAGAGGTCAGCAGGGGTCAAGTTGGGCTCTTTGGGATGATCAGAGGTTGGGGGAGTGTGGACCCACAATGGGGAGAGTCCTTGTGGTGGAGTGGGGGGGTTTGGTCTGGGTGTTTAAAAAGTCGCCCACAAGTTAGAAGAGGTTTTAATTATTCTAACTTTTTCTGGGTAACTATTGGTGTAACCCTAGTGGAAGGATCCAAAGTTTGCAATTTAAATCGCACTTTCGGATGGTTCCCATCGCAGGGAATTGTCCAAAGGACGTTTCCTCTTCAGGGCAATTGCCATGCAAACCCTCACCTGGGAGCCTCCGAGAGGGATTCCCCAGTGCATCTTTGGGGCATCCCCCAAATCCGACACTGAGGAGCTCGGAAGTTACGGCCCACTGGTTCTGCTTCAACTGGAGTATTGTACCCAGTTCTGGGCACCACATTTTAGGAAAGATGTGAAGGCATTCGAGAGGATAAAGAAAAGATTCACAAGAACTGCTCTTTTTGATATATATTAATTACATGGACTTGGGTATACAGGGTATAATTTCAAAGTTTGCAGATGATATGCAATTCAGAAATGTAGTGAATAATAAGGATAGTAGCAGATATCAAGAGGACATGGACAACCTGGTGAGATTGGTAAGCAGATGAAATTTAGCACAGAAGTACAAAGAAGTGTGAAGTGATGCATTTTGTTAGGAAGAATGAGGAGAGGCAACATAAATTTAATGGCACAATTTTAAAGGAGGTGCAGGAACAAAGAGACTTGGGGGTGTATGTACACAGATTTTTGAAGGGGCCAGGAAAAATTGATAAGGCTGCTAAAAAAAAGTGAAGAATTCCATGTGATTTTATTATTGGAATAGAATGCAAAAGCAAGAAAGTTACGCTAAAGCTTTATTAAAATGCTGGTTCAATACCAGCTGGAGTAGTGTTCAATTCTGGCAGCACACTTGAGGAAGGACCTCAAAGTTAAGGAGAATTAGTTGCACAACCTAGGCGAGGGTGCAGAAGTGATTTACTAGAATGGGATCAGAGATGAGGGTCTTCAGTTATGTGGAGAGATTAATTGGATAACGTTAACAAAGAGCTGGCACACACATAATGGGCTGAATGGCCACCTTGTCTCACTAAATTGTCAGAATGCTGGTCCAAGGTCCAGTTCTGGGTAAGTAGACATTCCCTCCAACTAAATATTAGGAATATCGAAGGCATTGGCTGAACCAGACTATACGCAACATTGGTATCATTTTTGACTCTGAGTTGAGATCTTGACTATGTATGCACGTCACCACTAAAACTGTCAATTTCCACCTCAGTAAATTGCCCAACTCCATTTCTATCTTAGCTCACCTCCAGCTGATAACCTCCTCCATGACTTTGTGACCTTTCAACTTGTCTATTCCAATCCATTCATGGCTGGTCCCCCATGTTCTACCCTCCTTATACTTGAGGTCATTCAAAACTCTGCAACCCATGTCCTAACTTGTCCCATTCACCCATCACTCCTAAGCTCACTGACCTACATTGGCTCCTGGTTAAGCAACAACTTGATATTAGAATTTTCAACACAGTAGGGACATCTGTATAAACCGACCATTCCTTTGCAACTGAGGCAGTTCAGGCGCAACCACAGTGATATCATTGGGGTAGGGTCTCGTAGACTGCCCGGTCATGCAAGCAACATGGAGGCACCAAACTGCCACCAAGCGCTTCAGACCTTACCCCCCACCTCCCCCGGCACAGATTGCGAGTCCGTGACCACTTTACTGGACCGCAGAGCAGTTGGACTGCACACATTGTACAAGCTCCTCGCCAACGCTGGCCATGTAGTAGGCACTGCTGGGGGCGCTCACAGCCCCCTGCAATCTCAGCATCCTGGTTAGGATCAGTCTGCCCCATGTCGCAGGCTGACAGGGTAGCCATGCAGCGCACTCACCTGTGGCCATCCGAGGGGTGGTCAGCAGTCTCCGGGAAGCATCAAGGGGCCATCACACAGGGCCAAGAAAGGTGCTAAGTATACCTATGCTAACCATGTCTCTCTCTCCCTCTCTTTTTCATGCTGCAGGAGGACCACATCAGCGGCATGGAGCCTGGTGACCTATCTGTATACCTGATGGCCTACAGAGAGTGGAGATGATGGAGGAGAGAGCAACTGAGGTCCCTGATTGCACAAAGGCAGGAGCAGCAACCTCAGGAAGAAGGGGCTGCTGGGGCTATACACACGCTACTCAGAAGCGACAGTGAGCCATGTCTGGTTGGCGCCTCGAGATACCCAGGGTCTATAGACACCTCCTGTCATTCCTGCAGGTGACTGGGAACCAGTGTCGCCAATGACTGTGCATGTCTAGGGACCTGGTCGCTCACATCTACCACTAACTGCAGGACTTGCGCCACGGGGACATGGAGGGCATCCAATACCAGTGGCTGTGAAAGTGACCGCAGCGCTCAATTTCTATGCCAGTTGCTCCTTTCAGGGCTCCACAGGTGACCCCTGTGGGATCTCACAATCCACAAATGCATCCATGAGATCACGGATGCTATCTTCTCCATGGCACAGAACTTTGTGCATTTCGCCCGGGACCGGGACAGCCAGGATGCAAGTGTCATTAGATTCTCCCAGATCTCGGGATTCCCACAGGTGAAGGGTGCGAATGACTGCACCCATGTGGCACTCAGGTCTCCATTGCTACACACGGTGGACTACATTAACCTCAAGGGATTCCACTCACTGAACGTGCAGCTGGTATGCGACCAACAGAAACGCATCCTGCAGGTGTGCGCACGGTTTCCAGGGAGTGTGCACGACGCCTACATCCTGAGTTGCTCGCAGATCTCTGCAGTCTTCCAGGGTCCACAGAAGCTGCAGGGTTGGCTCCTTGGGCACAAGACTACTCACAGAGGCCGTGGCTGATGACACCCGTGCGGTGGCCTCAGACTGTAGCAGAGCGACGCTATAATGAGGCTCATGCTGCAACTCACAACATGGTGGAGCAAACCATCAGGATGCTGAAGATGAGGTTCCGGTGCCTGGACCAGTCTGGTAGAGCCCTGCAATACAGTCCACAGAGGGTGTCATGTATCGTCATTGTCTGCTGTGCCCTTTGCAACCTGGTGCTACGATGGGGTGAGGAGCTGGCTGAGGAGGAGATGGAGGAGCTGCACATCTCCTCCAATGAGAAGGACGCTGACGGGGATGAGGAGCTCCTTGGAGGCAACAATGACGGAGATGAGGCCCTCGCACTGGGTAGACGAGGCAGGCGCACTCGGGAGGCCCTCATAGCTGCCAGATTTGTGGAGGATGATGACAACGTGCAGTGAGGTGACCCCATAGATCCCCACATCACATTTGTGAACATTTGACTCCAGTCTGGCTTATCGCAGCGCAAATACCCTCTGTGAGAATGCTCCTGTCATGGAGATGCAGTGGAGGCCCCAATAGTCACTCGATTTCAGGAGAATGATGACAACATGCAGTGAGGACACTCCAGATATCTTCACATAGCCTCTGAGAATGTCTGATTCTTGTCTGGACGAGGGCAGCTCACTTGCGCTCTGTGATCAGGGTCATATCATAGAGACGCAGCCATTTGTCCACCTTCAGCACCTGAGCCCTTCAGGAGCTGGAGCACAGCATCAATAGTCACAGATGCCGAAGAGATGGGGGGCAGCCCCTCCTTAAAAGGTGCTGAGAGCACATCAAGAGAATGAGAGAACTCTGTGGCATCTGCCCATTACATTCTGGCAGCAATGACCAGCACCGCCGAGGTGCAGGGATCAGTAATTTTTCCAGGGAGTGAGGCCGGACCATCACTTTGGTCTGAAGGCTGCACAGAGCACAGGGAAGAGGCCCTGGACTGAGGCACCTGCCTTCATCTTGTGCAGAAAGATTTCACATCTGAGTGACAAGAACACTGCTCATCAGAACAAGGAGCCATAGGCAGGGAGACATTCTTGGGACAAAAACAGAATTACCTGGAAAAACTCAGCAGGTCTGGCAGCATCGGTGGAGAAGAAAAGAGTTGACGTTTCGAGTCCTCATGACCCTTCAGCAGAGCTGAGTGAAGTTAGGAGAGGGGTGAAATATAAGCTGGTTTAAGGTCGGGGGTTGGGGGAGAGAGAAGTTGGGGTGGGGAGGGGGTGGTGGTTGTAGGGACAAGCAAGCAGTGATAGCAGCAGATAATCAAAAGATGTTACAGACAAAGGAACAGGGAGGTGTTAAAGGTGGTGATATTATCTAAGAGAATATGCTAATTAAGAATGGATGGCAGTACACACAAAGTACAGCTCTAGTGGGGGTGGGGTGGAAAGACTGACAGAGTATTATAGTTATAGATTTAAAAATGATGGAAATAGGTGGGAAAAGAAAAATCTATATAAATTATTGAAAAAAACAAAAGGGAGGGGGAAGAAACAGGAAGGGGATGGGAATGGGGGAGGGAGTTTAAGATCTAAAGTTGTTGAATTCAATATTCAGCCCGGAAGGCTGTAAAGTGCCTAGTCGGAAGATGAGGTGCTGTTCCTCCAGTTTGCGTTGGGCTTCACTGGAACAATGCAGCAAGCCAAGGACAGACATGTGGGCAAGAGAGCAGGGTGGAGTGTTAAAATGGCAAGCGACAGGGAGGTTTGGGTCTTTCTTGCGGACAGACCGCAGGTGTTCTGCAAAGCGGTTGCCCAGTTTGCGTCTGGTCTCTCCAATGTAGAGGAGACCGCATTGGGAGCAACAAATGCAGTAGACTAAGTTAGAGGAAATGCAAGTGAAATGCTGCTTCACTTGAAAGGAGTGTTTGGGCCCTTGGATGGTGAGGAGAGAGGAAGTGAAGGGGCAGGTGTTGCATCTTCTGCGTGGGCATGGGGAGGTGCCATAGGTGGGCGTTGAGGAGTAGGGGGTGATGGAGGAGTGGACCAGGGTGTCCCGGAGGGAACGATCCCTACGGAATGCCGCCGGGGGGGTGAAGGGAAGATGTGTTTGGTGGTGGCATCATGCTGGAGTTGGCAGAAATGGCGGAGGATGATCCTTTGAATGCGGAGGCTGGTGGGGTGATAAGTGAGGACAAGGGGAACCCTATCATGTTTCTGGGAGGGAGGAGAAGGCGTGAGGGCGGATGCGCTGGAGATGGGCCAGACACGGTTGAGGGCCCTGTCAACGACCGTGGGTGGAAAACCTCGGTTAAGGAAGAAGGAGGACATGTCAGTGGAACTGTTTTTGAAGGTAGCATCATCAGAACAGATGTGACGGAGGCGAAGGAACTGAGAGAATGGGATGGAGTCCTTACAGGAAGCGGGGTATGAGGAGCTGTAGTCGAGGTAGCTGTGGGAGTCGGTAGGCTTGTAATGGATATTGGTGGACAGTCTATCACCAGAAATTGAGACAGAGAGGTCAAGGAAGGGAAGGGAAGGGAAGTGTCAGAGATGGACCATGTGAAAGTGATGGAGGGGTGGAGATTGGAAGCAAAATTAATAAATTTTTCCAGGTCCCGACGAGAGCATGAAGCAGCACCGAAGTAATCATCGATGTACCGGAGAAAGAGTTGTGGGAGGGGGCCGGAATAGGACTGGAACAAGGAATGTTCCACATACCCCATAAAGAGACAGGCATAGCTGGGGCCCATGCGGGTACCCATAGCCACACCTTTTATTTGGAGGAAGTGGGAGGAGTTAAAGGAGAAATTGTTCAGTGTGAGAACAAGTTCAGCCAGATGGAGGAGAGTAGTGGTGGATGGGGATTGTTCGGGCCTCTGTTCAAGAACGAAGCTAACGGCCCTCAGACCATCCTGGTGGGGGATGGAGGTGTAGAGGGATTGGACCATGGTGAAGAGGAAGTGGTTGGGGCCAGGGAACTGGAAATTGTTGATATGATGTAAGGTGTCAGAGGAATCACGGATGTAGGTGGGAAGGGACTGGACAAGGGGAGAGAGTAGGGAGTCAAGATAACGAGATATGAGTTCCGTGGGGCAGGAACAGGTTGACACGATCGGTCTGCCAGGACAGTTCTGTTTGTGGATTTTGGGTAGGAGGTAGAAGCGGGCCGTCCAAGGTTGGGCGACTATCAGGTTGGAAGCTGTGGGAGGAAGATCTCCAGAGGAGACGAGGTTAGTGACAGTCCTGGAAACAATGGCTTGATGTTCAGTGGTGGGGTCATGGTCCAGGGAGAGGTAGGAGGAAGTGTCTGCGATTTGACGCTCAGCCTCCGCGAGGTAGAGGTCAGTGCGCCAGACAACAACAGCACCACCCTTGTCAGCGGGTTTGATGACAATGTTGGGGTTGGACCTGAGAGAACGGAGTGCAGTAAGTTCAGAGAGAGACAGGTTAGAATGGGTGAGAGGAGCAGAGAAATTGAGACGGCTAATGTCACGCCGACAGTTCTCAATGAAAAGATCAAGAGAAGGTAAGAATCCAGAGGGAGGGGTCCAGGTGGAGGGAGAATATTGGAGGTGGGTAAAAGGATCCGTTGAACGGGGAGAGGACCCCTGCCCAAAGAAGTGAGCACGGAGACGAAGACGGCGGAAGAAGAGCTCAGCATCGTGCCAAGCCCGAAATTCATTGAGATGAGGGCGTAAGTGTATGAAACTAAGTCCTTTGCTGAGCACTGAACATTCAGCATCGGAGAGGGGAAGGTCAGGGGGTATAGTGAATACGCGGCTGGGGCTGGGATTGGAAGATGGGGTGGGGACGGAGGGACAAGCAGGGGTGGAGGGTCCCAGATGGGTGTTGGTGTCGATGAGTTGTTGGAGCTTGCGTTCCTTAGCACTTGAGAGAAAGAGAAAAAGTTTCTTGTTGAGGCATCGGATGACACGAAGGATAAAATGAAACTGGGGGCACGCGCAGCTTTGAAAAAGGGTGCGGCGGTGCTGCTGGAGGGAAAGGTCGAGTGTGTTCATATGGCGGCGCATGGCACTGAGTGTGGATCTCAGAATGCGACAGGAACAGCAGTCCGAGAAACGTTTTATGTCCCGGAGATACCTGTAATCCTGGGTGGGTTCGTACTTGGGAGTTTATTGACAATAGAGAACAGTATGTACAAGTGATTAACACCCATGCCCAGGCCGTGCAACTAATTCTCCTTAACTTTCCTAACCTTGCTGCCATGTCTTGTTGCCCCTTGGACATCCACAGCGGAGTGAGTACCTCCAGCAGTCACTTCTACAAGGCCAGCGGAGGTGGAGGCAGCCCGCTGACTGTGACGCCCTGTCTGTGATTACTTTAGTGGGCATCCTCGGGAGGGCCAAGACTTGGAGGGCCAAGGCCTGCTTTCAGGGTCATGATGTATGGCAGTGGCACCCTTCTCAGCCTGTGGAGCTGGAGCTTTGAGGTCACAGGAAGAGGGGAGTCAGATGGACCGGACACTCGCGGAGTCATCTGGATGGATGGGCCCTGAGTATACACCTGCTGATCCTCCTCCCACAGGTGCCTGGGGCTTCCAGGCTAACCCCTTAAGGAGCAGGGATAGCTGGAGTGAGATCGAGTTGCCCAGCACCCCTCTGACATACACACTGTTGGCAGCCAACTATGGGGTCAGCGATGGAGTTGAGCCCACGCAGCAGCGAAATTCTGGACCAAGGACTCCATGGTGACTGCCACCTTACTAGTGTTGATCTCCGTGTATTGGCATGCCGGCGCTATCACCTTAGCCTGAAGGCAGACGGACTCCTCCATTACACCTTGCAATCTGAGGAGTGCAGCAGACATCCCTTCCTGATGTTCCCGAGCTTGCCTTTGCAGTTCCAGCAGCTGTGACATGACCGAGTCCAGAGGCTCATCATCTGACTCAGACTCAGCAATATTCTGACCTCCAGCAGTCCTCTGAGTGCCAGGGACCTGGGAAGTCCCTGCCTCCACCTGCTGTGGATCAGAAAGTGTGATGTGCTCACCATATTGTGATCCTGAGGCTACTCTAAAGCAAGTTCCCAATGAGTTCTGTGTCTCTGCACTGTGTGTGAGCGCTGTGACAGGACTTCAGGGAGGGTGCCTCCAGATTCATCTTCAGGGGTTTCTTCCGGGCTTGATTGGAGGCCCTGGGTCATGGACTCTGTCGGCTGTTTGGCAGATGTGCCTGTGAAAGCAAGGGGAGATAATTCGTGCATGGCAATGGCCTGTGAAAGAGGACACATCACTCACAGCATGGTTGTCTGATGGATGTTGCACTGCTGGATCCTTACTTGGTAGAGCAGCGTTGACCTCACCATCAGCACAGGACCAGTCCAACTCGTGGCCGGCCAGCTGGATGGCTCTGTTTTCAAAGTCCATGAGGACCTTGATTTTGGGCATTCCACCATCAGCCTATGACCTCTTTCTCATTGTCTGCCAGCTTATTCTGCATGGATAGAGATGGAGAAAGTGTAAGCAGGATGCCTGCCAGGCCAGATGATAAGTTTGCCTGGTATGTGTGGGTGGTGAGTGGTCCCATGGACAGGTGAGGACAATGAAGGTGTGTATGAGAGAGTGAATGGTGATGTCCCTTAAACTGGCAGTGAGTGAGATCCCTGTGGATGTGTGATGGGTTTGAGAGTGTGTGAGTTGAGAGTGATGAGAAGAGTGACTTACTCTGGCGGAACGGAAGAGATTATTCACCTCTTATGGCACTGGGTGTCTGTCCTCTTCTGAAGGGTGTTGGCGCTGACCGCCACTGCCACTGCCTCCCAAGCTGGTTAGGTCATGTTGCTGCCCATTCTGCGGCCAAAGCGGAGGTATAGGACATCCTGGTGGGCCTCCACGGCATCCCGCAGTCGCTCAATGGACCCGTTGTTGAAGCGGGGGGCTGCGGTCTTTTTTCTGTGCAGCAGTGGTGAGCTGGAAGCAATGAGCGCTGTGCTTGCAGCTGGACTTTAAACGTGGCGCCTGGAGTGATGCAGCGGCGGGGTGATGGCTGGCAGGCGAATGAGAGCCCACCCGCCATGGAAACGGAGCGTTTCCTGGGAGTGCATAAATAATAATGGGACAATGCGGCGTGAAAACCCACCATCGCGGCTGGTGGGAAAATCTGGGAAAATTCTGCCTAGTAGGTGTGCACTGACTTTGAAAAACATTTTTTTTTAAATGTTTCCTAACACCTTAGGTTAGAATGTCTGTCCCCTTAACATTGCAGGAAAGTGCTACTTAGAAACTTCTACCCTTACCCTAGAATTAGGGGTGTAACCGCAGATGTCCCGTCCTGTTGTGTTTTCATTTTCTCAAGAACTTGAGGCAAAAAAAAACTTGCTTGGATATATCCAGCTTAGAGGTTTTATTATAAAACTATTTTATTGGGGTCTTTGATGCCAATCACTAGGGCAGAGGTAACTGGACTGCTATTCCTTGGGTACTGCATGTGCTGATAACAAAATGAATTTAAGTTATAATGAATTTTCAGATTCCTGGCGTACAACACAACACTAGCAATGTGCAGAGGTCATTTATAGATAATACAGCACCAGCAGCTCTTAAAGGACTGATGATTGCTCTTAAATTGGCCTGGCTCAGATTTTATAAAATAGGCAAAATGGTAATATTCCAAGATGCCACATTTGGGGTGCTTCCTTGACACAAAATGCTCTTATACATGATTTGTATCCTCACATCACAGTGTTTAGAAAGAAAAAAGAAAAGATTTGCCGAATACATAAGGTAACTCTACCCTTTAAGGAACTAGGTTTCCAGTAATAAAGAATGAAGGATTTTATAATAAATAGTTAACCTATTAGCCTATTGTTTAATTAAAAGTTAATAATAAAGGTTTACTGATTATCAAGTGATAGTAACCTTGAAAGCATTTATGGAAATCTACTCAAGTACATGAGAGGCAATTGAAGGTGATGAACAGAATGCACTTCTCCCTATGAAAGCGGGTAAATACAAGTCATTTCTTACACTGTTGCTGGAGTGAGCACAGATTGGACATTCCTCATTCAGAGTAAACTAGTTCCCCAGATTCTCTGTGCACTTGGTGTGATTAATACTTTGATAGTAAAAGGTGTTAGCTGAGGGATAAATGTTAGTTGAATGAGTGAATAAGAGGTTGTGAGTGTGAATCAATAAAAGAAGGAGAATGAGTGGGATTCAATGAGTGAATGTGAGTGAATATGTCAATGCTCTCCTGGCCAGCCTCCTATCTCTTACCCTCCATAAACATCAGCTCATCTGATGCTCTGCTGTCAGTATCCTAACTTGCACTGAGTCACATTCACTCATAACCCCTGTGCTCACTAACCTACATTGGCTCCTGTCTAGCAATGCCTTAGATTTAAAATTCTCAACCTTGTGTTCAAATCCCTCCATGATTTGCCCCTCCTCATCTCTGTAACCTCCTCCAGCCCTATAATTCCCCAAGAATTCTGTGTTCCTTCAATTCTGGCCTCTTTGTGTTTCTGAATTCCTTTGCCCCTCCATTGGCAGTGATGCCATCAGCTACCTAATCCCTAAACTCTGGAACTCTCTCCCTAAACCTCTCAACATCTCCAACCCACTCTCCTCCTTTAAGACTGTCTTCAAAGACTACCTCTTTGACAAAGCTTTTGGTCACGCATCCTAATGCCTCCTTATGTGATTTGATACCAAATTTTCTTCAGTTAACTCTCCTGTGAAGCATGGGGCATTTTAAATTGTTGAAGACCCTATATACATGCAAATTGTTGCTGAATAATAACTAAGAGTTGTAATCCAGGAAATACGCAGTAGCCTGCGGCAGATTCCAACCTTAGTGCTTGCCTTCTCATCTAGCCTGCCCATCACAACCACTAAAGTGAAAGAAAGAGCAGACGAAATTCATTTCTTATGAATTAAGAATACCACTCGACTACTCCAAAAGTACACAAGGCTTCACTGCAGCTATAGCACAAAAAGTTGTTTTCTGAGTTGTTATATGGTAACACATTATTTCAGTATATGAACAAGACCTGTATTATCTGTCGGTACTATTTATTCTTGTGCTATCCATCTCATCATTTTGTAAACTATTTTTATATTGCATGTTACAAACACGCCTTTTCACAATTGTATGTATGTACAGATTTGACACCAGACTAAGTAGGTAGAGACTTTTTTTGTCAAAGCTCTTCATCTTGCACTCATCAGAACAATTCGCAAGAATACCAAATGTAAAAGGAACAACAATTTATACAATATGCAAAGAGGGTTCATTGGTTGGCAAGTGAACTATGATAGGTAGAGGCATTGCTATGGAGAATGTACCAGTTGATGGTGACTGACAGTTAACTGCCAAGCATTGTTTACAATTTATATCAAGCAACTTAACTCTGATTCCTCAGGGCAAAGCCTTGACCAATAAACCAATGAATAGCTGTCACTTGTTTCATTTAGCTGAAACAGGTGCAACATGTATACACATTCTTTCTGTCTGCAAAGAACAGGGCCCTGTGTATATGTAGTTCCAGTACACGCAAGTACATGTAAGAAATACTCAAGTTTCAGCAATACTCAAATTCTGCACTACCAAATGACTATAAGTATGTAGAATTAAATATTGTCTAAAAGTTGTAGGAGCCCTAAATGCCATTTGTGCCTTTTTGCACTCTTGTCTTGGTATGGTACTGAACCATAAAGAAGAGAAATTTCACAGGTCAGGTTCCTGGTCTAGACACCTCAGCTTATGGATTGGGGGTAAAAAATTGGAGCTTTAAATGATCAGCATTGCAGCTGCATCTGTGACCTCTCAAACTGCTCATCTTCACCTCAATATTACAATTACCCAAAAATTAGTATTAAAAAATACCCGTCCTCAACTCCTTGAAGTGTGATTTACATTGCAGGAGACATGAAGAGTAATTAAGAAAAATATAGGTGGGAAAGAAAATGCAAAATTGGAGGACTACCTAACAAAACAACCAATGCAAGGGACAAAATGAAGCAAGAGATAATTAAAAAGGCATTCTTGATATGATCTGAAGAGGCTTACATGAGTAGGCCAGGTCTGGAGAAAACTCCCATTTACTTTTGATGTTAACAGCTCAAGCTGTGGGAAGGGAAGTGTGTTCAATGGTTTAATTGACCTGTGTTTATGAGAGTCTGGTAACTGATCTAGGCTCACTATGCTTGATCGGCTAAGCCTAAGTGTGAACTCAGAGCAAAGTAAACAAACACCACAGAAGCTACCAGAAGCTGAGCTGAAAGCGTGGGTACAGACATTTTGTGATTGCAGAGACATTTTAAAATCCTCATAAATAGAACTGTTGCACACTAAGGGCAGGATTTTCCAGCCCTTCCCGCCACTGGGATCGTCCGGTCCTGCTGAAAATCAATGGACTTTCGCCTGGGCTGCCGAACCTCCCGCAGCTGGTCCCACCATGAGGGGGTCAGAAAATCCCTGCCTTAGGAACTAGTGTAATCTCTGCATTGCTCAGAGATATATAACATATACAAAATTGGCAATGAGGATGATTGAGAAAAGTTTAACTTTATCAACTCCAGCAGCATTTCTTTCATCACTGGGAGATCCACCCATGTGTTGGGATTTATGGATTTCAGGGTTCAAAACTTATTTGCTCACTACATGGATGGACAGTCCTGATGTAGCAACCATCTGCAAGAAGGCGATACTTGTACATTGGCCAGGGAAACGGTGAACCCATTAAACAATTACAAAGCAGCTTCTGCAAGTAAATTTGGCACCATAACCAACAAACTAATTTGTGACCAATTAATTGAAAAGACTTCAATTCCACAAATTAGGCAATGTCTCGCCGTGGAAAATGATGAGTTAGGAAAAAGCACGACCTTGGCAGTCCAAATTGAATCTGCCATGAATGGTTCAAAGAGGTTACCCAATAATGCAGCCTTGGACTCAGGGTTACAGACACAGCTTGCCTAACCAGCTCAAGTGCAAGGGTTAAAGACAAAGAGGCCTCAGCAGTCTCATCAACACATGCCCAATCACAGTCATATACCTTCAAGACCATGCCTAAAAATTGTGGAAGCGCTCATCGATTCACAACACCATGTCCAGCTTGAGGGAAAAAGTGTAACTCATGCATAAAGTGGACCACTTTGCAAAGGTGCGTAGGTCAAAGAAGAGGACTTCATCAGTTTGTCACATGGAGAAATCTCTTCCTGAAAGTGAAATACAGCACGTGTATACCATCACAAACAGTAAAGCAGCAGGTCGGTTTAAGGAATGCTCAGCTGAGATAGTGAGCATCTCAGTGCTGCTTCTCATGGATGTTGGTGCAAAAGTATCTATTTTGAGCGACAAACTCAATCATCAGTATTTTTCGCAGCTTTCTCTCACTCATGCGACAGATGGTCTTCAAGCACATGACAACTCAATTATTCCAGTTTTGGGAACCATCACAGCTTCAGTAGGGCACAAATACGTCACTCTAGACAGGTTCATGTTCTATATAACTAAAGGCTACATAGACTACAGGCTACATCATGCAAAAATTAGGAGCTTAGATAATGCATCAACCTTAAGGCAGTCAAAGCCATCACTCCAGACAAGTATCCTGCAATCCAAGAACTATCAGCATCTTTGCATGCCGCCACAGTCTCCACGAAGCTTGACATGCAATGGAGTTATCTTCAATTACCACTAGCAGAGCAAAGCTGATATCTTACAGCTTTTGTTACTCAAGGTGGTGTGTTTCAATACTATAAATAGACTATGTTCAGCACCTAACGCATTCCAGGAGATCATTTCTACAGTCTTGTCAGATGTTGAGGGGTTGGTCAGCCCATTTGAGGTCATTCTCCATAAAAGGGACAAAGCAGAACATGATCAGTGGTTATGCAACTCACACAACACAACTTGACAAATGCACATTCACGGGACCTGTGATTGACTTTTTAGGGTACAGAGTAACAGCAGCTGAAGTAAAGCCAATAAACGACAATATCAAAGCCATTCATGTGCTTCTGACACCATCTAATGTGAAAGCGTTGGCATTGGTCCTCAGTCCCACCAATTTTTATCACAAATTTGTTGTTACGTATGCGGAGATCAAAGAGCCTCTTTGAAAGCCACTGCATAAAGATGCACAATGGGAATAGACAATCGCTCAGCAAACAGTGTTTGCCATATTAAAGGCGAAGATAACATTTCCACCAGTCCTTGTGCATTCCAACCCATGTGCAGAAACATTAGTCACAGTAGATGCATCAGGAAATTCAATTGGAGCTGTACACTCAGTACAGTGAAGGAAGTGAATGATCAATCACTTATGCATGACTTTCATTGTTGGAAACTGAACACAAATACTCTACTGGAGAGCAGAAAGCACTAGCCTCCATCTACACTTGTTCACTCTCCACACCAATCATCACATGCTGACTACGTTGTCATCAATTTCTATGCATCTACAGATGGTCAGATTGTCTTCATCAGTATAACTTCGAGGTAGGCTCACGCAACCAAGTAGCTGACATGCTTGGTTATTCTACTATCACAGACAGTGGTAATGATAGTGAAGCGTACTTCAACAAGTGAACAGATGCAAGGGGATCACGATTTGAAGTTGAAGATTGGGTTTGTATCAAACACCCAACTGTGACCACAAACTTGCATCTTCTCCAAGACCAAAGCAAATCAAGTGATTGCTTGGTACCAACGCTTATGTGTTGGATGACAACACAATATAGAATGCGAGATGCTTGATGGTGAGCAGACCAGGATATTTCGAGGACAGTGATTATGAGGATATGTTTCTTTTTCTGTTAAGTGGCTGTGATGTAGATCCTCTGCATCATCAAATTGATCACGCAGAACCACAACCTCAAATTTATAGATCTCAACATTTCATACCTCAAAGACCATCTCTGTATTTAGACAAAACTGACAAGCTGAACTCTAAAAAGGGACTCAATGAAGATACGTTTGTGGATTAGGATGGTTTAATTTAAAATGAGGCCTTTAATTTGACAAGGGAGAAAAAAGATGTGGGGCAGAATTTTCCATTTATAAGACAAAGTGCAGTGCAGGCGGATTTGACGGCGCCCAACCCTCTGGCTGGAATTGTGGGAACTCGCGCCTGATTCTGCACTTGGAGGGTCATTAATTATGCACAGGCAAGTATCGGATCGAATCATCTGGTGGGTTGGGAGCTGATTCGTCTGCCCATCAGCTGGCGGGGTCGAAGGTCCGGCCACCACATTTAAACGCCAGTCCAACACACACATCTCACTCTCTCCAGCCCACCTGTTTTCAGGACACGTGCAGAGATGTCTTCCAGCCACAAGAAGGCCGAAAACCTCAAGAAGCAGCACCCCGCTTCACACCAGGTCCTCCACACTTTGATCAAAGAAGTGCAGATGCACAGGCATGTCCTGTATCCCAGGGATGGCTCCAGAAAGCACAGCAGCCTCACATCTCCAGCCTGGGAGGCTGTTGTAGAGCAGGTCAATGCAGCTGGCAACCGCGCCCGAAACACCATCCAGTGCAGGAAGAGGATGAATGATCTCATCCACTCCACCAGGGTAAGTCATCCTTCAACTCCCTCCAAAATCAAACTCTCACCATAGCATCATGCACTCAAATGGCTACTGTCTTTAGGGATCTCACACAACCATTAGCGGGGGACACATATCAACATTCATTCTCTCACAGGAACTTTCACATCACTGCCATCCCATCTGTCATGTTGCTCACACTCCATCCTCTGACACTCCTGGGGAGGGCTCACTACACACAGGGGACGTGCATCTCACCCAACTTCTGCTCCACCCCTTCTCACCACATGCCTTTCTTTCTTCTTCATACAAACCAAGCTGGCACACAACAGGTGCGAGAGATCGCAGACCTGGGGAGGGATGGCCGACATCATTGCCCTTACTGAGTTCAAGGAGGTTGCAGCCAAGCTGGTTGTGGAGGACAGGAATTGGGGGAGGGGAGATTGGCCTCTCCCAACAATCTAGTACTGATCCATCACTTCATCAAATCCTGACAATCACTGAGTCATATGCAGTCTTATAAAGCTCGTGCTCATGAACTGGAACTATATTCTATTTCAAGGCACCAGTAGATCAAGGCCTGCAAGGCAGTCAGTGAGACCCCCCAGACTACATCCAAAGAGGAAGCTCTGAAAGAACCAGCAAAGCGCTCACACTCACCCTCTATCATCTCAGAGAGGCATACGTCGGTGGGACACAGCTGTAGGTTACGCTTGGGCTCACTTTCTGGGGAACACCTCACTGACACATCCCTGCAGCAGTCGGAGGCAGGGACAGCCCAGGTCTCTGGCACTTGGAGGGCTGTTGGAGACCAGCCATCCACTCGGTCCGAGTCAGATGATGAGCCTCTGGAGTGGCCGCCAAATCAATGCTGGAGATGCAACAGGCAGCAGAACATCAGGCAGAGACTCGACAGTCACTCAGCAGACTAGAGAGGACGATGGAGGTCTGCGTTCTGTCTGATGTCGTGGTTCTGACATGCGAGTGCCCTGAGGTCACCATGGGAAGGCTGGTGACCACCATGGAGACCTTGGTCCAGCAGGTCTCGCCAGGTTTGCGTTTGGCCCTGCACTCCATGGCCACACACCCTGGTGGGCACCATCAAGATGTAGGCAACATGGGAACAAAGCACCTTGACCTCCCTCCAGGTGCACCATTTCCTACAGGTGTTAGGGTGGGTCCCTTGGGCACACAGGGAGGATGAGTGTTAGCCGGACACCCTGGGGGCCTCCTCTCAGTACACTCCAAGAGTGTGCAGCCGCTCATGGCCCCCTCTGCCTGTGACCCCATCCACTCCAGCTTCTCAGGCCACTGAGGGCTTTTCTGCCCATGAGCAGGTGACCCTTATCAGGCCAGGGTCCTCCAGGCCTCAGACCACCAGAGAATGTCTGCCAAGGTCATCGCAGGCATCAGGACATAGCAGTCAGCAGGCTGCCTCCACCTCTGCTGAGGACATTGGGGCTGCGCCCAGGTGTAGTGGTAGGATTAGGAAAGTTAAGAAAAATTTATGTCACTTTTGGGTCACAGCTGTGCTATAACTGTAAAGAAACCACACTTTTGTGAATACATTTGATGCTTGTGTGAATGTTTTGGTCAACTGAAGGTGTTCTGATTTTGTACATAGGAATCCTCTTATATCGAGGTTCAGCCATCCTTCCACTCAGTGATAACGTTCTAATGTGGGATTAACATTCCTGGCTAGTTGAACTAGTCTCCGCAACCTGGTGTGATGTCAGGGAGCTGTGTTTAAATCTTAACTGAAAGAGTATGGTGTAAACGCCTCTAACCCTTCTTCCTTGAGGAACACTATTGAGTGAGGGCAGCTCATCAGGATTGTTATTCTAGCAACATTTGTGTCTCCTCAGTGGTAGTGGCAGAAGAAAAGACATGCATGCGAGGAGAACCTTTGGCATGTCCACATCTCAGTCACAGCAGTGTCTGCATCATTAGATGGCGGCGGAGGCTTCAAGTCTTCTCTCACATCGGTCTTGTCCCTCAGTGGACTCTCATTTCCCAGAGTGAGCTCACTCACAGGGCCCCGCAGACCAAAGCAAAGATCATGACCTGGTCATTAATGAGGTCAGAACGCACACATGTGAATGCAGGACTCATTCTTGCTGCAAGTGGGTGGACAGATGAAAGGGAATGGCATTGAAGGCTAGGAGAGATGTGGCCATATTCCCTCACTTAACTTTGCTCTTCCTGGAACCTGTCAGCAATTAACATGTCACAGGCACGTCTTCCACATCTTCCTTCCTCCATGGTGTGATCATACTCATACTGACCCTCAGCAGCCTCCTGAGGTTCCTGGGCCTCCGAATCTTCATCCTCTGATGAGCTCCCATCCTCCTCCAGGTCATCCTCTGGCAAGGGTTCACCTCTTTGCATTACCAGGTTGCAAAGGGCGCAACACACTGCGATGATGCGGGGAACTCTATCGGGAGTGTATTAGGCTGAGCCACCTGAGTGGTCCAAACACCTGAAGGGCATCTTCAGAAGCCCTATGGTCTGCTCTATAAGGGAGCATGTGGAGCTGTGAGCAATGTTGTACCTCTCCTCAGAACGACTCTGAGGGTGATGCACTGGTGTCATCAGCCAGCATTTCAGTGAGTACCCTTTATCCCCAAGCAGCCATCCCAGCAGACGTAATGGCCCCTCAAAAATCTCAGGCACCTGGGACTGGCTCAGGATGTAGGAGTCATGGCAACTCCCAGGGCACCGTGCACAAATATGCAGGATGTGCTTCCAGTGATCACACACCAGTTGTACATTGATGGAATGATAGCCCTTGTGGTTTATAAACATTAGGGGCTGCTGCCATGGAGCCCGTATAACCACATGGGTGCAAATAGAAATACCCAGAGGCAAAGAAATTGAGCGCTCTGGTCACCTTCAAAGTCACTGGCAGGGGATATCCTCCAACTCCACGTGGTGTCAGGTCTTCATGAGGAATGTGGCATACGTGATGTACCCTAACTCTGGACAAGTGCAGACGTGCATGGCCTTACCTCTCACACATTTGTAAATGAGAAACTCTACTACGATAAACCCTAGGTCTGCCGATTCACCTCCGCTGTCTGGATCTCTCCTCCCTACCCTCTTATTCATGCTTTTTCTCCACTTGATCATGTCCCTCAGATATGGCCTCCTGCTGGAGCTGCATGCAGCGTTGTCTCTCCCTCCTTCACCTCCTCCATTGCATTAGGACCCTGACAAAGGCAGCATTGAGCCTTGGATCCATATGTGCTTTTGCTTTCTCTCTGAAAGGAAACATTGAAGACATTAATAATTCAAGGGGCAAGAAAGTGAAGCTCAGAAGATGACATGTTTGGAAACTGTAAGGGTCCATAGTTTTTCCTGCCCTACTTGCATGGTCGCTGATGCTGCCTTGTCCCTGGGACATTGGCACACACAGAGGTGACCAAGATGGTATCGCAATATGTAACATCTTGAGCCCTGCGCGGGATGCTAAGATTTAAATTGAGATGAGTGACCCAACCTGGCTCTGTGCTCCAATCTCTGATGCGGTAGAATAATGACCAATCAATTGCTCATGGTTAATGAGTGGATGCCCTTTGGCCCATTAGGAATGTCAAATCTGGTGAGACCTTCATTGATGGAATGTCATTTATGATACAGCTGTGTCTCCTTCACTATTGCCTGCATTCCCAAATTTTACATTCCTGTGTACTCTTGAGATGCAGTGACTATGATGTGAAGCCACTGAGTTCTGAGTAGCCTTTGAACAGTGCTAATGAAGCCATTGGCTTTCATCACAAGGACGTCTTCCTCCTTTCTTTCTGAGCAGACTCCTGTTCACCCTTGTTGCAACAAGTTAGAAGACAACCCCAGAAAGGCCATTCGTGTTTGCCCTTCCCCTTCACAGCCCTTCCACAATCTTCCTTCCCCGTTGCCCACATTGTGATCATCATCCCAACCTCGCCTCAGCCCACCCCCAGCTTAAGTGCCAGTTTCTGAAAGTGCAGCTCTGCCCAGTGGTGTCCTTGTAGACAACAGTCTCAGCCACCGGGAGTAGATGTCCCCTGCACTCCCAACCCGGCCGCAGTGCTGTTCACTGTCTAAAAGTGGAGGTCTGCATGAGTACCAGAGCACAGTGGTGTTCTTCAGGATAATGTAGGGAAAGAGGAGCAGACCAACCCTACAGCCCCAGCAGTGTGATGTTCATCACAACAAGACCAGTGCAGCACTACGGCAGGTAGGCTATGTATGTTGCACTCACCTCAAAGTTACCAGCAAACTGAGGTAAAAATTGTGCATGCCATCCCATTTCAAATGGGTTTGAGGCCAATGTGATTTCCCACTGGCATAACACAAGATTGGAAGGTGTGACAAGGTTTCGGCAAGCAGCTGTTTTAACGAGATGTTAATGGATGCAAATTGCATTCACGCCATTAGTCAGTGAGCTAGCTGACCTGCCATCAGGAGAATTGCGCCAGCGGAATTCGATTTTTTGCCTGCCGTTGGATTCTCCACTCCCGCCTGCCACCAAACTCACTGCGGGCGGGATGAGAAAATTCTGCCCATAGTGTTCAATGATTTAATTAAATCTGCATTTTATTACATAGATCTGGTAACTGATCTATGATCATTGTGCTTGACTGGTTAGCCCCTGGTATAGACCCAGAGCAATGTAAACAAATACCACAGAAGCTGTAAGCCGAGCTGAAAGCATGAGCGTAGACATTTTGTGATTGCAGAGATATTTTAAAACTCTAGTTTCTAAGTGTAACTATTTCCAGATGTCATCTCTGTACTGCTCTGAGATATATAAAACATACAACAGGAAGAACCTAGTGTGAAGGCATGGGGCTGAATTTTGCAGAGGTGGCAGAAGCCCTGACGCCTGGACTGAAAGCTGGTGGGGGGGGTGGTGGTGGGGGAGGAAAGGGTGGGACCTAGGGCCACAGCAGCACCACCACTAGCGGTATCCGTTGCTGAAACTCCACCTGGAGGAAGAGAATGCATCAATGGTTGGCAGCCTCGAAGAGAGTCAAGTGAGGTCGGTGGTAGCTGGGACCCTGGTGATCAGGTGGGGAGAGTCTAAGTGGACAGGGAGTTCCATTGTTGGGAGGCTGCCAGGTTTCATTGGACGGTCTCCCCATCTGGCAGCAGGCCCCCAAGTTGCTGGTAAAATGCTCTTGGAGATGGGGAGTTGCCCCTAATTGGCTGAAGTGGCTCAATTGAGCCTCAAAAGAGGCTCTTCTGCCATTATTTTTCCTGCCTCTGGTAAAGTAGCATGGCAGTAGGGATACCTACAGCACATTATCTGATGACCTCTCATGCCGTTTTGGCCCCTTCCCACTTCCCAGCCCATTTACAAACGGCTGGTAAAGTTCCATCCATAACATTCAGCAAAAGTGCCGTTTTAGCAGGATTCAAAATTTAAAGTGCAGTCACACAGACGAACGATTTCATTATTAACTAGTATGCGAGTTTTTGAACATGACATTTATCATTAGGATCCAAACACTAAATAATTACAAAAGTTGTGTCACTTTTCCTTTAAGATGATGTCAAAATTATAAAACTCTCAAACTCCACTATTTCAGTAACAACTATTGGGGGAAATATTTTGTCACATCCTTCCTCTCACTTCTCTCCAACTGACTGAACTGCATCAGATAAAAAAAACCACAGAAATGAAAGTGCATCATAGTTGTCATATCAAGCACAACAGTGACAGAAACTGATCCTCACTAAAGTCAGTCAAATCACAAGGTGCAAACTTCAAAATGTCAACGAGAGGGCTAGGGAATTCCCCACAGTACACAAAATGGAAATTCATGGTCGGTTTGATGTTTCAATTCATACTCATAGTTCCCTGCAATGTTCTACAACTCTACACGCTGAATGATGCCCCTCTTCCAATTTCTATTCTATGACACACAGTCATAGGAGAAAAGCATGTTCTTCAGTCATTGAGATTCTCCCACTTTCCTACATAGGCAGGGGGCTTGGCATTTCAATGTGCATTCCAAATACAGGTCTGAAATCTGGACAGGGAATGAAGTGGGAGGGGAACATTAACGGGCAGATAATGCTTTTTTTGGAGCAATTGCTAGCAGGTTTCTGGCACACACATCAACAATCGGTTGGCTCTGAAGCAGAGGTCACCATGGAAACCTTGTCTTGCATCAGCAGCTCTATCTCCTGCAGTGTAAGCTCTTTCAATGTAACCTTTATACACTCAACAGCATAATTTGTCATTAATTAAATTTTTCATCCATTCAAATATTTGGTGATTCTAGGTATAATTATTGACATAAGACGGCGCACCACTTGTTCACAGACCCAGTATAATGCTTTAAAAAGCTGCCCATGATCTCCACAATGGAGCTGAAGGCAAAAAGAAAGACAATTTTCTTACGTTGTCAGCTCCAAAAAGAGCTATTTGGCCTCCAGGCACGGTATCCAGAGCTCCACCCCCACCAGGACTGATTTCTTTAATTTATTACAGTTTCAGGAACTTCAGAAGGCCTCAAAAGATAATGACACTAGTTCTTCAGTTATCACAAGTTCTGCTCATGGGGTCTTTCAAGGTGTAAAAAGTGGAATTTTCCAGTGAAGACCCAAAAATCACCCAGAATGCCCCCTTAGCAACAGATTGGCCAATAGTCACAACTCCCCTCATTCCTAAAAGGAAAATAAAATGTCAAAGCAAATGGGGAGAAACTTCAGTATAACCAGGTTTCATCCAGATTTGCACCTTGGTCCCAACTGCAGCTCCAGGAATTCTGGGCCTGAGAATTCTGAATGCTGGTTACTAAACTATAGGGGATATCTCTAGCATCATGTTTTAATCCCCCGATCAGGTTTCTGCCCCTGTTACAGTGCCAAATCAGCTCTTATCAAAGTCACAAATTACATCCTATGTGACTCTGACAAAGCTAAACTATCTCTCCTCATTCTTTTTGAGCTGTCTGCAGCATCCAATGCCTCTCCAGCATCATCCAACTAGGTGGTCTGCTCTCATCTGGTTCCATTCTCATCTGTCTAGTTATAGTCCGAGTTATAGTTATAGCCCAACCTCCGCCAAATCTCCACTGATCCAGATATCAGAAGATTTGGGCCAATGCACCACAAAAACTATAGGATTCCTTCCTTCACACCAGATTTCTAGTGTAGCAGAATTTCCATCAGCACCAACCCATTTTCCTTAGTTGGTGCTCATTAAATATATATGGTGGGCTCCCAGCAGGATGACCATCATCATGGAGGAACCCAGTTGTACAAAGAGAAGGGGAAGAAAATCCTGGTTGGATTGGTAGGCCTCATTTACCCATTTTCCCACCATTCCTGTGTCGCTCTCTTCTAGTGAAATTGTGAAGCAAAATCTTCCCCGTCTCTGCAGAAATTCATACTGTTCAGTGGCTCCTGGCCTCATCCCACCAGCATTATGAAAGTTAGTTGGTGTGGGAATTTCTTACAGAGTCAGCCTCCTAGGATTTAAGAGATGGAAGTCCTACCCCACCTCACTTACACAGGACCCCCAGGATTTTGGGGCTGTGTTTTACCGGTTCTCTCAAGAAGATGCATGATAGAAACAAGTCAAACAACAAAAAAAAATGTTAGCCACTTTTTTTTCTGCATGAAGGGGACTGTCTCCATCCCTCACAGGTTATTGTGCTTTAAATTACAATAACTCCAGTTTAAAACCATTGTGAAGCACATTGAAGGGTTACTAGGCAACAGAACTTGTATTCATTGACCATAAGACATAGGAGCAGAAGTAGGCCATTCGGCCCATCGAGTCTGCTCCACCATTCAGTGAAATCATGGCTAATCTGATAATCCTCAACTCCACTTCCTGCCTTCTCCCCATAACCCTTGACTCCCTTACTGATTAAAAATACGACTATATCAGCCTTGAATATACTAAATAACCCAACCTCTACAGCCCTCTGCGGTAAAGAATTCCACAGATTCACTACCCTCAAGAGAAGAAATTCTTCCTCACCTCTATCTTAAATGGATGACCCCTTACTCTGGGATTATGTCCTCTGGTCCTAGACTCTCCCACAAGAGAAACAACCTCTCAGCATCTACCCTGTCAAGCCCCCTAAGAATCTTATATGCCTCAATAAGGTTGCCTCTCATTCTTCTAAACTCCAATGAGTACAGGCCCAACCGACTCAACCTCTCCTCATAAGAAAATCCTTCCATCCCCGGGATCAACCTAGTGATCATTCTCTGGACTGCCTCCAATGCCAGTATATCTTTCCTTAGATAAGGGACCAAAACTGGTCACAGTATTCTAGGTGTGGTCTAACTAGAGCCTTGTATAGTTTTAGCAAGACTTCCCTATTTTTATACTCCATTCCCTTTGAAATAAAGGCCAACATTCCATTTGCCTTCCCTATTACCCGCTGAACTTGTATGTTAGCTTTTTGGGATTCATGCACGAGGACCCCCAAATCCCTCTGTGTTGCAACTTTCTGCAGTCTTTCTCTATTTAAATAATATTCAGCTCCTTTATTCTTTCTGCCAGAGTGCATTTTCCCACATTATATTCCATCTGCCAAGTTTTTGCCCACTTAACTTGTCTATATCCCTCTGTAGACTCTGTGTCATCCTCACCTCTTGCCTTTCCACCTATTTATCTATAAACTTGGCGATAGTACATTCACCTCCCTCATCCAAGTCATTAATATATATTGTAAATAATGGAAGCCCCAGCACTGATCCCTGTGGCACTCCACTAGTTACAGGTTGCCATTGTGAAAATGTCCCCCTTAACCCAACTCTGTCTTCTATTAGTTAATCAATCCTCTATCCATGCTAATATATTACCCCAACACCATGGGCTCTTATCTTATTAAGTAGCCTTATATGCGATATCCTCTCGAATACCTTTGGGAAATCCAAATATATTACATTTACTGCTTCCCCTTTATCCATCTTGTTTGATACCTCCTCAAAGAATTCTAATAAATTTGTCAGGCATGATCTGCTCTTCATGAAGCCATGTTGCATCCTTTATAATAGGCTCTAACATTTTCCCAATGACGGATGTTAAGCTAACTGGCCTATAGTTACCTGTTTTTTGTCTCCCTTCTTTTTTTGAATAAGGGTGTTGGCAGTTGGCAGTTTTCCAATCCTCTGGAACTTATCCAGAATCTAAGGATTCTTGGAAGATTACTAGCAGTGCATCCATTATCTTTGTAGCTACTTTCTTTAATATCCTAGGATGCAGTCCATCAGGCCCAGGGGACTTATCATACTTTAGCCCCATTAGTTTCCCTAGTACTTTTTCTCTAGTGATAGTTATTGTATTTATTTCCTCCCTGGTTTTTGCTCCTTGATTATTTAGTATTTTTGGAATGCTATTTGTGTCTTCTACCGTGAAAACTAATGTAAAGTATTTATTCAACTCCTCTGCCATTTCCTGGTTCCCCATAATTATTTCCCCAGCCTCATTCTGTAAGGGGCCTATGTTCCCTTTGGCCTCTCTCTCCCATTTTATATATTTAAAGAAGCTCTTACTGTCCATTTTTATATTACTTGCTAGTTGACCCTCAAAGTTTATTTTATCCCTTTTTTTGATCATCTTTTGTTGGTTTTTAAAGTTTTCCCAGTCATCTGGCTTACCACTAATCTTTGCCACATTGCAAGTTTTTTCTTTCAATCTGATACTATCCTTAACTTCCTTGGTTAACCATGGTTGGTTTATCCCCTTCCTAGGATCCTTCTTCCTCACTGGGATATATCTTTGTTGTGAGTCATGGACTACTTTCCTAAACATCTGTCGTTGTTCGTCAACTGTCTTTTCTGCTAAACACCTTTCCCGGTTCACTCTAACCAACTCTGCCCTCATTTCTTTGTAATTGCCCTTATTTAAGTTTAGCACAGTTATTTCTGACCCATGTTTCTCACTCTCAAACTGAATGCTAAATTCTACCATGTTATGATCATTGTTTCCTAGGGGATCTTTTACTCTGAGATAATTTATTAAATCTGCCTCATTACACATTACCAGGTCCAAAAGAGCCTGATCCCTGGTTGGATCCATGACATATTGTTCTAGGAAACTGTCCTGAATACACTCGGGATACTTACTCGTGGCTTCCTCTGCCAATTTGATTTTCCCAATCTACACGAAGATTAAACCCTGATTAATATACTGCCTTTTTTACATGCCCTCATTATCTCCCAATTTATTTTCTGTCCTACAGTATAGCTACTCTCTGGGGGCCTATAGACTACTCCCACCAGTGTCTTCTTCCCCTTGTAACTTCTTACCTCCACCCATATGGATTCTATATCTTTCGAACCAAGATCATTTCTTGCTATCATACTTATTCCATCTCGTACTAACAAAGCTACCCCACCACCCTTTCCTTTCAAAAAGTTACATACCCCTGAATATTTAGTTCCCAGCTTTGATCTCCTTGTAACCATGTCTCCATAATGGCTATAAGATCACACCCATTAACCTCTATTTGTACCATTAATTCATTTATTTTGTTCTGAATACTACGTGATTTTAAGTAAAGAGCCACTAATTTTGCCTTTTTACCATTTTTTCCCCCTTTGACCCTATTTGCTGCTGTTTTTTTCCGTTTGTGCACTCTGTCCCTTCCCATCGCACTCTGGGTATTATTACCTAAATAGCTGCCCTACAATGATGCCACCTCCTTTTGCTTTGGAAGCCTATGCATCCCCCCAGAACCCTCCCTCTCCCCACTCCCCTCCAGAGCCAACCCTGCCCCCACCCCCGCATTAGGTTAAAGCCCTCGTTATTCAATTTGCCAGGACACTGATCCCAGCACAGTTCAAGTGAAGCCCGTCCCACTGGAACAACTCCTTTCTATCCCAGTACTGGTGCCAGTGCTCCACGAGCTGAAACCCATTCCTCTCACACCAGTCTTTGAGCCACGCATTTAACTCCTTAGCTTTATTTACCCTATCCCAGTTTGCCCGTGGTTCAGGCAGTAATCTTGAGATTACCACCTTAGAGATTCTGCTTCTTAACTTAGCTCTTAACTGTTCAAATTCTTTCAGCAGAACCTCCTTTCTAGTCCTATCAATGTCGTTGGTACCGATGTGGATGACGACAACCGGATCCCTCCCCTCCCACTCCAAGTTCCTCTCCAGCCCTGAGGAGATGTCCTTAACCCTGGCACTGGGCAGGCAACACAGCCTTCGGGACTCACGCTTACAGTTACAGAGTACAATATCTATCCTGTCATTATACTGTCATCTGCCACTGCTACTTTCCTATTTCCTCCCCCGACTTGGATGGCTCCCTGTACCATGGTGCCATGGTCAGTTCTCTCATCCTCCCTGCAGTCCCCACGCTCATCCACACAGCTTGCAAAAGCCTCGTAACTGTTGGACAATTGCAGGGGCCAAGTCTCCTCGAACACTGCCCCCTGAGTCCCCATACCTGCCTCACCTGCAGTCCTACCCTTCTGTCCCTGATCACAGACCAAATCTGAATTATCTAATCAGAGGGGTATGACCTCCTCCTGGAGCAAAGTGTCCAGGAAACTTTCCCCTTCCCTGACGGGGTGCAATGTCTGCAGCTCGAACTCCAGCTCCTTAAATCGGATCCAAAGTTCCTTGAGCTGCAAACATTGATTGAGTTTGCATATCCTATTCATTGAGAGCATCAGTTAGAAGCAATTCAAAGCCTGTTTCTGATGCCTAAGCCTGCCAATTTATAATGAGATGATTACTCCATTGTTTTACCCATAGGGGCTCTCTCCACCAAATTAAAATATGACTGATGAAGTTACCTTAGCAAGTTCTACATGACTTCAAAAATTGCACAGTGGAAAGGTATTTAAAAATGCTTTCAGCTGCTGAAAATATTTTTTGTCTCCAAATTACAGGTAACTAACCACTCAAAAAGCCATAATTACTTACTGACCAAAATTAGAATATAAACAAGAATGTCAGTCAATAGAGGCCATCATTCTTCCCATTCCCTAAACTCAGAGCTGTTCTGTCTTTTGGTGTGAAGAATCAATGCAAATGGACAACAGTACACAACTTGGTAAACTGTGCAAACGAGCATTTGATTGAAAAAAAAGTGGATAAAATTGTCATTCTACTGATTCTCAATCACAAAGTGATCCCCTCCCCCCTCAGTTTTACAATGCTATCTGCTTTTTGCTGCCTCTCACACTTTTATTGCCAACATCATTTGTTCAGCAAATAACATTTCAGTTCCAGAAACCTGTCGTTGTCGACATCCGTTTCAGATATGAATGGCTCGAGAATGTTCTGATACTGCTTTTGATATAGAGGCCCATAAAAGGAAGTGGTAATTTTTTGAGGGGATAATTCTGGGGCAATTGGAACAAATGGACACAAAATTGACTGGCAGGAAAGTACCAGCTGGTCTATCAAGCCTGGCCCACGTCATGACCTTTTTTTCTTTCATGAGACGTAAGTGTCATTGGAAAGGCCAACATCCATTATTCATCCTAACTGCCCTTGAAAGGTGGTAGTGAGCCACCTTCTTGAACTGCTGCAGTACGGTTAGGCAGGGAGTTCCAGGATTTTGGCCCAGCAACACTGAAAGAATGGTAATATAGTTCCAATTGCAATTAGGGATGGGCAATAAATGCTGGCTTAACCAGCAATACCCACTTCCCACAAATGGATAAAAAATAGAGTAAACAAATTCAGAATGGTGTATGGCTTGGAGGAGAACTTGCAGGTGATGTTCCCACACACCTCCTGCCCTTGTGACCCTGCCACTTAGAAGGACACGTTTGGAAGGTGTGTTGAAGGAGCCTCGGCAAGTTGTTGCTGTGCATCTTGTATATGGTACACACTGCTGCTGCTGTGCACCTGTGGTGAAAGGAGTGAATTTTACAGTGGTGGATGGGGTACTGACTAAATGGGCTGCTTTGTCCTGGGTGGTGTAAAGGTTCTTGGGTTGTTGGAGTTGCACTCATCCAAGAAACATTCCTGACTCGTGCATTGTATCTGGCAGACAGATTTTGGGGAGTCAGGAAATGGGTTACTCACCATAGAATTCACAGCCTTTGACCTGCTCATAGTATTTATATAGTTGGTCCAATTAATTTTATGGTCAATGGTAACCCTAGGACATTGATGGCAGGGAAGATCAGTGAGGGTAATGGTGTTTAGCATCAAGGGGAGATGCTTAGATTTTCTCTTTTTGGGGATGGTCATTGCCTGGCACAAATGTTACTTGTCAGCTAAGGACTGAATGTTGTCAAGGCCTTGCTGCTTGTGGAAATAGACTGCTTCATTATCTGAGGAATTGCCTAATATACTGAACATGGGCATCTACTGCATTCATCATTGAACATCCCCACTTCTGACCTTATGATGGAGGGAAGATCATTGATGAAGCAGCTGAAGATGATTGGACCTGGGGCACTACCCTGAGGAGCCCTTGTAGTGGTGTCCTGGGATTGAGTTGATTTTCCTCCAACAACAACTATCTTCCTTTGTGATGGGTATGACTCCAACTAGTGTAGAAGTTTCCCCCAATTCCCATTGACTTCAACTTAGAGTTCCTTGATGCCACACTTGGTCATATGCAGCCTTAATGTCAAGGGCAGTCACTTTCACCTAATCTCTGGAATTCAGATCTTTTTGTCCATGTTTGGACCAAGGTTGAACTGAAGTCTAGAGCAGAGTGGCCCTGGTCTGCCAGAGAGCTTGTTGTCATTGTCAAGAAACATGGAGAAGTCCAGCTCCAATTTGGCACAGAGCTTAGAGCCCATCCAACCAGCATGGAAGTGCTAGCAAACTCCAATGATAGCTCTTGGAGTTATAATTGTTGTAATGCAGCATCTGATAGCCAATATTTCACCTCCCATTGCAGCACAGGCAAAAGTCACCCAATTCTGCAGTGGAAACTCAGACGAAAGTCATGAGAGCTCTTCTAGTTGCTTATACCCCCAAGGTTGCTTAAACTCCCAAGGTTGCTCCTTAGCTAAACTTCCAAAAAAACAATTCTTCCTGTTAATTGGTCAATTCTGATACCATCTTCAAGATTAAATAACCTGATAACACACTCCTATCAAGGCATATACAATAACTGGCCATATAACATATCATCAGCATATTTCAGTGCCTCCAGGAAGGAAAGGGAGAAAAATGGAAACAGAAGATATTGTTACAGACACTGCTGAGGTTATTGTTATTGTACCCAAGATATAACATTGTAATATTTGGAAGAGTGAGTTTATCTAGCTATAACTAGACTTCAGAATCTCGTTTGACATTTAGATAAATACAAAGGGTTGAACATGACAAAGTATGCGTGACAAATCCAGTTGGCATACTTACTGCTGCTAAAGAACTAGAAATGATTAACAATCTGCAATATAAAAGTTATAAAATATTAAAACTCAAAGCAGAGTTATGGAGATTGTAAAAAGTGCAATGTGGATTGATATCAGAGTTGGCATAGATTCAATAAATAACTTTTGCAGCACAAAGGATAAAGCAATATAAATTGTGTAGACGTCACAGTTGTGACTATACGGAAGTTATTGCATAATATATGCTGCAAAACATAGGTTTTGCTCCTGGTTTTGCAGGATCTTATAGGTTAAAGGAAGTTAAGCCCAGGCATTTCTTACATAAAGGAACGATATTTCTGTTATAAAGCAAAACAGGCAAACCATAAAAGTATATTTCTGCTGGAACTTTACAATAAAGATGTTACTTCTAGATTCATGTCTGCAATATGTTGAGTTCTACACAATGTGGGGTAGATCCAATCCAATGTTGACAATTTCTTGCTGTTTCTGTAGCAATGATTTTTTTAATAAAACAGGGTGAGGGTGCTAGCCTCATGCCCAACCCTCCTCCTTTATCAAACCAGCATGGTACTGGCTTTGGTGGAGTCCTGCATGGGACCGGAGGAACTAAGTCTAAGTAATTTGACAGAAAGACAATTGCAATGCCCTTAACTCAGTCTCTTGACTGCTGAAATCCTAGCCCCTCCAATGATCTTGCTATTGGCAGCCAATCCTTCGACCCCCATAAGTTATACCTTGTCCAAAACTTTGCTGCATTTATACTGCCTACACAAAGCACATTCACTCATGACCCCAATTGTCTCTACAATAGCTCCCCATCCTCACTGCTGTTTGTGGTTTCTTTGGGGGCTCTGCTGATATTCCACCAAAGTTACAGTAGATCAGGAGAACCTACACTGAAATTCATGGCTTTTGTTACCAGTGATTTTTTTGGCTGAGTAACATCAAATCATTGCTGGAAATATGTGACTCTCCACATTTGTACACTAAATACTTAGCTTTAGAACTGTAAATCCATGTATAGCAAAGGATAAATATCAAACATGTACCTGGAATCTCTGTACAGGTTCTCCTAGCTTCTGTTTTATTTGGTGGAGGGTTCTCCATGCCTGGAGAAATGGCAGAAAAAACTACAAGTGGCCTTCAAGGTGTTTCACTTGGGTTTCTGCTGAAGTTACAGCAGGAGATTAGGAGAACCTCATGCAAGTTCTCATTACACCAGCAGAAAGCAGAGCACCTATTGAATACAACATTTACCCAGTGTGTAGGCTTGATCAAAGGATCCACACATGACTGCTTAGCAACCATATGCCACTATTTATTCCGCCTTTGTGAAGCTCAATCCTGGGAGCCACATTTATGGAACTTTTTGGCTATACTCAGCCAATGACATTATTCCATAAAATTGAGATATTTTAAGTTATTAGCAACATTCTGCTGCCACTGTGCCAATTCTGTTGGATGTAACAGTGCCTTAAAAGCACTTCTGGTAACTCTGGTGAAAATGCTGCAAACTAGCCCAAGCCAAGATATACAAGTCCCAACTAAAGTTGGAGTTTCCAAAGGCCTTGACTGTGGGCAAAACATTTACCCACCCCAAAGAAGTGCACTGATGCATGTGGATTGAGCTGGGGCAGAGATTCCCATGCTGGGATTTCCTACTTCCCTGGTCGCTCAGGGACCTAAAGCTTCTTTTGCAGTCAGTACACCAAGAAAAGAAGAGACATACCAGGCTCTTCAATGGTGGAAATGGGTCATTAATATATATCAAAAAGAGCAGTGATCCCAATGCTGACCCCTGGGGACACCATTGCACATTTCCCTCTAATCTGAAAAACAACCATTCACCCCTAATCTTTGCTTTGTCCCTTAGACAGTTTTCTATCTCTTTAATCCCGTAGGCTTCAATTTTCCTAACAAGTCTATTATGTTATTATAGAACACGTTTTGAAAGTCAGTGTACACAGACATAATAACCTAATCCGCCCTCTTTAATACTTTAAAAAGTATATTTTGTACCTTCTATGTTTCTGGCTTCTTAACATCTGGCAGGCTCAATGGTTGGCTAACCTGAATCCACTGAGGAAACTAAGTATTGTGGGGGAAGTAATGGAAACTTGATGTTGCACAATGGGATCAGCACAAATATGAATATTTACTTTACATGAATATCTACTTTACATTCCCCCAAGCTGACTGTGAACTGGTTCATGTTTCAACCATGAGCTGCAGTTTAACATTCTCAAACTTCTGAATTTAGGATGGACTAGGTTACAGAGAGTACAGCCACAGTTACTTTCAACTAACATAGAAACATTAACATTTTATGTTACAGGAGGAGACCCAAGACTTTCAGTCTTTTCATTTGGTTAACTGCATGAATAATGAGAAGTTTCTTCTAATTCATGAATATAAGTTGTATCCAAAATGATTCTGGGGTAATGCTGGGGCCCTTAATCTTTCCATGTGACAAAACTCACCTATTCTAAGGAGTGATACAGCATTGAGATAGTTACATATTTTGTAACTTCTGTTGTCATGATCATGTTGTCTGGTATCATGATCTGACTAGATGATTCATTTAACCCCTGATGTATGTACAATTATAAAATGGTGGTAGCATTTCCTCCAGTCAAATTTCAGTGTTGGTTCAGGTTCTCTCTTTCTGAGCAGGTCCTGATACTTACTGTTCTTCTGGTCTTGTTTTTCATCTGATCTTATCTACTTTTGCACATTTTCCTCTGAACTGGCCTTTATGCTCTGTGCCTCCTCTCCAGTGTTGTCACAATTTTCCTAGCTATTCAGTCCATTTTAGCAGAAATGAGGAGGTGGAGTGGGGGTGGTGGTGGGGTGGCGGTGGGGTGGCACTTGAGGGGAAAAAATGAGCTTGGGTTATTATTTTGTCACTCCCATCCTTGGGATATCCACAAATGCTTTACAACCAATTAATAATTTTGGAAATATGTTTTCTGTTATAAATGCAGCAACCAAATTGAGAACAGAGAGTCTTACAAACAGCAATATGATGAATATATGGCCAGTTAATCAGTTTTTGGTGTTGGTCAGTGAATAAAATATTCCTTGCTTTTCTTCAAAAAGTGTTATACCATCTTTTACCTCAATCGAGCAGAATCACAGAATTAGCGTCTCACTCAGAAGGCGGCAACTCTTGACAAATATAGCACTTCCTCACTACTGTACTGAAGTGTCAGCCTAGATTATATGCTCAAATCCTGAAGGAGGGCTTGAAACCAAAACCCTCTAGCAGAAGCAGGCGAACCATAACTTGAGCCAAGTCTAAACAAGGGTTATTTTTAAAATTTAATATAAGGTTGCAATAATTGGGAAAAAAATCCTTGGTTTCTCACAGGTGCTTCTTTTAAAAACTACTTTCAATTTTTTTCCTATTTATTGGTTAAAAGTGCTTGATTAGCTCAAACAGCCACTTAATCAATATGTTACCAACCATGATTTCTTTTCACCCACAGGTGTGGTGCTTTGGACTTGTATCACTTAAGAGAAAACTTCCAGGTGTAGCATGTCAGGCAGGGATTAAATAGAAAAAAATAATAAAAGTTAGTATTCTAAAGGATATTTACAGTAACTCAGAGCCTTAGATTATTCAGAAATGTATTTTATGAACTGAAACTCAAATTATGTACAGAAATGTTATCACATATCACCAGATTGGGTAGCTTCTAACAATGTCAGCAAATGCAGTTTAAGATAACATTTTCATGAAATTTCTATAGTTTTGACTAATACGGTGAATTATAAAGATGTATCAGTGCATTTATTTTGGATGTGTTTCTCAGAGATTAAATACATTCTTAAAATTAAAAAAAAGTTGACCTTTTGGAAAATGTCAGCCATAAGGGTCAACTAATAATGTCTGATTATTTTGTTTAGGAATAAAATAACATAAAACACCATCCTGAGCCAAGCCACTAGATGGAGTGCTATTCTGATTCAATCATTTCACTATCAGGAGAGGGAAGGGGGAAGGTAAATCTAACATTATTCTAGTTGCCTGAATGGAACTATACCTCAAGTCACCTTTTTCTTTCACTTTAAGAACCTTATAAATCTTGGGTGGAGCAGCCACCTGGAATTTTAATCCAAATATGACAAAGAAAAGGGGTGTTAATCATTACCTGTGAAGAATCAGTTGGATGAGATAAATAGATATTTTAAGTGAAGACTCCATGATATGTATTAGTTAACTCTGAATACTTCATTTACAGGTTATATAATAAATTGAATATATTCTAAACATATATTCCTTCTGCAATTTGCGTACTTTAAAGTCTAAACTTGGCATCACCTAATGATTATTTATCTAATCTCTTTGCCTTCTTGGTATACTTGACTGAGAGTCAGAATTTGTGGGTTTAATAGGTTAACACTCTAGTGCAGTACTGAGGGAGTGCTGCACCTGGCATTCAAATGAGTTGTTAAACCAAGGATCCATCTGCCCTCTCAGGTGGATGCAAAGGATCTCTAGGCAGTATTTGAAGAGGAGTTCTCTCCAGTGTCTTGGCCAACATTTATCCCTCAACCAACATCACTAAACTAGTTGCCTAATGATTTATGACATTGTTGTTTGTGGGAGTTTGCGGAGTGCAAATTGGCTGCCATTACCTACATTATAACAGCAACTTCAAAAAGTATCTTATTGGCAGTAAAGCGCTTCGAGACATCCTGAAAGCAATACAAATGCAAGATTCATTTGTTCGATTCTTATCAACATTAGTTCTATCCTGCGCTACAAACCTTGGATCTTGTTCATTTCTCAGTTTAAAAAAAAGCTTGTAAATTTTTCCTATTAGTGCACAGTGATTGTGCACAGTGATTGTGGTGCATTTCATAGAAAACAGATGCCCTCCAATTATATACGCAGAAATCATTTTATAGAGAATTTAATTACTTCAACCAGTCTCCTGGTGGTGACTGAGTGGGCTGGATCTAACGGGTGCTGGGGACCCTGCCCCCTCAAGAGAAATGGATGGAGAGCATGCTTGCTCTGTCAGGGCACCCACAGGCATTTAACAGCCATCAAGCTGTTATTTGGCTTAAGGCCAGACTTCCACTTCCATCTGGGCAGGAAGATCTGCCTCAGAGTTGCCCACCAATCAAATGACTGGCAGCCTCTCTGGTCCAGCAACACCATTAGGAGATGTGGCCACTGCTGGAATTGCAGCCAGTCCCCAATGCCAAGGAGACATGGGGCTAGAGTTAAAAGTGAGGTGGAGGAGTTTCAGCTGGGCCAGGCTGGAGATCTCTGATGAGAGGGTGATGGTCTGGGGGCAGGGGAAATGGGCTGGGGCAAGACCTGTGGGGTGTCCTCTGATGAGCCCAGGAGACCTGTTAAAAGGACCCCACCCCACCCAACTTGTCCAGCACCAGCCAATGCAGCATGGATGCTTGGCATGGACCACTGCTGCCGCAGGTTAAATCCCAGCGGCAGTGGCATCAGACCCTTAAGTGGCCATAATTGGGCCTCCCAACACCCCCCCCGCCACTGGTAAAATTGCAGCAGGCACAGGTAGATGCTGGGCATGGCACCCATGGCAGTTTATGGCCACCTCCACCTGCAAACTTGCTGACAGCAGCTGTAAATTCCAGCTCAGTGTTACTAGATTTTATTATCACAATTGATTACCTAAGAAACAAGAGCAGGAATAGACCATATGACCCATGGAGTCTGCTGCACCATTCAATAAGATCATGACTGAAATTTTACATTAAATGCTCTTTCCCACCATATCCTGTGATTTTCTTAGTACCCAAAAATCTACTGATCTCAGTCTTGAATATACTCAATGACTGAGCATCCAGACACCCCTGGATTCAAGAATCCCAAAGGTTCAAAACCTTGGTGAAAAAAAACTCAGTACTAAATGGCCAATCCCTTATCCTGAGACCATGATCCCTAGTTCTAGACTCCCCAGCCAGGGGAAACAGTCTCTCACCACCAAACCCAGTAAGAATTTTATACCTCTTTGTCTTCTAAGCTCAAGAATATAGGCCCATTCTACTCATTCTCTCCTCATAGGAGAGTCCTCTCATCCAGGGGTCAATCTAGTCAACCTTTGTTGCACCCCTTCTAAGGTAAGTAGATACTTCCTTAGGCAAGGATACCAAAATATACACGGTTCTCCAAGTGTGGTCTCACCAAAGCCCTGTATGATTGCAACTAGACTTCCTTTAATTTGTACTTTGACAAGAACAATACCAGAAATGCAAGAGAACAAATTGAGAAAGGGTGGACAGGTTGCGTCTCTTTTCTCTTGTAAAAAGAATGCCAAGACGTGGCCTAGAGGTCTTTAAAAATTATGGAAGGTTTGGATACAGTGGATCCTGAGACAGCAGACAGAGAGACAATGTTTCCTATTGTGGGGAAGAGCATAACGAGAGGTCATCAATATAAGATAGTCACCAAGGAATTCAAAAGAAACTTCTTTACCCAAAGAGTGGTGAGAACTTGGAACTCACTATCACAGGGAGTAGTTGAAAAAAAGTAGTATAGGGGAGGCTAGGCAAGCATATGAGAGAGAAGCAAAAGAGGGTTACATTGATAGATTTAGATGAAGAAAGATGGGAAGAGGCTCTAGTGGAGCATAAATGCCAGCAGGGACCACTTGGGTTGAATGCCTATTTCTCATCTGTAATATGTAGACCAAGTCCCTCGTTATAAGGCTAACATTCCATTTGCCATCCTAATTGCTTGCTGTACCTGCATGCTAACTTTGTGATTCATGTAAAAGGACACTCAAATCCCTCTGAATAACATTTACTGCTCTTTCACCATTTAAAAAAAAAATCTGCTTTTCTCATCTTCCTACCAAAGCATTTTCCCTACCACTGACGTCAGGCTAACTGCCTCATCATTCCTGTTTTCTCACTCCGTCCTCTCTTGAATGGGATGATTCTAGAATCTGGGCAATTCTGAAAGATCAAAAGCATCCACAATCTCTTCAGCTACTTATTTTAAAATCCTAGGTTTTAAATTACCTATATTCACTACTACATGTATTCCACAAAACTCTCCTCAGACTGTATCCTGAACTATAGTTGAACTAATATTTCTGTAATTTCATAATACAAATCTGATGTGAAACTAACTGCAAACCTCTGCTAAATAAAACAATCATTGAGTGTTTGCTGCAGCTGAACTGGAACTCAATTTCAAAAAAAAGAACGGCACAGTTAAGAGATTCAGTCAATACACAGACAGATTAAACATTTCACGACTGGAGGAAATTCCATTCGTCACTGTGGTGCATTCCAGGCTCTAGATTGCTAAATAAGGCAAGATTAGTGTTTCAGTTTTCACTTTAAAAGGCAGTAATTTTATTGTACTGAAAATTAATTTTTAATATTTCAAATAAAAATTGTTGATAACCAAACTTAACTCAAGTTTCACCATTTTCTTAAATCTGGTGTTTTGGATTTCTGGGAGCCAGACAACAAGGTGTGTCATCTCAGATTCAAAATCCATAACTTTGGCTAGGGCACAACACAAGGATTTTTTTTTCTGCTAAAATTACCAAATAATGATGAGGAAGTATCCATGCACTCTTGTTGCCATCTTGTGTAATGAACCCACAAATAAGGAATTTTTTGAATGGATATTAACAATAAAAATGTTACGGTTATGATTAACATTTCAAGTTGACCAATAAACCAAAATAGTTATTTTATTAGTGAACTGAGAGATTGAAATTCATATTAATAGGTTGGGTCTTTTTTATAAATTCGTTCCTAAAAAAAATACAAGCTGTTCGCAGAAAGATTGCATAGGATTACATAGGATATATGGCACAGAAACAGGCCATTCAGCCCATCAACAATATCCCAGAGTTCCTCTACTTAAGCCTCCTCCCATCTTTCCTCATTTAACTTGTTACAATCTGGTTAGGGACCAGTAACTTTTTGTTTAACATAGACAAATTTTGAAATCCCAGTTACCCACTAGGAAAATAAAACCACAAGATTCCACCGTTTAAAAACAAAAAATAAATTTCACTATACAAAGTCAGAAAAGTAAAACAATATCTATCTTACAATCTAACATTCAGAATTAACATAACGTAAATGACCTGACAGGCATACAAGCAAACTTTGGTTGAACACAGAACACTGCACATAAATGGCAGATTTCTCAGCAACCCACCTAGACTTCAGTGACAACTGAGTCACAAGATCTCATTAAAACTCTACATCCCTCAAGTAATTTTAATTCTTCACTTTAGAGACCTAGCCTCTGAATTCCTTCAAAAGCCGCTCCGACTCAGACTGCTTCAAAACTACTCACCTCCTGATGGTTCAATCTCACCTCCTGAGACAGTGTTCCACAGGATTCACAAAGCTGCACTCCTGCCTCTAATTACCAGCACAATTCCAACTCTTTTGCAAACTGATAGCTTCACTAAACTGGTACTGCCCCTGGGATTATCCAAACTCCAGCCTCCCGACTGCACTGAGCTATAAATGGCTCCCAGGGCTTCTGAACCCTAACTGCCTGGCATGGAATCAGTGACCTTCCACAGCCTTCTCAGTTCCCCAGGACTTCTGAGCCCCAGCTGCACTGAACAGTACCCAAGGCTTCTGAGCTGCAAAGACATGAGGTCCAAACTGCAACTCTCAGCTACACCAAAGGGCTCAGAAAAGCCATGGGAGCTGTAACGGCTTGAAGCCTGCTAACAGCAGCACTTTTCTGGTATAGTGTCTCTTCTGCTTTTGCAGAACACTCCCTTCCTAGCCACCAGATAAATTGAAACCAGAACCTTCTTAAGCTCCAACCATCTCCATGATGACATAGCCTTTCAGGGTTCACTGAATGCTTTAAAAAAAAAATTAGCTCTAACTCCCATAACAAAACATCTCTCTGGATTACTCTTCTATGCAAGTAGTGTAGACATCACGTCCCCAGTTCTCCAGCTAAGTAAGCCCACTTGCTGTTGTACAGCTCCATCTCTTCTACTCGGACTCTATTAAACAAACATGGGTAACCTTCTAAGCTGCTATTTTCTTTTAGGTGTTCTGGCAATCTCTAAAGCCCAGTATTTTAATTACCTTATCTTCATATCAATAATATTCCCAGAACAAAACATTACCTCTAAAATATTAACATGAACTAGATGTTGGTAACAAACTGTACCAGCACATTTCCTTCTCCCTCATGTGCTTATCTATCTTCTCCTTAAGTGTGTCTGTGCTATTAGCTTCACAATTCCCTGTGGTAGCAAGTTGTACATTCTCACCACTCTGGTGGGTAACGAAGTTTCTCCTGAATTGCCCATTTGATTTCTTGCTGACTATCTTATTTTGGTGGTCTCTGGTTTTGCTCTCCCTCACAAGTAGAAACATTTCCTATGTCTACTCTATTAAAACCTTTTATAAATTTAAAGACCTCGATTAGGTCATACCTCAGCCTTCCCTTTTTGAGAAAAGAGACAGTCTGGTAACCCTTTCCAAATGGAAATGCCCCCACATTTCTGGTTCATCATTTTTGGCATCCTCTCCTATGCCTTTCTTTTATATAATGTTTCAACCAGAATTATAAGTAGCACTCATAAGTATGGTGTAGCCAAGGTTCAATAGAAATTTAGCATAAATACTTTTCAATTCTGTCACCTTAGAAAGAACCCCCAGTGCTGGGTTTTCCTTGTTAAATCTGTGTTGCTACTTTTAGCGATTTGTGTACTTATACTCGCAGATCCCCTTGCACTTCTACCTCATTCAGGTTCTTACTTTGAGAAATTTACAACCTCTTCATTTTTCTTGCTAAAATGTAATACCTCATTTATCCATGTTGAAATTTATTTACCAACTATATGCCCATTCCACAAAGTTTGGTAATATATGCTTGTAATTTGTTGCAGTCCTCAGAATTGGCCATCACTCCTCAACTTGATGTCATTAGCAAATATAGAAATTGTTTTCTTGACTTCAAGGTCTAAATTAATATAAATTGTAAACAATAGTGGTACTGAGCCTTGCAGGACACCACTTCCTGCCTCTGTAAACCACTACACTTGACCACCTGCACGGCGCTGTCTGTCTTGCTGCTAGCTAGCTATTCAGTCTGCTACTTGTCCTCCAACTCCACATTCTCTAACCTTATTATGTTGCACCTTATCGAAGGCCTTTTGAAATTCTAGTTAAATTACATCTATTGCTTTGATTACCTCTTCTAAAAATTCACCGAGGTTGGTCAAGACATACTTTCCCTTTTTAAATCCATGCCTACTATTCATTATTATATTTTTGGTTTCTTGATGTTCCTCTATTCTCTCCATTAGGGATGGCCATTATTTTTCCTACCACTGGCATTAAGTCGACTGCTCAATAATTCCCTGGATATGCTCTATCGCCCTTGTTAAATATTGGTATAACGCACTGACCTCTACCACGCGGATGCTGAGCGTCAACTCGCAGACACTTCCTCCTACCTCTCCCTGGACCATGACCCCACCACTGAACATCAAGCCATTGTTTCCAGGACTGTCACTGACCTCATCTCCTCTGGAGATCTTCCTCCCACAGCTTCCAACCTGATAGTCGCCCAACCTCGGACGGCCCGCTTCTACCTCCTACCCAAAACCCACAAACAGAACTGTCCTGGCAGACCGATCATGTCAGCCTGTTCCTGCCCCATGGAACGCATTTCTCATTATCTTGACTCCCTTCTCTCTCCCCTTGTCCAGTCCCTTCCCACCTACATCCGTGATTCCTCTGACACCTTACGTCACATCAACAATTTCCAGTTCCCTGGCCCCAACTGCTTCCTCTTCACCATGGACATCCAATCCCTCTACACCTCCATCCCCCACCAGGATGGTCTGAGGGCCCTTAGCTTCTTCCTTGAACAGAGGCCCGAACAATCCCTATCCACCACTACTCTCCTCCGTCTGGCTGAACTTGTTCTCACACTGAACAATTTCTCCTTTAACTCCTCTCACTTCCTCCAAATAAAAGGTGTGGCTATGGGTACCCGCATGGGCCCCAGCTATGCCTGCCTCTTTATGGGGTATGTGGAACATTCCTTGTTCCAGTCTTACTCCGGCCCCCTCCCACAACTCTTTCTCCGGTACATCGATGATTACTTCGGTGCTGCTTCATGCTCTCGTCTGGACCTGGAAAAATTTATTAATTTTGCTTCCAATCTCCACCCCTCCATCACTTTCACATGGTCCATCTCTGACACTTCCCTTCCCTTCCTTGACCTCTCTGTCTCAATTTCTGGTGATAGACTGTCCACCAATATCCATTACAAGCCTACCGACTCCCACAGCTACCTCGACTACAGCTCCTCACACCCTGCTTCCTGTAAGGACTCCATCCCATTCTCTCAGCTCCTTCACCTCCGTTGCATCTGTTCTGATGATGCTACCTTCAAAAACAGTTCCTCTGACATGTCCTCCTCCTTCCTTAACTGAGGTTTTCCACCCACGGTCGTTGACAGGGCCCTCAACCGTGTCTGGCCCATCTCCCGCGCATCCGCCCTCACGCCTTCTCCTCCCTCCCAGAAACACGATAGGGACCCCTTGTCCTCACTTATCACCCCACCAGCCTCCGCATTCAAAGGATCATCCTCCGCCATTTCCGCCAACTCCAGCATGATGCCACCACCAAACACATCTTCCCTTCACCCCCCCGCCGGCGGCATTCTGTAGGGATTGTTCCCTCCGGGACACCCTGGTCCACTCCTCCATCACCCCCTACTCCTCAACCCCCACCTATGGCACCTCCCCATGCCCACGCAAAAGATGCAACACCTGCCCCTTCACTTCCTCTCTCCTCACCATCGAAGGGTCCAAACACTCCTTTCAAGTGAAGCAGCATTTCACTTGCATTTCCCCTAACTTAGTCTACTGCATTCGTTGCTCCCAATGCGGTCTCCTCTACATTGGAGAGACCAAACGTAAACTGGGCGACCGCTTTGCAGAACACCTGCGGTCTGTCCGCAAGAAAGACTCAAACCTCCCTGTCGCTTGCCATTTTAAACACTCCACCCTGCTCTCTTGCCCACATGTCTGTCCTTGGCTTGCTGCATTGTTCCAGTGAAGCCCAACGCAAACTGGAGGAACAGCACCTCATCTTCCGACTAGGCACTTTACAGCCTTCCGGACTGAATATTGAATTCAACAACTTTAGATCTTGAACTCCCTCCTCCATCCTCACCCCCTTTCCGTTTCTTCCCCCTCCCTTTTGTTTTTTCCAATAATTTATATAGATTTTTCTTTTCCCACCTATTTCCATTATTTTTAAATCTATACCTTTAACGCCTTGTTAGTCTTTCCACCCCACCCCCACTAAAGCTGTACCTTGAGTGTCCTGCCATCTATTCTTAATTAGTACATTCGTTTAGATAATATCACCACCTTCAACACCTCTTTGTTCCTTTGTCTGTGACATCTTTTGATTATCTGTTCCTATCACTGCTTGCTTGTCCCTACAACCACCTCCACCCCTCCCGCCCTAACTTCTCCCCCCACCCCCCCACCCCCTTTAAACCAGCTTATATTTCACCCTCTCCTAATTTTACTCAGTTCTGTTGAAGGGTCATGAGGACTTGAAACGTCAACTCTTTTCTTCTCCGCCGATGCTGCCAGACCTGCTGAGTTTTTCCAGGTAATTCTGTTTTTGTATTGGTATAACATTAACCATCCGCCAGTCTTCTGGCACTACTTCTTTCTATAATGGATTATCAGCAGACTTAGAAGTGGTTTTAAGGAGGGTATTAAAGGAAGAAAGCGAAGTAGAGAGGCGGCGTGGTATAGGGATGGACTCTAGAACTTGAGGCCCAGGCAATTGAAGACACAGACACCAATGGTGGAGAAATTACAACTGGAAATGCACAAGAAGCCAGATTTAGAGCAGCGTGGATATTCAGAGTATTAGGTGAATGCAACAGATTTTTTTTTAATTAAAAAAAAGTGATTTTGACAAGGATTAACTTTGTTTATTTGAAAGGAAAGGGATGGTAAATAGTTAGTGTTACCTTTCAAGGACAGATAGGTAGAATTCAGGAGACAGTTTGCCTGAGGACACTGCCCCTGGTCTGTCCGGTTAAACAGATGTTATCTTTTTCTGCAGCCTCTTGGGCTGCATCCAGCCAGGATTGGTGGAGTGGGGATGTTGGGACACAGGAATAGGGAAAAGATAGTTATAGCTGTCAGAAAAGTCAGCATTGTAAACCCATTTCAGCTGTTAAGAAAGCTTCAAGAACTCATTAACAAAAAAATTATGGCAAATAAAACTGAATATATATTGGCAACAATTCAATGCATCTGTTTTATGATGGCTACAAAGACAATTTCTGTCATTACCATCTATGATGTTAGAATCATAGAATCATTATGCCCTCATGTTAAATGTTGATGGCAGGAGGTGAGCAGACACTTCTTGTACCACATATAAAAAAAGGGAAATTAAATCCAGGTAAAAGTCATCAAGGACACTGAAGAACATTTCACACTTAAAAACACTCTGGTTGCCACTATCCTAAACCAGATGGAACAGCTGGTCATGGTTTACATTATCTAGCCTCTTTAGAATGTTGATTGCTTATTTTAGGATTCTATGTCTCAATGAGGAATGTCCAATTTACATAATTCCTTCATTCTTTCAGTAGCTCCAATATTCTCTTTACACGCTGGTGACCAGTATTCCAAGTGTGGCAGCACCAATGATTCAAAATGGGAGACTTACTTCACAACTTGCCTCAAGCTCCAAAAATTACATTGCCAAAAATATTCAAAATCCTGGAATTCTCAGCACCTATTTCAGGATATAAAAGGGTACAAGCCAAAAACAAAAATACCTGGAAAAACTCAGCAGGTCTGACAGCATCTGCGGAGAGGAACACAGTTAACATTTCGAGTCCATATGACTTTTCAACAGAACTAAGGAAAAATAGAAACGAGGTGAAATATAAGCTGGTTTAAGGGGTGGGTGGGTGGGACAGGTAGCGCTTGATAGAGGGCCAGTGACAGGTGGAGATAACCAAAAGATGTCATAGACAGAAGAACATAGAGGTGTTGAAGCTGGTGATATTATCTAAGGAATGTGATAATAAAAAGGTACAGATAGACGGAGACAGTCACTGAGGAAGGAAATATGGCTGTGAAAGTAAACACCTTGTCAAACACCAGGAGAGAAATGGAAAGCAATGAAGGTGAACAAGGTGAAAGAGAGAGACGGAAATCCTGTTGGAGAGAAGAGCAATACTATAAAAGGGTACACCTGTTTTAAAACAAAAAAATCCTGAAAAGGAACCAGTTAACTTTAAACTTCTGCAAGAAAAGCCATCAGTTTCAATTTCAATTTTCAAGAAACAGTTCAACTAATTAGGCTCCCACAGTGATAAATTTGAGAAAAAGAAACTTGATTTTATTTTGTTCCGTTAGGTGGAAGGTTTGTCTGCTGGCCCTGTATAATGGCATTAGATCTCCAGAGGTATTACTCATGAGTCAGAAGGCCCACTTTTTTTAAAAAAGGTGTTTATGACATATAGCGGTTGGAATCAGGTTCACTCAAGTTGACCTATATTTTAATTAAAATGTTTTGTTGTAAAATAAAAACTGGTGCTGTAGATTGAATTTCACAACTCTCCATTATTGTGAAAACCATGATGGAGTGGCTTTTTGACCTCACTTTTGTCTTACCAGTTTTAAATTTGATGGTATGCTTGTCAGTGAGCGTTAGATATCTGGGCTTGGATTTTCAGCTGGCGTACATCTCTGGCAGAGCAGAACTTCTACATGCCCCAGAAATTCTCCCTTGCCTCTGTCGCCATTAGAGAGCCCAACCAGACTGGGGACGGATGGAGAGTTAGTGCACCAGGCTTCAGGAATGTGCTGCAACAAGAGGAAGTTTGGCTGCTGCTTGCTATGCTATTGCTGAGACCTTGCACAGCACTTAATGAGAGTATTAGAATAGGTGCCCTGACTATTCATTCAAGGCTTCCATTGCCAACTTTTGAATGCTGGGCACCAGAGTCCCACCGCTACAAACTCTACTACCCATTTTGTTAATTAACTGTCTATAATTGCTAGAATACTGAACTACTTATTTCTATTAAAATAGAAGAATGACTATAGAACAAAAACCTGCAATTATATAGCACCTTTCACATAGTAAACCACCCCAAAGTACATCACAAGAGCATTCAGATTCAACATCCATCCATGCCATAACACTACCAAAAGGTTTTCAAAAATCACAAACATCCTATGTCACCATGACAATGTGAAACCATTCCTCTATGTCCTTTTTGACCAATGGGCAGCATTTGATACAGCTGACCTCCTCTAAAGTCTCCCCATTGTATCTGGCTGGGTGGGACTGCAATAGCCTAGCTCCATTCTTACCTAGTCACAGAAACAAAAAAAAATCAGCACCTTTGCCTTCTGTTCCCCACACTTCTCTGGCATTCCTCAAAAATCTATCCTTTGTCTCATTCTCTCTCTCATTTACCTCGGCAACAGCATCCAAGAGCAGTGTCTGTTTCTGCATGTACGCTGATGGTTACTCCTAACCAGTTCAACCTACTGCCACATCTCAAACCCTCAAATGGCTCCAGATTGTCAGGCTGTTGTATAACATTTATAACTGGCAAGCAGAAAGTTCCTTTAACTAAATATTGGGAAGGCCAAAGTTATAAGTCATAATTTTAATCGGTTCTTTAGCGACAGGCTAGAAGGTAAGGCTGGCATAAAAGCACAGGTAGAAGTCAGGGCATATCCAACATCTTCCTGCCACCGTGCCATTTTTTCAGCAGTGGAAAAGCTGGCAAATTGGCCACCCATCCAGAGCCCAACTGAGCCACTTCCCACCTCAGTGGACATTTCACCCACATTGGGGAGACCCTCCAGTGAAACCTGGCTGCCTCAGAGGGGGCCTCCTTTTTGGGAACTCTATGGCCCATGGAGGAATCCTTCAGTGGCAATGGTCTGCCATGTGTCAACAGTGCAGCTTGTGCTTTGCATCTGCCCCCACCCCCCAATCCAAGTTGTTGGGCCTGCCTGCCTGGTCCTGGTGCACTCAATTCCACTTACCACTGTGAAGGCACTCTCTTAGCAGCTGCAGCCTTAGCACTGGCCAAAACTAGGAGTGGCATTGCTGAGCTGCCAGTCCTCTGATGGGGCAGACCATCATTCTTAAAAGTCTCACTTTTGGGGTCCCAGCAGCAGAACACAGTTGACATGACAAAATTCCGACGACAGTCTTCAGGCCCAGTCACAAACACCGTTCCCTCACGGACTCCATCCTTCTGCCTGACAGCTGACACTGAAGCGGACAATTCCAAACCTTACTGTAGAGGTCAAGGCGAGATTCTGCCAATGCATCCTGGCCATCACGAAGGCAAGCTATTTTCACCTTCACCACAGCTCTTCTACTGCTGAAATTACCATCCATGCCTTTGTCATCTCTGAACTTGACTATTCAATGTACTTCTCCTGGCTTTGCAGATTCTACCCTCTGTAAACTTGGTCAGCCTAAACTCAGTTGCCTCACAGCAACTCTCTTGCACCCATCACCCCAGTGATCACTGACCTAGATTGACTCCTACTCAGTAAACAGCTCTATTTTGAAATCCTAATTTTTGTCTTCAAATCCCTCCATGGCCTTTCCCCTCCTGGTCTCTGATCTCCAGCCCTATAACCCTCAATCTGCACTAATTCTGGCCTCTTAAGCATCCCAGATTTTAATCATTCCACCACTGGCAACAGCACCTTCAGCTTCTAAAGTCCTAGTTCTAAAATTCCATGCCAAACCTTGGTCTTTCCTTCCTCCTTTAAGATGGCCCTTAAGAATTACCTTTCAACCCACCCTTTGGGCATCTGCTTTAATATCTCATTTGGCTTGGTGTCAATTGTCTTTCATAGTACTTCTGTGAAGCACGTTCAGGCATTTTACTGCCTTAAAAGTGCAAATTTGAACAGATCTACACAAGATATTAGACAGGTGGTGCAAAACATTAGGTTTCAAAGGAGCACCTTAAAAAAGGAGAGCTGGAGATAGTGGCTTTGGGGGGGAATTGCAGAGTTTCGGATCGAACAGCTGAGTTATGGCCACCACTTGTGACAGTTAAATTCAGATGCAAATCCAGAAATCTGAAGTTGGTAAGGTTGGAGGAAATGTCAGAGATAGGGAACATGATGCTATGGAGGGATTTGAAAACAAGGATGGTCATTTTAAAAATCAAGGCGCTGCTAGACCAGGAGACAAATGTTAGTCAGCGAGCAAAGGTATGGTGGGTAAACCCAACTTGGTTAGGACACAGGCTGCAAATTTAGTGGAAACAGTGATAACCTGCTGTCTATGATGATCTAGCAAGAAGAGTTAATAGACTCAGCTTGGAGGTAGCCGGATTGAGGGTTTGAGGTGAATTCAAAGACACACTGTACTAGACACATTGGTGAGCTAGACCTGGGCATCATGTGCTTAGACCTAAGCTGGGCAGTAAACCTAGCTGATTCCTTAGGGAAGAGTCAAGACAAAGGGTTAAGCATTCATCTGGCTCTGTTGTTTATATACCAGGATGCCCAATTCTTTTGCATTATACCAATATGAATTTTCCAATTATTTTTGTAACCCTCAGACTGAAATTGCAAGTGGAATTTGCTTTGTGCTTGCACACAAGCAAGCTCTACATAGGACCTTTGCTGCCACAGGTGCAAACTATATTCAAACCAAAGACAGAGGGTTATTGAAAGCATCAGTTTTAACCTACTATGACCCACACCACATGTTATAGTTGTGACTCCAGGCCTTTTATGTAAACATTGAAAGGGGAAATCTCTTCAGAAATGGATATTAAAAATTTCACCCTCTTGAACCAACATTTTTTTTAAAAAAAAAGGGAAAGATCTAGGTCAATCATGACAGGTCAATGCATTTCTCCAAAGGCCAACCTGAAGTCAGTAACATACTACTAGGGATTGGTCCAATAATCTTTCTAGGTTCAGTAATCTTAGCTTTACTTCTATTTTGCTATACAGCATTGTGTATAGGTCAGTGTGCAAATAAGCATTATACTGCAATAAAATAAAAAGCATCAAGCTGTAAATTTTTTTTTTTAAAACCCTGGACAATTGGCTTCAAATTTCCTATCCATTCGTGTATTAGATGATCATCTGCATTTATACTCTGCCTTTCATATAGTAAAGCATCAAGGCATGACACCTAGCCAAAAGAAGACAACAGTAGAGCCATCAAAAAAAACTGTAATAATGTCTAAGGCATATCTTAAGGGAAAGACAGAAAAGTATGGAGGGGGGTTTCCAGAGCTTTGGGCCTAGATGAAGGCAAATAATCAATTCACAATATCCTTCACACACTTGTATGAAGCTGTAGGACTGGAGTAAATTTACTACTGAAGATACAATTCTATACGACCATGACACCCTGAATAATTAAGCAGAGTGGTGCAGCAATTCAAATGATCCTTTCTACACATCCTGCAGAGTTTGTTTGATCTGCTACAGACACTAGAAGTTGCTCGATTTTTGTAGGACAGAAATAGAAAAAAGGACAATCAGCAAATTTGTTTTAAAAAAAAATACATTCAGTTGAGTTGACCTTTTATTGGGTAGTCTTTATTGTTAAATAGGGACCAAAGGTCTACAGGTTCTCTGGTTTGTACAAAGCATGTACAGCAGCACAATCTGGAAACAAAAATACTTTTCATATACAAACTGCCAGCAACAGCTGAGTTAATCTGAAAATAAAAAATACAGTTTAATTCTCACAGGAGTAGAAGTCTAAGTCCCAATCATCTTTATACTTTAATTATTCCACCCCACAAACAGAAAAAGAAAAAAAAAAACGGTCAGTTGTTTTCCTCCTTTTTCCTCCTGCCCCTGGTTAACAGGAAAATAACTGGATTCAGGGTACAAAAACATACACTGGCAAGAGAATTCCAATGCATCATACACTCACTCAGTATTTACACAATCCTGAACTAAGCATTATTTGAGTATCTGATTTAGCTACGTTTTGCAATATTAATATGCAGTAGCAAGCACCCTCAAGACTAAGCACGCTTGTAGTTCCCTGGAAAAAAAAAGGGGAACAAAAATACCCTCTAGACTTCCCTATTGGTTCAGTGGGTAATTTCACCATGTGATAAAGCAACAAGTCATACAGATCAGGAATGTCCCAGATTTGATTGGCTGGCTGCCTGCCTGTGCTGAATTAGCATCTTAGTTGGCACCAACTTCCCTCTCTTCCCACTGCACCACACCGCCCCCACCCCCCACCCCCCAATCCACCCACCCCCAACTTGTTGCAAAATTCAACATTCGCATTTAAGGTCACCTACCTAGTGACTCTCCCATTAAATGCATATTTGGGTGCCTATTTGAGGAGAGAACCAAATATAGCTGTGGTGGTCTATTCCACAGCTGAACAATTCAATATTACCAGACTATAAACAAGCTCACTGAATTGTGCAAGATATCATAACGTTGCCACTGCCTGTAGATGAGTCACACTGCAACAGAAAATCAACACTATAGGAGAGTTCCCAGTGCAATAGAAAGGGTCTAATGTACATCTCTTAAAACGCAGATTGCTCCATTTTCCTTGCATAGGACAGTTTAGACATACTGGGCAGTGGGTTTCCTTTCAAGCATAATTCTGATCAGGATTCACTGTTAAACTCATCCAAGTTATCAGGTGGCTGATGTTACAAAAAGATGTTCAATACAATAAGTAATCTTACTATTTAAGATGGGGCTCTTATCTGAACTGCCCATGTTTTTCATTAAAAAATATACCCAAGTTCTATTCTTCACAAGCTCTCCCCAGTATTCTTTAATGAAACCATACACAAGGTGTTCAATCAATCAGTAGAGATAATAAATGTCATCAAAAATATATGCAAACCCTTTACACTCGCAAAGTTATAGTCTGCTATTTTCAGTTCCATATATTCCAGAGCTGGTGTTTTGAAATTCAGTATACAATTTATTGTGGTTACAATTTTCAATTGTCCCCTGCACTTTAAAGGACAGCAATACTATGTTCACACTGAACTGTAATGTGTGCTGGGCCAGCACTCATCCCGCACTGACTGCATTCATTAACGCTTAGTGGAATGAAGTCTCAAAGGAAACAGCCTCACCAATAGTACACTGTGTTTTTTCCCATTATTTAATGAGTGGGATTACTGCATAATTCTCTTATCTGGTGTTAAGATTCATTCTAATGCGATCAGTGGAGATAATTTAGTTATTTGGTGCATTTCATTACTGTAATTCTAGAGAGCATATTCAGCTTATGCTTGCCTTTCTTCTCATGTAGCATTTAAACTAAGATGGATATTAATGAGTCAGCTTACAAATATCAGGTTAAAGCTTCCAAGCCCATTGAGGGGTTTCAGGAAACACTTCATTCTGTTCCATTGGCTGAGTGCTAACAATTCACAAATTGCACTCAAACTGAACAAGAGGAGTGCAAATCTGGTCCAGAGCAAAATGTGAATAAAATTTCATCAAGTTACACCCTACCTTCTTGAATGTGTTTTAAATATCTGAACTCATCCAAATTTATCACAAAGCACATTTGGCACAACAATTTGCTAGTATTAGGCAATAATTCAGCATTACTGTAAAAACACTTACAAGAGAATTTTTCTGCACCTGGAACTCGGCAAAATCCACATTTCTTTTACACCAAGAACCACGCTTTTGATAGCCAGCTTGCCACACACTGGCTGACTTAGAATCCAGAAAGAACAAGCTACATTTCAATCTATTCTTACTCAGTATATGCACTGGTGTGGTAAAGGACACAGATTAAGAATTAACATTTAGACTCATACCTTTCTCTAGCCCAGTAAAGCTGGGTTTTAAGAATACAATGATTTCAGCATACTGAAATTTCCATTGTCTGGGAATGTGGTTAGGTTAAAAGGCTGATGCAAGCAGCCACAAAATATACTCCACCATTATGGCACAGAAGCAACAAAAGTATTAGTATAACTTTCTGCACCAAAATAATTCACATTGCAGCTCACTCTAGAGGAGGCTATGCTGAATTCATTCATGAGCTAACTTGGGAGAGTGTAACTAATCTTTAAGATCTCTCTCAGCTCAATTTTCTGAGCAGGGTTAGATTTTATGCAGAATAAAGGGAACGTAACAGTTCTGAAATTTTTTCTAAAATGTTTTTACAACAAAGAAGTTTCTTCAAGTTTTATTTACCTTCCAACGTCAATTAATTGTCATTCAGGAGGTAGAAATTTCCAGATTACTCAATCTCATTTCTTAGTATACTGATGGCCCATCATAGTTACATACAAATCATGAGCCAACCATAATATGGCCTGCCTATCTATACAATTTTATTTGCAGTTGTGCGCTGGACCTTTGCAGCTTTATACATAAGCACCAAGTCTCTTTCTTCCCGCCCACCACCACCGCCAGCCACCCTCTCCCCAATAAATCACAACAGGAACTACTTACCATTTTGACTGAAATGTGAGCTATAAATTAAGTTTGTGGTCTCATGTTCAAAACAAGTTAGAGTAATCACTGTGCATCCCCTACATTTAGTTTGTAACTATCACCATTAGATCTGTTTATTTCTTTATGCCAAATTATTTTGTAAACTCTTATTTGCATTTTGCTCTAAAATTAACAAATTAAGTTAGTTCCTTGTACACAGTGCAAGGAGGATAGATATCCCTTTATAGAAAGTGACAGTTACATTTCCAGAACATTATGACACAGTGTACTATCAGGACTCTTGCTAGTGCTGAGTTTCCCTTCCTAAATTTATGTTCCACCCATCATAGTGACTTTTTTTTGGATATTTTCCTATAGCAAAAATTAATGTGTGCATATTATCCTTGAATTCTCATTGCAGTTTAATACATGCAACATGTACAACAGCCATAGGGTTTACTCCCTTCTCAGCTAATGTGAATGAAAGAAGCCATTAGGGTGAGCTGAGCTGCATCAGTCTGCACACAAGTCAACTGTGAACATAGCATTACTTATTAGTTGCAGGGGAGCCAAGTAGGATACGATTGTTGGTATGAGGTGGCAGTGTGCGCTACATAGTAGTTGCTAAAGTTTGCATCACTGACATATGGAGCAGGCTGGTAATAGCAAGTGACATTGGTGACATTGGGGATGATGTTTTGCTCTGCCAGCACCCTGAGGGCCAAGAGGCTAATTAGGTTGAGAGTCTGGCGCCTTTCATGTCCCATCAGACAAACAGTGCTTTCGTTCACAACATTTCTCAAAATCATCAGATAATCATATTTGCTTTTCTCCTCCCCGATGAAGTGGTTCTGGAGGTAGACTTCCAGCTTTCTTTGTTGTTCAGTGATGTCTGGGAAATCAATAAAGAAACGGGAACACATGTACCGCTCTAAGGATTTGATTACTTCTTCACTGGCTGGCTTGAATTCTCTCACCAGAAGATTGCAATATTTCAGTAGTCCTCCTCCTCTGATTTCCTCTGGCGTCTTGGTTGCAATTAGTGTATTCCTGAGGTGACCTAATGCTTCCTCGAAGTCCCCATATACACTTTCCCCAATCACTGTTGGGTGGAAGTGCTCACTCATTGGGTTCTCAGAGTAATCATAATAAAATAAGACAGAATCCAAGATTATCTGGAAGGAATCAACACTGAACTCAAACTGCCGGCGTAGGGAGTCCACGAACTTCAGCTCCACGTTCTTTCCATTATTGTTGGAGAGGGAGATCAAGCTCCAACGGTCTGTATCTGTGCAAACTTTCACCATTTTTTGCACGTAGACCTCCTTGAGTGTAAGGGGTGTGATTTTTTCCTTGTTGACTCCTTCTGGAAGAAACTCCAACAGACAACCCAGCACCACATCTTTTACCAACTGGAATTCAGTTTCCCCTGGTAGATCAACCCCAAAAATCAAGTCCAAATCTTTGTAGTTTAAGCCATTGTTCTTTACTAGGACATGGCTGGCTGCTGACCCATTAAGACGGACATCCCGTACTAGAATTCCACTTTCAAAGAGCCTGGTCCTTACAGTCTTAACCACATCTTTCAGTCTGACCTCTAATGTTGGAAAATTTCCACGGCCGTGAATAAGAACGACCTCAGTAAGGACATCATTCAAACTGCTCACTTGATCCCAGCTCAGCACACTAGTAGCTTTACTTTCTGCCATATTGCGTCTTTGGGCTTCAATCAGCTGGAAAGAAAACAAAAAATATATTACACCACACCTACTTTCACACATACAATCGCTTTCCAAAAAGATTATTTTATATTCACCTCTGAAAATCGAAAAGGAGCCACTAAGATTTCTAATCAATTTGTTCTGCATTAAGTCTGAAATCACAGGTTAAAGAGTTGGACGTTTTCACACTCAAAAGCTCGCTTCTTATTTACTACCCATTAATAACAAAACCATTTTGCATTACATTATGTAACAGATGAAAGCTTCACTTTTGGCATATTCCAACAGTATAATAAAGTCACAATGGGTTATCAAAACCATCTCAGGTTTTCAGCAAGGCTGTTGTACCAAGATCAATCGAGTAGCAGCTACTGGAGCAAGGAAGTTTAGCAGGTGCCAACTCAGCTGATCCTCATGTTTACAAAGTAAAGTTAATTTATTACACAGCACAGTATGAACACATCAAATAACCAATAAGGTCACTCAAGTTTATATGTCAGGGTACCTTGACAACAGTTCTTTTACAGCCACAGGTCAAAAAAACTTAATTGATCACTGCAACTGTTCTTCCAGACTTCAAAATAAATGATGGCATATGTGGAGGCATTATTTTGTTGAACATACACTGAACAGCCTCAATGAGTTCCTCAAAAAAAGTTCTTCAGCAAGACAAGATACCCAGTAATTTTTGGGTTTAAGAAAACATAAGGATTGAATTTTAATAAGAGACTAGCACGCAGATAGCAATTTTCACAACTTTCAGACATACCATAGTACCCTCCAGACAAACAATTACTTTTTGAAGAGTAGTCAATATTGTAATGTAGGAAGTGAGGCAGCTAATTTAAGCAAAGCAAGCACCCACATCGGCAGCAATAAGATAATGATCAGAGATTACTGACAGAAGCAAGGGCACTTTAACTGAAAGCAACTTGGAACTCCTGAGATTAAATCATTGTAGAAACCCATTTCCTGGACTTTATAAATTTATATACTGAGCTGTGCAGAGCAGTGCAGTTGGATTAGTTTCGAATTACTCTAATTAATCGCCACTGAATCAAATGACCCTTTGATACTACTAGCAAAGTTACAAAGCATATTCTGCATCCATTTTTCTGCAGGATCCTAGTGATTTTCTGATTAACCGAAACTTTTAGAATTTGGGATTTTTTTTTTTAAAAAAGAAATTGAACAGACAAAACTTAAGTGATAATTGAGACTTCAGATTTTGTTGGCACTTTCCCAGCTTAATTGCACTGTTAGCTCTCTTCCTGCAGCCTTGTACTTTTCTCTGCTTCAGATATTTATCCAGTTTTCTCTTAAAAGATATAGTGATCCTTGAATCAGCCACTTCTGGCAAAACATTCAATGTTCCAAGCCAACTCTAACCCCACTGCATGAGGAATTTTAAATTGATGACCCCTCAGTGACTTCCCAACATCATGCCAAAACCCTACATTGTCCAAGCCTTCCATTTGGTTTCTCTGCTTCAGTGAAACAGTTCAAGTATGACAAGTCCTTCATCACAACTATTTCCACCCCTAGCATCATCCAACACTATAAATCTATATTGTGTTATTTTCAGAATGGCATTCTTAAAATTGGAAGGTGTATTCCAACTATAGTCTAACCAAAGCTATAATTTTATTATACTTATGTCTCTATTCATAAAACCTAAAATGCTGTTTTTTAAAAAAAAAACTTCATCTATTCTCATGAAGCTATTAATGTATATATTATTGGAAATATTTTTCTTTTAAAATAGAGGTTTAGTCTGTGGGTGTGTCTTAATTGGATTAAAGCCAGCTAGTCTGGATGCTTTGATGTGTTCTAGTTTTGGGATGTAAACAGAGAGGTAGAGTGCATTTGCATTTTTTTTTTGAATAGAGCATTCAAGAAGTGAGGTGAAAACTGACACCTAAGTAGCAGATACTAAGCAATATGTTTATATTTTTAATAAAATTGGTACTATGATTAAAGGGGTTTTATTGTTAGAGAGGTTTAGTTCAGAGGCTGGTGATACTTTGAGAATTTACATTCAATGAGCGGTGCTAGGTATAACTTCAGCAGTTGCGTGTGTGTAGAGCAGAGGCAATGTGAGATCAGAAGCAGCTGGTAAGCCTCCAGCTGTCTCCACAGGAACCAAAATGAAAAGAGCCTTATTTTTAATTCATAAAAGGTGAAAATGCTTTGCCTGGTGTCTGCTTAAGTCTATGGGTTGCTGTTGCCATAATAGAGATTAGTTTGGGAATTTGTTAAAAGTTATGATAGTAGTACTTCATAGCCATGTACCTGTGTTTAATGTGTTTTAACTTAATAAAATGTTTCATCTAGTTTAATATAAAACTTCTCAAGAACTGGTGATCTGATTCCCAAATTTAGAGTTGCATCTCAAACATAGCACTTATAATTATAGGTTATGACAGTTGTTTAAAGTTTCCCTCTGGGACTTTTAAATAACTCAGCTTTACCAACTGCATCGGTCATAACATCTATCCACAGTCCCAATTTCAGGGTGTTACATATTTGGGTCACTGCTCATCTACACTATTCAGCATATTTCCATTAACTGTACAGCTCTGTTCTTCATTTTCCTCTAAGTTACCTCAAGCTTCACCACATTAAATGCATCTACTACCCTGCCTTTGTCCTTTTGAAGTCTTTTACAGCCTTTTTCACCGTTTGCCAAACCCCCTACTATTGTGTAGTCAGCAAATTGAGATGCTGCTCCTTGTGCTCACGTCATCTACACACACTCCTAGAACAAAAAGTAAACCAATTCTGGGACTCTGGAAAACACCAACCCTTCTCCAATCTAAAACTCTGCTTCCTGTTATCCACCTTATTAACTATGGCAACTTCATCATACTATACACCTGAATTTCCCAACAATAAGTTATGGAATACCTTCTAAAAATCCATATCAACTCCATCATTTTACTCATCCTGTCAAAAAGCTCAAATCTATCAAACATTACTTGCCTTTTAACAATCTGTTTTAGCTACCTTTGATTACCTCATGCATTTCCAAATTTTCTTTGATTTTGAATTATGCATTATGAGTTAGCCCAAAATAGATATTAGAGACTAATGAATCCCTCCAATAGGGGTGTTATGTTAGCCACCCTCCCATCCAACAATTTTCATATCCAAGGAGGCAAACAAGGCAAACAATTATGTTTCACAAAACCCTCCTGGGTTGAATTAAACCCCTGTAATACTAATTACTAGTTATACAAAACCCAATTATTTACATAATCATACTTCACACACACCTCTACATAAATAATTTTCTCAAGAAATAAAACCAAATCAGATAATGTCAATTTAACTTTCATATTCTTACACTAGTTTAGGCACAAAATTTGCTGGCAACATCTTTCTGAAACAATATGATGGGACACATTCAAGCATGTCAAAAATAATTCAAAAATATTCAAAGTATATTATTGATTAAATAGTCAACTCCTTCTTAAAATGTTAGTTTTTATGTTGTAGTCATTAAGAATGTAACCTAAAATACTTTACACCCCAAAAAGTGAATCTGGAAGCCTCAAACCCCAAGGAGTGATCCAAAATAATGATCTTGCACAGACAAAACTTAGCAGAATTATTTAGCTATGCTTCCCACATTACTAAACCCACACCCTCATGGGGTCACTTTGTTATCTGGTATTTATAATGTGGTTTCATAAAAATGCATAACTAGCACATTACACTATTATGGGGGTCTTTGATATTAATTAAATTCTATCTTTGACTTCTAAAATAAACGAAGTATATCTGATCTCTCCAGAAAAAATAAACTTAAAAATAATGGCACTGATAATACTGTTAGCAAAACTACCACAAATACTTTGAACTCGTTGAGATTCGCATGAAACATAAATATTTAAAACAAATGAACGTTAAAATTTTACTCTCCAAGGGAACAAAACAATCCTTCGAATAGTTGATTTTTTTTGAGGGGAGGGGACAATAAGTGACCTTTTACAACATTTCATCAATAATGCAAACACCAAGGGATTAAACTGGTAAAACAGACTATTAGTGTTGCGCCTTTCAAGTTAAACACTTAGATTACCCTATTACCTAATTGGCTTATAAAGTAACACTTGTCAACTAACAAGACGACAAAATAACTGAAGGGATTTCTTGCAAAAACAGAACACCATGCTGGACTGGAAAGATGAGAAAGCAATACAATTTCAGTTTTTTACAATATTTAACAGGAACTACAGAAAAATCAGAAGTGAAGCGCTGGCACCACCCACATTTCCGTACAGACAGAACAAACACTATACAATACAGTGTTTTCCCTGCTCCCTACTCGCTCTCTCTGCTGCAATTTATGGATTTCAGACCACTTCACAAACATTGCTGTACCTCTCCACCGCATAAACACACCTGCAGCAGAGACTAGCAAGAGCCATTCTCAACAGAAAGTCGCTTCGCTCTGGTTAAACTGTGCTTCGTGTATCCTGAACTAAACGCTATCAACGCACTTTAGTTCTTTGTTCGCACTATTTTGTTGCAAAGGATCCAGTTAATCGGGATTAATCCGAGCAGCCGTCCTGATTGGCTGTTAGTTCACGTGCTGTTGGGAGATGTTTCAATAATAGAGATGGTTTAGATCCCTGCGAGCCTTTAGTTTTGGGATAACATTACACTGTCACCTAAGGAAAATGTAATTATTTAGGTTGCTATCCAACTTCATCTTTTCATGGTCAACATAAGAGCGGTATTTAAAGCGGCACTTTGTTAAATAAACTGGAAAATGCAATAAATGGCATGGAAATGCATCAAATGATTTACAAGAAAAATATTCAAAGCTCATATTCCTCGTTAATCAAAAATAAGTTTGCCTTTGTGTATATTTAATTGCATTCCCTTTAATAAGTACATTCATTCCTTTAATATATTTCTACAAGGTTTTATTCCCCCTTTGTTTATTCTTGTGTTAATCTGTACATCAGTGCCCCACTTGTCATTTGTGAGACCGAGATGAGCCATACTTCATATTTTTGTTGAGTGTGAACAGTCTCTTGTTCATTCATTTGACAGGGCTACTCCTCTACCTATGGTTACACCACAGTCCAACGCTCCATGATCTTTGACCACCTAGTGTGGAGGAGGGGGGCGGGAAGCAAGTTGGAGATGAGGGTGGGGAAGTATGGTTGGTGGGGGTGATCCTCCGACTGCCTGCCTCTCCCCCACAATCTTCTCCAAACCCAAGTGATCCCACACTCAGACGCGAGTGTTTACTGGACAATGGGAGCAATATTTATCATTTACTTAAAAGGAAGATTTTTTTAAATTTATGGTTGCTATTTTGTTCATTTTACCCCTTAAAAAAGGGGGCGGATTTTTAAAAAGCTCATATTCAGTTGATGGCACTGGGGGCAATAAAATGTCTCCTTATAGGTGATTAGTAAAAGGAGCAGCCACATGCTCACCGTTAATCCCACTCTAACCAGCTAACACAGGCTGAGGTGAGAAGTAACCTCCTATTTGGGGAATAGCACCCCCTTTTGGAGAAACAGTTTATCTTCGGGCTTCTGTTGAGGTGACTCCACCATTATCAGTGTATATCACTTATCAATTCCATGGCACAGGCATTATCCTGCCGTTTAAGTTTGAACTAAAACATTTTAACATTCTAATTTACCAATAAAATAGTGAAAGTCTTCCTCGTTATCATCATGTTTATGGTGATTTTAAGAAATGAAAATTCATTGTTACCTTTTATAATAGCTATTTTTAATACAGGTCAAATATCCTTTATCAGTACATCTGAAAACACAGCCAAAAACCGAACGTTTTCTGAATGGCTATGCTGTTAATTTGTATGTTAATAAAGAAATGTAATATTATATTACAGGTGTAATAAATAATAACAGGTAAGAAGTAGGGTGTATGAGAGTTGGCATAAAGAGAAACAACCTAATATTTGTAGACTATATTTGGGCCTAGGCTTAGGCTATCATAATGTAAGTTGGCCTAGGCCAACCATATATACAGTAGATCCGAAAATAGAAAATATCTGAATATCAAAACGCAATCAGCCCCATGGACTTTGGATAAAAGATACTCAATCTGTAGAATAAGACATTGAGGCCCTTTAAAATTGCTTTCGCTTAACAGACATAGAACATAAATTAATTTACTTATGACAGAACATATGGACTTTGGCTGGAAAGTCATTCTTTATCTGATATAAAAAAGGTTTATAGTCACATAGAAGGTTTGTTCTCTGCTAAGCAAATCAGACTCCTGGCCTAACATTTCTCTGTATTTTACTCATATTATATGTAGTTTTTCTGAAAGAAAGTAAGAGACAGGGAGCCTAATTCTCCTGTTGAATGTCATACAAATCATATTGATGTTCTGAGGGGAATTTCCCTTTTTTGCCACAGATGGACACCAGTTCATCTTGTCTCCTCTGCTTGGTATCAGTCAAATCCGCTGTAGTACCTGCACTACACACAATCTGCTCCACAAAATATACCCCAAATAGATGCAATACCAGGCCAGTATTAGATCAAAATGAATGATTCAACAAGGTTTATAATGCCAAGTGTGTACCAGAGCGTAATCGTATGGGATTCCCTCTGCTAATAATTTGCAGCAGCAGCTGAATACAGCAGCATATCGGTGATTCAGTTGATGTATGTTGCACAGTGGCCAGACAGAGATTAAGTACTTTTACTAGTCACATCAATTTTCATTGATCTATGAGGCACATTCCGCTGTTCATCATAAAGTAAAGACTTGCACTTATATAACATCTTTCATGACCTAAGAATGTCCCGAAGTGCTTTACAGTCAATGAAGATTTTTGAAGTGTAGCCATTCTTGTAATGTAGGGATATGCAGCAAAGTTGTGCACAGCAAAGGCCCACAAACAGCAATGAGATATGTGATCACGTAATTTGTATTTTTAAGTGATGTTGTTTGAGAGGAAGAATCTCAGCCAGGACATTCGGAAAGCTCCTCAACTCTCCTTTGATTAGTGCTATGGGATTTTTACATCCATCTGCAATGTAGTTTCGGTTTATTGTCCCACCAAAAAGATGCACCTCAGACACTGCAGCACACCCTCAGTACCTCAATGAAGTGTGAGCCTAGACTATGTGCTCAAATCCTGGAGTGGGGCTTGAACGCACTACCTTTGATTCAGAGGCAAGAGCCCTACCAGTGTCGCAAACAGCTAAAATATTATGAGATGAACAAAGGTTGATTTTCTCAGAAAATAAATTATAAATAGGAAATATCTTCAATACAAAAGGAAAATTGTTTTATTTAGTCTATGATAAATTAATTAGGATATTGGCTACTTTTAGCGTTGCACAAATGGAGTTTCACTTTATCTGAGTCCACTGTAAAATGAATTGAAGACAGGCAGTAATAAGTCAGATTTCTAGAGCCTCAAGTCCTGGAGCTGCTTTGTACTAGATTCATTCTAATCTCAAATGTCAAGGTTCAGCAGGTTTCATCAGTAAGAACTTCAGGTGGAAGCATGAACATGAAATACTTTAGTTCAAGAAAGATGTGTCCACAACTGTTTAACTTCGTAACTTAATAAGAATGAAAGAAATTGCATTTATATAAGCACCTTTTACATTCTCAGAATGTTCTAAAGTACTTCACAATTAATTATTTAAAGTGTAATCGCTACCTTAAAGCAAAATGTAATTGGCAATTTGCACATATCAATCTCCCACAAACCACAATGCAATAAATAACCAGAAGATCTGTTTTTGGTGGGATGTTTGAGGGATAAATGTCGGACAGAGAGCCAGGATAAGTTCTCTGCTCTTCTGTGGACAGTGACAGAATATGTTATATTCACCTGCATAGGCAGGCAGTGTCAAGTGTTATGGGAAAAAGGCAGTGAAGTGGAGTTGAGGAGATCAGCCATGATCTCATTGAATGATGGAGCAGACTCGATGGGCCGAATAACCTACTTCTGCTCCTATGTCTTATGGTCTTATAGACAGTGCCTTGATTTAATATTTTATCTGGAAGACAGCACCTCTCACTATACAGCATTTCATCAGCACTGTACTGAAGTATCAGTCTAGGTTTCTTTGCTCTAGTATCTGGAGTGGGGCTCGAGCTCATGACATCCTGATTCAAAAATGACAAGGCTACCACTGAGACAAGCTAACTTTATATCAGGAAGGAAAGACCAAAGGTGCTTTATTATTGAATGAAAACAAATGGCATGATACCAAACTACCCTTTTTTATGGAGGGAGGGAGAAAACAACATAAAATAGAAGCAATATAAAATAGATGCAATTTAAACATACTTTTTTTATTATTTATCTCATCTCCTGAAGATGTTGACTCTTTGGTGAAGAATGATTTCACCGTAGTTAGTTATTCTCCAGTACCTTGCTGAAGTAGGTTTTATTTATCTGTGAGCTTTGACAGTGTCAACAAGCTATTTGGCTATGATAGCCAAAGCCAATTGTATTCTCAACCAATATCCATGCACACACATTTGCAACAGGAATCCTTGGATGGTGATCAGGAACAGAAAACCAAGCAAGATTTTAAATTTTAGCATTCTCTATTCTCACCCCTGTGACAATCAGCTGATTAAGCAAACAGTAGCAATTGAGTACAAGCAAAATACTGTGGATTCTGGAAATCTAAAATAAAAATAGAAAATGCTGCAAAAACTCAGCAGGTTTGGAAGCATATGTGGAGAGAGAAAGAGAGTTAACATTCCAAGTCTGTGTGACTCTTCTTCAGAGCTCTGAAGAAGAGTAATATGGACTCGAAACATTAACTCTGCTTTTGTACGAGCAATTGAACATTGGCCCCCTTCTGTATGGCTCACCCACATCATCTGAAGAGTCATAGTCATTACAGCACAGAAGGTGGCCATTTGACATATCAGGTCCATGCCGGCTCTCTGCAGAGCAATTCAGTCAGTCCCATTTCCCTATTCAAGTCCGGTAGCCCTTCAAGTTTATTGCCTTCAACTGCCCATCCAATTTCCTTTTGAAATCATTGATCATAGGCAGCGAGTTCCAGGTCATTACCATTCGCTATGTACAAAAGTTCTTCCTCACATCCCCCCCTTTGGTTCTTGCCCAAAAGCTTAAATCTGTGTCCCCTAGTTCTTATACCATCAGCTAATGGGAGCAGCTTTTCTTTGTCTACCTTTTTTAGAAAGGTAGTCATAATCTTGTACACCTCTATCAATTCCCCCCTCAATCTTCTTTGTTCCCAGGGAAAACAACACCAACTTCTCCAACCTAACCTAGCTAAAATCCCTCATCCCTAAAACCATTCTGGTAAATCTCCTCTGTACTCTTTCAAGGACATTCACATTCTTCCCAAAGTCTACTAACCAAAACTGGGAATAATACTCAAGTTTTGGCTTAACCAGAGCTTTATAAAGATTCAACATAACTTCCCTGTTTTTGTACTCAATAGCTACACGAATGGTGTCCAAGATCCCATGCTATGCTAGCTACTCTTTCAATATGTCCTGCCACCTTTAAAGATTTCTGCACACAAACCCACAGGTCCCTCTGCCCCTACACATTCTTTAAAACTGTGCCATTAAGTTTATATTTTATCTCCCTAGCCCTTCAGATAAAATGCATCACCTCACACTTCTCTGTATTAAATTCCACCTGCCACTTGTCTGCCATTCTGTTATTCTCTCAATGCTCCATTGCAGTCGATTGTTTTCATCCTCACCATATGCCACACCTCCAAGTTCATTATCATGGGCAAATTTTTAAATTTTATTCTGTATTCCAATATCTAAGCCATTTATACATTTCAAGAAAAGCAATGGGCTTAGCACTTATATTATGGGCCTAGCAATGACCTTTGGAACACCACTGTCTACTATCCTCCAGTCTGAAAACAACCATTTAGCACGATTCACTGTTCTCTGTCCTTAAACCAGTTTCTCATCCAAGCTGACACTGATCCTCCAATTCCATGAGCCTCAATTTTGTTAACCAGCCCTTTATGTGGTAGTTTGTCAAATGCGTTCCTAAAATCCATTTAGACAATATCCACTACATTCTCTTAAATAAACTTCTCTGTTACTTCATCAAAAAATTCAATAAGATTACACGATCTGCCTTTTACAAATCCGTGTTGGTTCTCCCTAACTAACTCAAACCTCTCCAAGTGTCGGCTAATTTTTCTCCCTAATTGCTATTTCTAAGACTTTAACCACTACTGATGTTAAACTGAGCAGCTAGTTGTTACTAGGAATGTTCTCAAGCCCTTTCTTGGATAAGGGTGACATATTTGCCACTCTCCAATACCCTCTATCTAGTGAAGATTGGAAGATTATGCCAAGCCCCTCCATTATCTCCACACCCACTTTTCTTAGCCATCCAGATTAGGCAAATATTTTAAGCATTGCTGGTCTTTCCAGTACATTCTGCTTATCATTTTTATCCCACCCATTACCTTTATCAGCTCCACTTCTCCTGATATTTTGTCAGCATTCTCTTCCTTAGTAAACACTGATACAAAGTACTCATTAAGTATTCTAGCATTGCCCTGTCCCTCTAAGCAGATATCACCCTCTTTGTCCCTAATAAGCCACATCCTCTCTCTTATTAACCACTTCCTATTTACACGCTGGTAGTGTCTTGTGAGCAATGTTATACATTAATCTGGTTGGAAAGGTGTATATATATATATATATATATTTCATATATATATTATATATATAGATATATATAAAAATGCCCCATTAAAAAGCAACAAATTTATTTCCAAGATTGCTGTTTCATATTTATAATATAGAATACTTTAAATAGTATTAAAAAACATCTACATTGGTTAATCAGTGGTAATTGTTGTGGAAGAACAGACCTCAAACTGACCTGCTTGAATAAATGATTACATTACTGCTTGGAAAACTGAGAACTGGGGCCATTGAGGCATGTTTAGCTCTCACACATCTTAAGAAGATGGGAACTCCATAACCTGGACGATTAAAGTTATCCTGGTTGTAACACTCAGAAAGAAAGTTAACAGGAGGAATAAAAATATTTCCAAAGCTATGACATCACAGCGACATCATAAACCAGCTTCAACTGATTTCATCAGCTACAAAAACATTGATTATTATATGTTTTCCGCTTTTCATAAGATACATGTAAGTGCTATAGATGGAACATATCATCAATATTAGTGTAATACAAATTAATGACACTTATGAGGCTGACCATAATGCACTTTTGCCTTGTAATTCATGAGTTAGTCTCACAAGTGAAGCTGTTTATAAAATCACATTGTCCTTGAGATTATTTATTTAGATTTTAGATTGTGTCAATTGATTTCCAGTGACTTTGCTCATTAAGAAAAGTAAGAAGACAAATTTATGTCTCTCTTTCTGCAACGATCTCTTCAATTCTTCCTGTCCCCCTTGGTTAGCCTTTCTGTTAATAGTCTTACTCTTTCTGTCCATCTGGTTCTCTTCTCTCTATGGCTCTCAAATGCTTTGTTTTATTGTGTTCTTTATATGTCTCCTATAAATAGAACACATGTCAGGAAATCATGACATAAATCACTTGTTACATTTACCATAATATGTATGTAGCATGAGTGATTAATGCAATCAGTGCCAGTCTGGTTTATTTCAGGTAAACTATTATTATCCAACATATATCCTCTCTAGTTCCAAATGGTTTCCTTGTATGAAAATTCTATGATTTCTTTCTATGACTGAATAAGCTCCTACTGTAATAAATAGAACATGTGTTCATTTTTCATTTAATGCAGGTTTTACACTGTTTTATATGAGTTAAGTATTGTAGGTTGTAGTTAGTCGTATTTAGACCTAAAGGCTGGAATTTTCCAGCTCCCCTCTGGGTCGGGGCCAGCGAGCCATTGAAATCTCCGTTCACATCAGCAAAACCGGAAGATCCCCACCGGCATGGGGGGCTGGAAAATTCCAGCCAAAATTTCTTTTGACCCACTATTTCAATTCAATTTTCATAAAGTCACCTACCTCTATCTTTCTTTCAATAAACAACTATGATATGGCATACACAAAGTACATGGGTGTGGTAGTGCAATGGTTATGGTATTGGCCTAGTACCCTTAGAGGGCATAAGTTCAAATCCCACCAAAGTTTGTGAAATTAAATTGAACCTCTCCGATCATTTGTAAGCTGGCACAGAAAAAATGACTAAGACAAACTGCTAGAGTAATATTAGAAATACAACTGTCTCGCTAATTTCCTTCAGGAAAAGGCACATACCAATCCTAACTATGTTTCTAGTCTGCTGCTACAGGGCTGATCCTTAACTCTCAGTAAATGGCCTAGCAAGGCTACACAGTTGCACATTAGTAGAAAACCCACCATTTTCTCAGGACAATAAATGTAGCCTTACCCTTCCAGCATTGACCAAATCCTGAGAGTATTTTTTTTAAAGCCATGGCAACACTCAGATATATTTTTAAAAGATTTTGCTTTCCTCTGGTATTATAACTATAAGGAATACCAAATGTACAGAAGAGTCATCTTTTTTGAAATGTTTTTTAGGGTTAATAGAGCTTGTTTTTGCCCGTGTGAATTCAAGGAGTTGGCATACATTTTTGACCTGCCAGGAGCTTAACTACAGAAGCACTAAATGTAAAATACCTATAGATGCCTAAACTCACACAGAAATAATGGCTCTTGGGCGAGGGATTCCACCAGGTGACAATGCCTTTAGGAGAGGGGAGGGGAAAACTTGGAAGGGAAAAGAAGAGAAGAGAAAAAAAAAATGTGAATAACATGATTCGAACTGAATTCCTAATTGAGAAGCAACACAATCAGGGAGTGAGTGGATGAAGTAAAAGTTAACACGTTGATGTGACTAAAGCTGTTTAAATGTTGTCCATGACACTCACTCCAAATATGCAGGTCTTTTGTAGCTGAGAACAACTCCAACCAGCCCTACTAGTTTTAAGACGAGCAGTCAAGAAGACCCATTTTTAGCGGGTTGTCCTTACTGCTACTAGTTTGCTTGGCTCCAGTAAACATGCTGTCCCAGCTGCAGTGTAATTCCCTTGTAATGGTTTCATAATGCAGCATTGTGCAAATGCACATAGCGGATGATCCAATAACTGCAATCATTTGTGTGACCAGTTGCAAGCACTGCATGCTGGGATCCAGTTTCAGCAGTTGCATGGAGACTGGTACACTTAATTACTCTTCTGAGACCTCAGCAACAATGTAAAAGTAGATTTATTGTGCACACATGGGATTCCAATATAAATGGTCACAAATAAAGATGACAAAAAGAAACTTAAATTTATTTCACAACCTCAGGTCATCCCAAACAGTTCTAAAGCCAATGAAATACTTTTGAAGTATATTCACTGTTGCAATGTAGGAAACTCTTGAGATTATAAGAAATACTGTGCAGCCAATTTGTGCACAGTAATGTCCCACAAGTAGCAATTAAACAAATGACCGGATTATCTGCTAGGTGTAGGATGAGGAGTAAATGCAGGCCAGGAAATTCAGAGGGCAACCCTGCTCTTCTTTTAATAATGCCATGTGATCTTTTACATCCCCCAGAGAGAGCAGATGGGGCTTCAGTTTAACATCTAATCTGAAAGACGGCTGCTTACATATACATTTGACTGATCACATACCTTTATGTGAGTGCGTGCTTATAATTTGTAGCCGGTCACACCTTTCTTCAATATGGAATCAATCCTTAGATCTCCACTTCCAACAATCCACAAAAAATGACCTAAATGAAGGGATTAAAAGCAGAAATTCTAGGTTTGCGGATGACACAAAATAGCCATAGTTAACATTGCAGCAAGATGAAATCTATAGAAGCTAAGCAGCTAAGAAAGAAAGAGCTTGTACTTATATGCTGCCTTGTCAAGTCCTCACGACATCTCAAAGCACTCCACAACCAATGAATTACTTTTAGCATGCAGTCACTGTTAGGTCGGCAAATGTGGCATCCAATTTGTGCACAGCAAAGTCCCCAAAAAAGCAAAACAGATGATTGACCAGCTAAATGTTTTTTTTGTGGGATTGGTTTAGGGAAGAATGCCAGCCCAGACACTGTGAGAACTTTGAATAGGGCCTCCTTTGAATAGTGCCATGGAATCTTTTATGTCCACCAGGATGTAATTATGTGTATTTCCCATGTCAATTACCCTTGTAGCCTAACTAAATAATACTGCAAATGTATTACCAAATTGTGTGTAATTATATTCTGTGGTCAACACCCACTGTGAAATGGAATACCACAAAAGGATCATAAGGATTCAAGTTAAAGCTGTCACTTTAAGGAAAGTAAAACCTGGTCAGTATTAATGTTTGCTGTTAGATGCCATACTTATATTTATTAAATTCTTTTAAATCATAACCACATTGATAAATCGGGTTAAAATAGTTCTGTAGACAATACATTATTGCTACCAGCCTTTTTCTCCACTTTGATTCTTGAAGCAAATGTTAGACAACTGAAATTGGATACAAATATCAGAATGTGCTAAAGGTTTCTGAGTTGTAGATCAAATAATAGCCAGAAGCATTATACTAGTCCCAGAATTACCACCGATTCGATTCCTCCCCGCAACCAGCCAATCTGTCAGGCTGAATCAGATCATTCACAACCTTGGTATTCTGTTTGACCTTGAGCTGAGCTTTAAATCCTACATATTATTCATCACAAAGACCATCATTTACTTCCGCCCTTGCAATACTGCTGCTGACCTCCTATCCTACCTGTCCTGATGCCATTAAAATCCTTACAGTTCCCTTTTTTCAACCATAGGTTAAATTATACTTATACTCTCCATATCATCCTTTCAAGGGAATCAGGTGATATGGGCAGAAAAATGGAGTTAAGTTGATCCATGAAATTACTGAATGGTGTAGCCATATGGCCTCACGTTTCTTATGTTCATCCTCTATGCATCATAGAAGTGCAGCTCCAAGTAACTGTTAGCATGCAACAGCGGCCACACCACAGTAGACTGCTTCGATGGGCAGGTCAGATCAGGCGAGGATAGCTGCCGGGTCTCCTACCCTCTGCAACTTAGGAATTGTCTATCTCAACATGCAAAGACTGATTCCGGTGGACTGCGTGTATGAGGCCATTCTAGGTCCGACAGTCATGAAGGCGGTTTAGCACTGTGTCATGGAACAAGACACAGAAGACATCTTGGTCACCCACTGCATCTGAATCTATCTCTAACCATCTAGACACATCTTGCTACTGAACCAAGATAGATCAGGATGAGAGGATGAAGTTGACAATGCACAACTATAAACCACGCGTAGTCATGTTCATCACCTTTCTATCATCTGTCATACATCATCTATCTGTCACAAGTCCTGCGACGATGGGCGAGTGACGTAGACAGCAGATGTGGATTCAATGGGAGCTGTTGCCATGAACCTGCACAGAGATGCCTCAGGCTGTAAGAGTCATTTTTCACTGGAGGAAGCAGAAGTGGAACTCGGCAGCCTCCTGAGCAATTGAGCAGCCCTTTTCAGGACAACACTGCTCACCTCCCTAGCATGAGGAAGGGGCTAGAAAAGGTGCCCTAAACATTGTCTGCTTCAACTATTCTGGCCAGCAGGCTGCAGCTGGTGGGGATCCTACCACCACAGTCATAAGCCAATCTCAGAAAATAAAGTAAAGCTGGCACCAGTCCTCATTGGTGCACAGAAAGTGCGCACCCTCATGGCAACAGACCTGAGAAAAGAATTGTTCTTCTTGGTAGAGAGCTGGCTAGGTACAATGTCCAGATCACTCCCCTCAACGAGATTCATCTACCTGAGGAGGATCAGCTCAAAGAAATCAATGCAGGGTACACAGTCTTTTGGAGTGGCTGTGGAAAAGAAGAATAGAGCAAAGCTGGTGTGGACATTGCTGTCATGAACCATCCCGTCAGTAAGTTGCCTTGCCTTCCAAGGGCATTAATGATCATCCGCCTGCATGGCAATAGGCAAACAATTTTCACCAATGCGTACACCTCCACCTTAACCAACCCTGAAGAAGTTAATGATAAATTCTATGATGACCTCCACTCCTTGATTGCTATGGTGCCAAAGTCAGACAAGCTAATCATTCATGGCGACTTCAATCCAAAAAATTGTGCAGATCACCAAGCATGGGAAAGGATCATTGGAAAAAATGGGGTTGACAGTTGCCTAGCAAGAGCTCTTAATCATTAACAGTACTCCGCTCCCTAATTGCAACAAGACGCTTGGAGGCATCCCCATTCCATTCATTGGCATCTTTTTTTAATTCATTAATAGGATGTGGGCATCGCTGGCTAGGCCAACATTTATTGCCCATCCCTAATTGCCCTTGAGAAGGTGATGGTGAGCCACCTTTTTGAACTGCTGCAGTCCATGTAATCTAATCGACTGTGTCATCACCAGGTAGAGAGACAGACAGGATGTGCATGTAACAAAAGTAATGTGCAGCGCAGACTGCTGACCAACAACTGCCCTTTCATTTCAAAGCTAAACATCAAGATCTATCCCCCTTGACTCCCCCAGGGCATGAAGGTCCAGAAGCATCTCAATGTCTCAAGACTCAAACAGGCATTCATAAAGGAACCTCTCTCAGGGAGACTTGAGAGTCGACTGTGCACAGTGAAAATAGATACTCACTGCATCGAGAATGACTGGACAATATAGGGATATAGCGTACTCCATTGTTCTAGAGGTCCTTCACCCTACACCTCAAAGGCATCAAGATTGGTTTGAAAACAATGATCCAGAAACTACTGGAAGAGAAACATTGCCTCTACCGTGTTTTCCTCAATGGCAAGTCATCACTGTCCAAGCACAATGCCTACCGAAACATCCGCAGGACTGTCCAATGCAAACTTAGAGAGATGCAAGACACTTGACAGAATCAAAAAGAAAACTTTCGGTCATATGCTGACCACAAAAACTGGAAGAGATTCTACGATGCTCTGAAATTGGTCTATCGGCCTCAGACTACTGGTTGATCACTAATCTTTGGTGCTCACAGAAAAAGCCCAAATTCTAGAAAAATAGTCAGAGCACTTTAACCACATCCTCAGTTCGCTTTTATCCATCAACGAAGAAGCAATCAATGGACTACTACAATTTGCCATCAACTTGATACTTGGTGGCCCACCCACGCTGTTAGAAACAACAAAAACTATCAAACTCCTGTCTAGCAGCAAAGCCCAAGGAGCTGATGCTACCCAGCTCCCAGCTGAGGTCTACAAGGCCGGAGGTCAATGGCTGGTCAAGAAGGTATTGCCCACCTGTACAAGTGAAAAGGAATTCGCCTACCTTGTGACAAACATAGAGAAATCTCACTCCTCTCATTTGCTGTGAAATTCATTGCCAGAATCCTTCTGAACCACTTAGTGGAACAGCTCAACCAGAATCTGTTGCCAGAGGTTTCAGAAAAGGTCGAGGAACCACTGATATGGTTTTTGCAGTCAGACAGATCCAGGAGAAATGCCGAGAACAGAACATGGGCCCAACACCATGTTTGTTGACCTGACCAAGGCCTTCGACACTTTCAGCTATGAGAGCCTTTGGACGATAATGGAGAAATTCAGCTGCCATGAGAAAATTGTCACAATGGTTCAACAGTTCCATGACAGCATGTCTGCACATGTTCTGGATGATGGCTAGTCTTCTGACCCATTTCCGGTTATTCATGGAGTTAAACAGGGCTGCCTGCTAGCACCAACCTCTTCAGCATGCCTTCTCCACATTGCTGTCCAATGATTTCCATTATGGTGAATCTGGCATCGAAATCAGATATTGCATGGACTGGAAACTACTCAATCTGAGACAACTCCAGGTAAAGACCAAGGTCTCCAAGAACATACTTTGCGATTTCCTGTTTGCTGATGACTGTGCACTAGCTGCTTTTTCAGAGTTGGGCATGGAATGTAGCATGGACTTGTTCTTCAACGCATGTGACAACCTTACGATCAGCACAAAAAAAGCTGAAGTAACTTCGTAGCCTGCTCCAGGAAAGCCCCATCTCAAGCCCAAGGTTTCAGTCCATGATCATAACATGTCAGCAATGGATAAGTTCACTTATCTCAACAACTCTCGAACTATCTATAATCAATAATGAAACACATGCAAGAATTGCCAAAGCGAGTGTAGCCTTCGGCAGACTTCGAACATTAGTTTGGGAACAGCAAAGTAAGTCTGCCTACCAAACAAAGTCTATAGAGCAATAGTCCCGCCCACTCTGCTCTACATATGCAAAACTTAGTCTTTGAACCAGTGTCACACCGAGAAAATCAACCACTTTCACTTGAGCTGCCTTCGGAGTTTCTGAAGATCAGCTGGCTGGACAAAATGCCAGATACTGAGGTACTCACCTGAGCTGGCATGCCAAGCATCATATTGAGACAGTCACAGTTGAGCTGAGCTGGTCATGCAGCCAGAATGCCTGACACTTGCTTACTAAAGCGAATCTTCTATGGAGAGCTTGAGCCCAGGGCATGGTGGACAAGGCAAGTGCTGCAAGGGTACTCTGAAGGTTTTGCTTATGAATTTTGATATCGGCCCCAAATCCTGGGAGAAGCTTGTCCAGGATCGCTGCACTTGGCACAACCAAAGAAAAAAATGGTGCACGCTCCTTTGAAAGCAAGTGCATATTAGAGGCAGAGAAAAAACTCAGGGAGAGGAAATCCCAAGCCAGCAACTCATCTAAAACTCAATTGCCTGTGGTGTGCTGTCTGTTTGTAGCAGAACCTTCTGGCTGCAGATTGGCCTTAGAAGTCACCACTGGAGCCCTACCAAACACTGCAGATGATGGACATGATCATCCTTGCCTTGAAGGATGAACTACCTGCACCATAAACTCAAACCTATTCAGATTCTGCTACATGCTTCACTCCAAGTCCCATATGCCCATTTGATCATCACTGACATGATAGTTTCCTATCATCAAAATTTCAATTCCTTGTCTTCATCTGTAAATCTTTCTGTGGTCTTGCCCCATCACATTTCTGCAATTTACATTATCCTATATTCTGTCCTATAAACTTCACTTCTCCTGTCTGACATCCTGTGCACCACTCGCTCCTTCCCTTTGCCCTCTCATTTGGTACAACCATCAGCCACCTTGATACTACTGGAACTCCTTTTCTGAATATATCCACCTCCTTCTCCATCTATTAAACCGAGGTCCCACCTATCATCTGCTTGGATGGATGTATAAGATCCTATGGCACTATTTCCAAGAAGAACATGGGCGTTATCCCTGGTGTCCTGCCAATATTTATCCCTCACTCAACAGTACACAAAAAAACGATTATCTGGCCACTATCACATTGCTGTTTGTGGGAGTTTCCTGAGTGCAAATTAGCTGTCACATTTCCTGCATTACAACATTACACTTCAAAAAGTACTTCATTGGCTGTAAAGCGCTTTGAGATGCCCAATGGTCATGAAAAATGCTATATTAATGCAAGTCTTTCTCTGTTTAAAAACATTCTCAAAATGCATTTCTTCGAATAAGCATTTGGCCACCCCATTTAATCTGTCTCTCTTGACTCGGCGTGTGTTTTTATGTTTATTTATGACAACATTTTCTTGATGCTACAGACATTACATAAGTATACACTGCTATTGATTTATTCAAATACAAGGTTTGTTATTTACTTGCATTTTATTCACTGCCTACAAAACACTATAGTTGCATTTGAAAGAGCAAAGAAAAACAGCTAAACACTTTGAGACATAATATAGGGTAAGCTGAAGTAATTAGCATTACTATCCATAGTCATAGAGACATAGAGTTATACAGCACCGAAACAGGCCCTTTGGCCTATTGTGTCTGTGCCGGCCATCAAGCACCTATCTATTCTAATCCCATTTTCCAGCACTTGGCCCATAGCCCTGTGTGCTATGGCACTTCAAGCGCTCATCTAAATACTTCTTAAATGTTGTGAGGGTTCCCGCCTCTGCCACCCCCTCAGGCAGTGTGTTCCAGATTCCAACCACCCTCTGGGTGAAAACATTTTTCCTCAAATTCCCTCTAAACCTCCTGCCCCTTACCTGAAATCTATGCCCCCGGTTATTAACACCTCCACTAAGGGGAAAAGTTTCTTCCTATCTACCCCATCTATGCCCCTCATGATTTTGTACACCTCTATCCGGTCCCCCCTCAGCCTTCTCTGCTCTAAGGAAAACAACCCTAGCCTATCCAGCCTCTCTTCATAGCCCAGGCAACAACCTGGTGAAGCTCCTCAGCACCCTCTCCAGTGCAATCACATCCTTAAGGAAGATGATATATATGATTAAGATTCATAAAATAATGAAAGGAATAGAAGATAGTGATTATAAAATACTGCAGGTGCTAGAAATCTGAAATAAAAACAGAAAGTGCTGGAAAAATTCAGCAGGTCTGGTAACATCTGTGGAGAGAGAAATAGAATTAATGTTCTGAGTCCAATATCACTCATGACTCAATATGACTCTTCAGATAAGAAGAGAGTTAGAAACGTATTAGGTTTTATGCTGTTGAAAAAGGGGCGAGGGTCAGGTGGAACAAAGGGAAAGTTCAGGCAAAGGTTAGAGGGTGGGGAGATTAAATACCAAAGATGTCATGGAACAACAGGCAAAGGGAATTGTAATGATAGTAGTAAAGAAACAAAGCATTGGTCCCGAGTAGCTGTTAATAGCAGAATAAACATCAGCTCTGTCTGAAAGTAAAAACATGATAACAAAATACACACTGGCACTTGGTGAAAAAACAAAATGGAGGACAGAGTTCATGGTCTGAAGTTATTGAACTCAATGTTGAGTCCAGAAAGCTTTAAAATGCCTAATTGGAAGATGAGATGCTGCTCCTTCAGCTTGCGTTGGGTTTCACTGACACATTGCAGTAGGCCGAGGACAGAAATGAGAGCATGAGGGCAGGATGGTGAATTGAAATGGCAAGTACTAGAAGATCAGGGTCATCCTTGTGAATTGAGCAAAGGTGTTCCACAAAGCAGTCACCCAGCGTGCATTTGGTCTCCCTAGTGTACAGGAGACCGTATAGCGAGCAGCGAATACAGTAGACTAAATTGAAAGAAGTACAAGTAAATCACTGCTTCACCTGCAAGGAGTGTTCGGACCCTGGGACAGTGAGGAGAGAGGAGGTAAAGGGGCAGGTGTTACACCTTTTACGATTGCATGGGAAGGTGACTTGGGATGGGGATGAGGTGTTGGGGGTGATAGAGGAGTGGACCAGGGTGTCACGGAGCAAACAGCCCCTTCGGAATACTGACAGGGGAGGGGAGGGGAAGATGCGTTTGGTGATTATTGCAGCTGAGTGGGAAATATAAATGTGCTTTATAATTAAAAAGCCAGTTAATAAATAAGGATATAGAAGTAAGTTATTGTCAAGCTGCCAACTTGTGAAAAGCAGACAAATCAATTTCTCTTAGGCCTCTGACCGATCCTACTTATAAACTACTAGCTTCTGGCTCCCTGCTTTAATAAGTTATCTCTGCTCAGCACCTCTTCCCAAAAGCAGGAATGCAACTGAGAACTCACCATCTGGAGAAATCATGGAGGAATCTTACCACTTTACTACCGATTTGCAGTGATCACAAAAGAATGTTTTGTAAATATACAAATCTATTTGCATTATATCTTCTGATATTGATCGCTTTAATGCACCAATGAATGTCATTTAATATATTTGTAAATTTGAATAACTTATGCAGATAATGTTTATAACATATTGGAGCCATTTCAGCAGGTTAGTTTGTTAATGTGGCTGAATGTCACTGCAGACCCTATTTTTCTTCAGAGTCTTACTTTTATAAAGATGTAAGCAATGTATCACAACATCTAAGTGTGAAACACAGTTTCATACCACAATGTGAATGCGTTCCTGCCTCAACTCTGATACACTGGTGAAAACTTGTTAATCAAGATATTGAGGTGACAATACAAACTATATCATTTTCATTTTGATGAGGTCCAGGAATGACTCTAATTACGTGCGTGTGTGTGTGTACAGGTATGTATGTCTGTGAGAAGTGGTGGGGTTGCCAACTCTGGATGTATTCCGGGAGGTTTTATTACATGACCTCCCGCCTCTTAATGTCCTGCCTTAAGCTTCTGCTGCCATTGCTCGCCTGACATGTCCATCTTCGCAGCGCTCCGCCTCCCCATACCCCTTGCAGAGTGAACAGCTTTTATTACCAAGTTGGTTGATTCTTGAACCATCCTTTACAAGCTCCAAAACATTTATAATGAACAAAGAGTTCAAAGAAAATGAAAATACATTTTTCTAAAAAATGTCTCCTGTCGTTTTTCTCCCGAGTTGTCCGGGAGGATAATCTTCAAATCCTGGAGACTCCAGGATCATCCTGGAGTTTTGACAACTTTAAATATGGGAAGAGATGCAATTGTTACCCTATAATGATCTGGAATTTATAATTACACAACGTACTTCATTGAAACAATAATGACATGAGAATACATTGATTTGCAGTGATCGCAAAAGAATGTTTTGTAAATATACAAATCTATTTGCATTATATCTTCTGATATTGATCGCTTTAAAGCACCAATGAATGTCATTTAATATATTTGTAAATTTGAATAACTTATACAGATAATGTTTATAACATATTGGAGCCGTTTCAGGATAGTTTGTTTTTAAATGAAACTTCAGTTCTCATCCAGAAAGCACAAAAGCTCGACTTAAAACGCCAATTGTCATATTACTGATTCTGTAATTTAATGACCTTAGTCCCGATATCGCGGGACCAGGAGACAGCCCTGCGCACCTAGGCTGTTGGGATATGTCCTACGGTGCAAGGCTATGCAATAAAAAGCCATTTTGTCAGCTTGGGGGGGGGGGGTTAAATAGAAAAATATGGGGGCTAAGAGACTGATCCTTAACTTTATCGTCTTGATCCGGATTCCCCTCGCGTAGTGCTAGTGGAACTGGAGGATTTATTTGTTTCACTACTCGGTAGAGCGTTTTTAGAGTGTAAAGTACTTTCAAAATTATTCGTTCCAAAATAACACACAGGTCTCATTGAAAGGACAGTACCTGAAGTGAAAAAAGCAGGCCAAAGGTTAGAAGGGGAAATGACAAAATAGAGTCCGCAGAGCAGCTCGGATTTGTACGGCAGACCTTTCACCCCTCCTCCCCCCGCCCTCCAAGTTTGTGCAAAAAGGGGAAGAAAATGAAGAAAAACGAGAGATTTATCCAAAATTACGGTTAATATTCTCCTCTAAGAATACAATAGGAACGGAGCTAAAATGCAACCCCCGCAAACTTGGATCAATAAATGAGTTCCGGCACTTCAACTGGGCAGACCTACGGTGCACAATCCGCCCAGTTGCAACGCAAAAACCAGTTTATTTGTTTAGGGAAATATCGGCTCCAGCTCGAGTCCTCAATTTACTCCGCCGATCTTAGATTGGATTCTGGAAAGTCGGTTGGAAATGTAAATTGATTGAACGTAAGGATGGTTTAACAAACAGAATGCCCCCACGCCACCCAGATAGCTAGCTTGTCCCTTTTCAGTGCTGAGAAGTGACAGCCCAGGCGGACTGCAGTCAGCCCTGCGGCCCGGACTCCCATAAAGAAAGTTCAAATAAATGGAAAGCTGTGGGGTTGGGCGGGGCTAAACCCTTGGGATGAACAGTAAGAAACGACAAGTGTTGCTTGCAGAAGTTGTCACGTCATTGAGGGGAATAGCAGGCGGTGTGTTTCAAGGCAACTTGAAGCAGCCAGGTTAGTTCAACAAGGAAATTCGGCCTCATCATTGCTGCTGAGCCGACAGGCGAGAAGGCTGCAGTGGTAGCCCATCAAGACTGGGTGTGGAAATCACAATTGTTCCCAGTTTACACAAGAAACCTGAATTCAGAATCTTAAATGCAAATTTTTCAAATGGCACGGAACTAAAATGGGCAAAGAAATTCGACGAGGCTATTTACAAATGAGTTGATCAAGATGCCTAGGCGGATAGAATACAACGGCCGATAAAAAGTGATGGAGAGAATGTGTAAAGCAGGGCACGTGGAAAGGAAAGCCAGATCATTGAGTCATAGAGGTCTACTGCGCGAAAAAAGGCCCTTCGGCCGATCGAGTCTGCGCAGGTCAAACAAGTACCTAACTATTATTATGTGGTGTATAAAATTATGAGGGGTATAGATAGGGTAGGCAGGAAGGAACTTTTCCCCTTGGTGGAGGGATCAATAACCAGGGGGGCATAGATTTAAGGTAAGGGGCAGGAGGTTTAGAGGGGATGTGAGGAAGAATTTTTTCACCCAGAGGGTGTTGGGAATCTGGAACTCAATGCCTGAAAGGGTGGTAGAGGCAGAAACCCTCATAACATTTAAGAGGTATTTGGATGTGCACTTGCAATGCCATGGAATACAAGACTATGCGCCTAGAGCTGGAAAATGACAGACGCAGACTCGATGGGCCGAAGGGCCTTTTTCTGTGCTGTAGTTCTCTATGACTCTATTCTAATCCCATTTTCCAGCACTAGGCCCATTGCAACATCCTGGTAAATCTCCTCTGCATTCTCTCTAGTGCAATCACATCCATCCTTTAATGCGGATTCCAGAACTGCATGCAATACTCTAGCTGTGGCCTAACCAGCATTTAATACAGTTCCAGCATAACCTCCCTGCTCTTATATTCTATGCCTCTGCTAATAAAGGCAAGTATCCCATATGCCATCTTAACCACCTTATCTACCTGTCCCGCTAACTTAAGGGACCGGTGGACATGCACACAAAGTCCCTCTGATCCTCGGTACTTCCCAGGGTCCTACCAGATGGCACACATACTCTTGGCTTGAAAGGTGTCCAAATATCCAAGGATGAAGCTGAAAGAGCCTTTGAGTCTTAATAGGCTCCACGTCAGACAAGTCCAATCTGAGGATCAAAATGTGTCCTGCTCTACTTAAACCCCATCGTTAGTGCTGCACCCAGACCTGACCGACAACAGAGATAGTCAGATACCCCAGTGCAGAGCTGAGCTATCAGCCTGAGCTCCAGCGCCGGGGATGAGTTCTATAAGAAATTGGGGCTTTCCCACCTAAAATGGAGGTCTTACATGTGATCATATAGAATTATAAAAGGGTGTTATGAATATTAAAAAAGTTAACCCGAAAATCACTTTACAATAACTTGCAGGAGTTGAATTAGGGTCAACCACTACAAACCAGTAAATGTAATTTTAGGTGCGATATCAGGAAATTCTTCTTCACATAGAGATTGAATTTGGTTGTTATTGATCTAATTCTGAAAAGAGCAATAATTCAAACCATCTAAGAAAAAAGTGGAGGGCATTAGAATCTCTTCTATAGGTGAATTATGATAGGGCCAAGTGGACTTTGTCCGTAATTATTTTGCGATCTTTTGAATGCCTAAACAACTTACATTTATATAGCGCCTTTAACGTAACGACACGTCTCCAGGTTTGACAGGAGCATTATAAAACAATGTATGGCAGAACAAGGTTATTTCCTCTAATACAGTAAGCTACGTTCTCAAACTTAGGCGTCTTAAATATCTGGACAGTTACGTCTTCACTATAATAAAACGGCTCAGCGATTGTCGACGCGTTCTCTCCCATGTCAGTTTTTAAATGACTTGGTGTAGATGCGGCACTAGCATTAAGTAAAAAGTAAAGTTGACCACTGTAGGTTGTTGCTTCTTCAAAACGAGAATGTATTTCCTATTTCGTGTTTACTTTTTATCCCCACCAGGCTGCGCTCGCCTTCCCTATTTCAAGATTTTTAAGTTTCAGTCGTCCAAATCCATCTGCTGTTACAAAATGTTCCCGCCCTTGCTAATCAGATTTGTAAAGAATCCTGCCTTTTAAACCTGTTTTACATTCAATGCTGTACACACAGATCCCACCAAAGTACATCCAGTCTTCGTGCGCCTCAAGACTACAGAGCCTCTTTGATACGACTGAAGATTTCAATTTTTTTACAGTTTGACGTAAATGTACGCGGATTTCTCAAAGTTTTAAAGAGCACGTGAGGGATGCAGAGGATAATTATTGGGTGATAGTTTCTCGAATTATGTGCATTGTTCACAATGAGCGCTGCATCAAAATGCAGGTCCAGCGAGTTTTCGTGTTGAGTTTAGAGGACTGGAAACGTTAATCCTGTTTCTCTCTCCACAGATGCCGTCAGTCCTGCTGAGTTTTTCCAGCATTTTCTGTTTTATTTCAGATTTCCCAGCATCCGTGGTATTTTTGCTTTTATAATTAATATCGTCTACTCTTTGAAAAAAAAGCCCTTTCGGCCCTTAAAGGATCAATTAAGTGCTCGTACATACGCAAGCCCAAGTTCCTTTATCACCTTGGTACAAGAATCGGGATTCCTTTGATGGACGAATGTCATATTCCCAGATCACCACCGTCTTGCACTATTTTAAATAGGGACTCATTTCGCTCACAGCCCAAGGTACAGAATCAGGAACATTCATTTCGTTGTTGATATTTTGTAGGACGATGTGTTCTTTTAAATAAATCTCTCACCAGATCTAGTTTAAAAGTGGCGTTTCAGTATTAATAAATAGCGTTCGCTCTTAGGCCCATAATATATGCATGTCTGTACCCATTCAGTGATAACGCTCAATAACTGTATATACATTGACTTAATTCTCTTTCAAGCTACTTTGTACAGAAGCAAAGTTTTTACAATTTGGTATCAACTTTACACATTTCAGCATAGTAAACAAGTCTTGCAGAAAACAAAACTTTCGGTTGGATTATAGCCCCTTATCAAACTCAATGGATAATGTACCGATAATATTTAACATTCACAACAATTATTAGAATTGTACAACAAGTAAAATGACAGGCGCTGCAACTGAATCTGTCTTATCTTCTGCTCCGAATGTCATAATTATCTTATGAGTGAATACATTATATTTCAGTTTAGGAACATTTTCTAGTAATTCTGTCAAATTGAAATAGGTGCTAACTCTTTTTAAAAAAAGATACACGTGCTCTCCAAACTGCAACGCAGTAATTTTACTGGAAGTTGTTAATTAACGTTACCTTATTTAAACATATCCATTATATATAGATACAGGCTCTCCATGTATAAATTAGGTGTTAGTATCCTTCCCTGTCACTGTTTAAAAATAGTGTTTGCTGATTCGGCGTGTTAATGGTGGCGCTGCCTGCAGTGAAATGTGACAACTCACTCACAGAGATACCACTAGCTTTGCGATGTTACTCACCCCTGCAAATAGTGCAATGGAATTGCTGACCAAACTTCTGGCTGTTTAGAAAGTCACAGCCAAAGCTTCGTAAGTGAAATAAAACATGATGTTTGTTTTAGAAATAAAAATGTCCTGGATTCAGTTCCAAGTGTAGTCCTTGTTGGATAATTTGTAAGGATCTTTCTCGGTCTGTGCGCCTCTCGTCCACCTATAAATATGATCTGTCTCTCCGAATCAGTCTGTATAAATGGGATCACAGCTCTAAACCTCCCCGTGATCCGTACGTAAATTTATCTCCATGGAGACGGATTCGTCAGACCTGCGGGCTGAAAGCCAACCTGCCGGTCTGAGGCTGGTGATAACGCCCCCTCTGCTGTTGGTACGAGCGAATAGCAGCAACTCCACAGCAAATGTTGCAATGATTCGGTCTAGCCACTTGTTTTAATATTCTCTTCAACTCCTTGGCCTCTTCGGCCACCTCCAACTCCTCACTCCAACTCCATCGGAATTATCCCATCCAGTTGAAGTTACTTCAACAGACTTTCGGAAACTTCATGTTGAATCCAACACACATGGTAGAGCTGGAAAGGGGAAAGTTTCCTAACTCTGCACCTTTCTATGTTGGAGCTGACCTTTACCCGTAGTTACATTATTAAAGTTGTTTCCTTCGAGTTTGTTGTGACGCATTATCATCAGTCTTTTTTCCTTCCATTTTCTTCCTCTTTAAACTCGACATTAAAGTTGACATTTTCTGTGTCAGTAAATCAATTTTGAAACATTTGATCTATTTGCAGAGTTTTGGCGAGGGTGACAGATGTTAGAAATTGGCTTATTTTGCTGAGAAGAAATGGATGTTTTGAAGCAGGCTATACAGGACGACTAAAACTGACTCTAAATGGACAAATAAAAGCAAACTACTGTGAATGCTGAAGATCTGAAATAAAAACAAAGTGCTGGAAATACTCAGCAGATCTGGTAGCATCTCTGGAGAGAGAAACAGTTAATATTTGGAGCCCAGTATGACTTTTCTTCAGACCTCAAAGAAGTCCTTCTGTAAACAGAGCTGTGTGATCCCACAACCACAAATAAGAGCAAAGCTGTGCGGTCTTGCCACATCCTTAATGAAGGGGGAGCTCAAGCGGTCAGTGCAAAAGACAAGAATGAAGCATTTGCAACTATCTTCAGCTAAAAGTGCCGAGTGGACGTTCCATCTTGGCCTCCTCCTGAGGTCCCCACCATCTATATTGCCAGTCTTCAGCAAATTTGATTTAGTCCACATAATATCAACAAACAGCTGAAGGCACTGGATACTGCAAAGGCTATGGGCCCTGACAACATTCCAGCAATAGTACTGAAGACTTGTGCTCCAAAACTAAACACACTAAACAAGCTGTTCCAGTACAGCTACAACACTGGCATCTACCCGACAATGTGGAAAATTGCCCAGGTATGTCCTGTACACAAAAACCAGAACCAATCCAAGCCATTACTGCTCCATCAGTCTACTCTCAATCATCAGCAAAGTGATAGAACGTGTCATCAACAGTATTATGAAGCAGCATTTACACAGCAATAATCTGCTCACTGGTGCTCAGTTTGTGTTCTGCTAGGGCCTCTCAGCTAAAAACCTCATTATAGCTTTGATCCAAACATAAACAAAAGAGCTGAACTCCAGAGGTGAGGTGAGAGTGACTGCCCTTGACATCTAGGCAGCATTTAACCAAATGTGGCACCAAGGGGCCTTTGTAAAATTGGTCAGTGGGAATCAGGGGTAAACTCTCCACTGGTTGGAGTCATACCTAGCACAAAGGAAGATGGTTGTGGTTGTTGGAGGCCAAGCATTTCAGCCCCGGGATATCGCTGCAGGAGTTCCTCAGAATAGTGTCCTTGGCCCAACTATTTTCAGCTGCTTCATCAATGACCTTCTCTCCATCATAAGATCAGAGAGGCTATTCAGTGATTATTACACAATGTTCAGTTGCATTCACAACTCTGTTAGATAATGAAACAGTCCATTCCCATATGCAGCAAAACCTGGATAATATTCAGTCTTGGGCTGATAAGTGGCAAGTAACAGTTGTGTCATACAAATGCCAGGCAATAACTATCTTCATCAAGAGAGAATCTAACCTTCTCCACACAACATTCAACAGCATTATCATTGCTGAATCCTGGGGGTTATTGACAAAAAACTTAACTGGGCCAGCCATATAAATAGTGTATCTACAAGGGAAGGTCAGAAACTGGGTCTTCCCTGGTGATTGTCTCATCTCCTGAGTCCCCAAAGCCTATCCACCATCTACCAGGCATAAATCAGGATTGTGATTGAATACTCTTCACTGACTTGGATGAGTGTAGCTCCAACAAAACTCAAGAAGCTCAACATAATTCTGGACAAAGCAGCCTGCTTGATTCGCACCTTATCCACATTAAACATTCACTTTCTCCACTAATATCCACAAGTAAGTCACCAAGGATTCTTCAACAGTAACTTCCAAACTCATAACTTTGACCATCTAGAAGATAAAGAGCAGCAGGTGCCAACTGCATTTTGAAATATATCACTGCTCCTTCATTGTCACTAGGTCAAAATCCTGGAACTCCCTACATAACAGTGTTGTTGCTACACCTCCACCATATGGACTCAGTGGTTCTAAATGGCTGCTCACCACCACCATCTCAAGACCAATTAGGAATGGGCAATAAATACTGGCCTTGCCAGTAATGCCCATGTCCTGTAAACAAATAAAAAGAGACCTTTGAGCCTGTTCCACCATTCAATAATATCATAGCTGATCTGGATCTTAATTCCATCCACCTGACTTAACTCCATTCCTTTATATACCCTTGCCTGGCAAATATCTATTAACATCATTTTAAATTATGATATGAACGAGCCTCTACTGTTTTTTGTGGGAAAGAATTCCATGATTCTGCGAGCTTCTGCATGAAGAAATGTTTCCTAAAATCTCTCCTGAATGGCCTGGTTCTGATTTTAAGGTTATATCCCCTTGTCTTAGCCCACCAGTATAACCTATTAATTTTTCTGAAAATACAAAGGACCACAATCAAATAACCCCTTATTGGAACACAAGTTTAGTTCATGTAATAAGACCATAAGACATAGGAGCAGAAATTAGGCCATTTGGCCCATCGAGTCTGCTCCGCCATTCAATCATGGCTGATAAGTTTCTCAGCCCCATTCTCCCACCTTCTCCCCATAACCTTTGATCCCCTTACCAATCAAGAACCTATCTATCTCGGTCTTAAATACACTCAATGACCTGGCCTCCACAGCCTTCTGTGGCAATGAATTCCATAGATTCACCACTCTCTGGCTAAAGAAGTTTCTCCTCATCTCTGTTCTAAAAGGTCTTCCCTTTACTCTGAGGCTGTGCCCTCGGGTCCTAGTCTATCCTACTAATGGAAACATCTTCCCCACGTCGACTCTATCCAGGCCTCTCAGTATTCTGTAAGTTTCAATCAGATCCCCCCTCACCCTTCTAAACTCCATCGAGTATAGACCCAGAGTCCTCAAACGTTCCTCATATGTTAAGCCTTTCATTCCTGGGATCATTCTCATGAACCTCCTCTGGACCCTCTCCAGGGCCAGCACATCCTTCCTGAGATACGGGGCCCAAAATTGCTCACAATATTCTAAATGTGGTCTGACCAGAGCTTTAGAAAGCCTCAGCAGCACATCCCTGCTTTTATATTCTAGTCCTCTCGAAATAAGTGCCAACATTGCATTTGCCTTCCTAACTACTGACTCAACCTGCAAGTTAACCTTAAGAGAATCCTCGACTAGGACTCCCAAGTCCCTTGGCACTCCAGACTTCTGAATTCTCTCCCCATTTAAGATATAGTCTATGCCTCTAGTCTTCCTACCAAAGTGCATGACCTCACACTTCCCCAAGTTGTATTCCATCTGCCACTTCTTTGCCCATTCTCCTAACCTATCCAAATCCTTCTGCAGCCTCCCTGACTCCTCAATACTACCTGTCCCTCCACCTATCTTTGTATCATCTGCAAACTTAGCCAGGATGCCCTCAGTTCCTTCATCTAGATCATTAATTTATAAAGTGAAAAGTTGTGGTCCCAACACTGACCCCTGCGGAACTCCAATGGTCACCGGCCGCCATCCTGAGAAGGACCCCCTTATCCCCACTCTCTGCCTCCTGCCAGACAGCCAATCTTCTATCCATGCTAGTACCTTGACTCTAACACCATGGGCTCTTATCTTACTGAGCAGTCTCCTGTGTGGCACCTTGTCAAAGGCCTTCTGGAAGTCCAAGTAGATAACATCCATTGGCTCTCCTTTGTCTAACTTACGCGTTACCTCCTCAAAGAATACTAACAGATTTGTCAGGCATGACCTCCCCTTGATGAAACCATGCTGACTTTGCCCTGTTTTACCATGCACTCCCAAGTATTCTGAAATCTCATCCTTAATAATGGACTCTAAAACCTTACCAATGACCGAGGTCAGGCTAACCGGCCCGTAATTTCCCGTCTTTTGCCTCACTCCCTTCTTAAACAGGGGGGTTACATTAACGATTTTCCAGTCCTCTGGGACCCTCCCTGACTCCAGTGATTCCTGAAAGATCACCACTAATGCCTCCACTATCTCTTCAGCTATCTCCTTCAGAACTCTGGGGTGTAATCCATCTGGTCCAGGTGATTTATCCACCTTCAGACCTTTCAGTTTTCCTAGCACCTTCTCCTTGGTAATGGCCACCATACTCACCTCTGCCCCCCGACTCTCTTGAACTTTGGGGATGTCACTCGTGCCTTCCACTGTGAAGACTGACGCAAAGTACCTATTCAGTTCCTCCGCCATTTCTTTGTTCCCCACTACTACTTCTCCAGCGTCATTTTCCAGCGGCCCAATGTCCACTTTTGCCTCTCTCTTACCCTTTATATATCTAAAAAAACTCTTGCAATCTTCTTTTATATTACTGGCTAGTTTACCCTCATATTTAATCTTCTCCCTCCTTATTTCTTTTTTAGTTGTCCTCTGTTGGTCTTTGTAGGCTTCCCAATGCCCTGGTTTCCCACTGCTCTTCGCCGCATTGTATGCTTTCTCTTTAGCTTTTATGCTGTCCCTGACTTCGCTTGTCAGCCATGGTTGCCTCGTCCTCCCTTTAGTATGCTTCTTCTTCCTAGGGATGAATTTTTGCTCTGTCTCCCAAATTACTCCCAGAAACTCATGCCATTGCTGTTCCACTGTCTTTCCTGCTAGGCTCATCTTCCAGTCAATTCTGGCCAGCTCCTCCCTCATGCCTCTGTAGTTGCCTTTATTCAACTGTAATACCGTTATATCTGATTCCAGCTTTTTCCTCTCAAATTGCAGGGTAAATTCTATCATATTATGGTCACTTCCTCCTAAGGGTTCCTTCACCTTAAGCTCCCTTATCAAATCTGCCTCATTACACATCACTAAATCTAGAATTGCCTGTTCCCTAGTGGGCTCCACCACAAGCTGCTCCAAAAAGCCATCTCGTAGACATTCCACAAATTCCTTTTCTTGGGATCCACTACCAACCTGATTTTCCCAGTCTACCTGCATATTGAAATCCCCCATGATCACTGTAACCTTGCCTTTCTTACACACCTTTTCTATCTCCTGGTGTATCTTGTGCCCCACTCCTGACTACTGTTCGGAGGCCTGTACATAACTCCCATTATGGTTTTTTTTACCTTTGCGGTTCCTCAACTCTACCCATACAGATTCTACATCATCTGACCCTACATCATTTCTTGCCATCGATTTAATTTCATTTCTTACTAACAAAGCAACCCCACCCCCTCTTCCAACCTGCCTATCTTTTCGATAGGATGTATATACTTGGATATTTAGCTCCCAGTCCTGATCCCCTTGCAGCCATGTCTCCGTAATACCCACCACATCATACCTGCCAATTTCAATCTGCGCCACAAGCTTATTTACCTTCTTTCGTATACTGTGTGCATTCAGATACAACACCTTCAGTCCTGTATTTCCCGTCCCCTATCTCATTGTCGTCCCTTTATCTGATGTGCTTGAAGTTAGATTCCTAGCCCTTTCCAAACACTCTGTCCTATTTTGTGTTCTGGAGACTTTAATAGCCTCTCCTGGGCTCTCCTTTCTTTTCAGTTTTTTCATAATTTTCCATGAAGTTGAATCCACCCCCCCCACACGCTAACCTGCTGCTTTGTTTCCCATTAGTCATATTTCTTGGAGTTTTACCCTTCCCTCCCCCCCCACTTTCTAGTTTAAAGTCCTGTTGACCACCCTATTTACCCTTTTCGCTAAAACATTGGTCCCAGATCGGTTCAGGTGGAGACCGTCCCAATGGTACAGATCCCTCCTGTTCCAATACTGATGCCAGTGCCCCACGCAATGGAACCCCTCTTTCCCACATCACTCCTTTAGCCATGTGTTTACTTCCCTTATTCTCGCGTCCCTATGCCAATTTGCACGTGGCTCGGGTAGTAATCCGGAGATTATAACCCTTGAGGACCTGTTCTTTAATTTAGTTCCTAGTTCCTGATAATCCCCAAACAGGTCCTCTTTCTGAGTCTTACCTATGTTATTTGTCCCAACGTGGACCACAACAACTAGATCCTCCTCCTCCCTCTCCAATATCCTTTCAAGCCGGTCAGAGATGTCCCTCACCCTGGCACCGGGCAGGCAACATACCATGCAGGACTCTCGATCCTGCTTACAAAGGAAGCTATCAATTCCCCTAATTATAGAATCCCCTACCTGCGTCCGGAGCTCGGACTGCAGCTCATCAATTCTGAGCCGGAGTTCCTCCAGCAACCAACACTTGCTGCAGATGTGGTCACTGCGGCTTGCAATGGGATCAATGAGCTCTTACATCATACAGCTACAGCACATCACCTGCCCAGCCATCTCTACTTAGATAATTAATTTATTATTAGCTTTGCAGTGTTTTTTTTCAAATTTGGTGTAGATTTCCTACCAACCAATCAGGTCACAGCTTTCCTGTGATGTCACTTTTTCAGTTTTGACTTCAGTTACTCTGTGCCCCGAGGTCACCGCTCCGGTGCTCCTGCCTCCGAGTCTGCTCCCTAGAGACAAGGCCGCGAATCCCCGAGGTAAGCTAGATTTATACTCAGCACTCTGGTGCTCCTCCCTCCAGGTCTGCTCCCAGGATTTACTCACCAATCAGCTGCTTTTCCTTTAAAATCCACTTTCAGAAGAATGTCCCTCGCAGGTCTGGTGCACTCCTGAAGGCACTGCCTCTTCCTCTCTCTTTTTTTTTTCTCTCCTCTCTCCTCTTAACCTAACCCTTGGAGCCCTGGTAACATTCTGGTGAATATATGCAGTATTCCTTCCAGGTCTACTACTTTCTAAGGTGACGTACCCTGTTATCTAGCCAGGGCTCTGTCTAGCTGCAGTGAAACTTCATCCCATTTATATTCTAGCCCTCTAGTTGTAAAATCTAACATTCCAATACCTTTGTGATTATTTACAGCACCCAAACTGATGGCTTCAGCAATTTTAGAACAATCCTTTTTAAATAGTTACATATAGAGTCATAGAGTCATTATAGCATGGAAGGAGGCCATTCAGCCATTGAGTCCATGCCAGCTTTCTGTAGAGAATCCCAGTCAGTCCCATTCCCCCACTCTACCCCCCTAGCCCTACAAGTTTATTTCCCTGAAATGCCCATCTAATCTCCTTTTGTCTCTGCTTCCACCACCCTCATGGGCAACAAGTTCTAGGTCATTACCACTCACTGCATAAAAATGTTCTTCCTCACATACCCACTTGCTCAAAACCTTTTATCTTGAATAATGCATAACAAACAATTTCTATTTTCCTTCAGCTCAAAGCTTAGAACAAAGTTTAATTCTTGAAGCAATGATTCTTATACCAATTGTATACAAGAGATAATTTAACCATCTCTCCTTGACACTCAATGGCATTACTATCACTGAATCCCCCACTATCAACATCCTGGAGGTTACCATTGAATAGAAACTGAACTGGACTAGCAGTATAAATACTGTGTCTACAGGAGAAGGTCAGAGGCTGGGAATTGTATGGAGAGAAACTCACCTCCTGATTCCCAATGCCTGTCCACTATCTACAAGGCAAAAGTCAGGACTGTGAGGAAATACTCTCCACTGGCCTGGATGAGTGTGGCTACTGTAACAGTCAAGAAGCTTGACACCATCCACTACAAATCAGCCCGCTTGATTGGCACTCCATCTACCACCTTAAACAGTCACTCCCTCTACCACTGACACACAATGGTAGCAGTGTGTACCATCTACAAGATGCACTGCAGAAACTCACCAAGGCTCCTTTGACAGCACCTTCTAAACTCGTGACATCTACCATCTAGAAGGACAAGGGCAGCAGATGTATAGGAACACCACCAGCTGTATGTTCCCTCCAAGTCACACATCATCCTGTCTTGGAGCTATATCACCATTCCTTCACTTCACTGGGTCAACATTTTGGTACTCCCTTCCTAACAGCACTGTGGGTGTACCTACAGCACATGGACTACAGCCATTAAAGGTGACTTACCACCATCTTCTCAAGGGCAGTTAGAGATGGGCAATAAATGCTGGCCTAGCCAGCGTTGCCTACATCCTGTGAACAAATAAATTAAAAAAACAGCAGGGTGCATTTTCTGCAAGTATAACACAGGTATGAAACCATGTTACTTTGCAGTGAGTCTAACCTTGCCATATGAATCTAAAGTTGGGGCCCAGCCCAATTACAGAATGAAATGGAGAAAGATTCTTTGGGACACTGGGATAGTTTTACTTTTCTTAGCAGTGTTGCTAAGAAAAGTGCCATAAATGGTTTGGAAAGTTCTCAATCCTCAGACACTGTAAAACTGACCTAACCTTATTTAAAAAGTTGTGTGGAGATTCTGCCCTCCCAGTTTCTAAATATGAACTTATGTGAGACAAGTCTGCCAATTGCATCTCTAAGCACATGCAGAACTTTCTGTACAAGGACGTTTTAAGAGTTCCTGGCCAGTAGAAACCAAGCAATGTAAACTAGGTTCTGCCCAGCAGAACCATCCTCAGACTATAACTACAGCATAAATACACATTCAAATTGGACCAACATAAATACAGGAAACTGCAGCAGTTTCTCATGTCCTAATCTGAACCACAATGCAGATAGATCAGACATCTTATAAATCTTGGGCTGGAGCTCCCTCCTTGGGTAGAACCCAGAAATTAAGACTCTAATTACTTGATTTCAATCTCTTATTGCCACAAATTATCTTGGAACCAAATCAATCTCAAATGTTTTGCTAATTTCCTCCCTCATCTTGGTGAGGGAACTTACTGGGCAATCACAGGAATGATGGGCCAAATGGCTTCCCTCATAAATTATCCAAGAGCTTCCCACTCTGTGTCTTTTGGCATCCTCTGAAAGGTCCAACTATCAAGCAGTAACCTCAATTGCCCAATCCTACTCTCTGCCAATCCTGCACTCCTTTCAGGAGCTAGTCTTGTCACCAACCTTCCCATCCTTCTCATAGTCCCAAGCTCTAACAATCTACATTCTGTCAGTAGATTGGCTATGATTGCCTCTCTCCACATCTCCCTCCAAAACATAGGTTCACCCAACAAGACCTTTGATATCCATGAGCTTATTGTAGATGGTTACATAGGCATTATTATCTTAATGATGACACCTTTCCCTGCCTGGCTGTACTTACCACCACTTGAAACACCATGGTGGTGTTGTAGCCCTTATTTCTAAATCACACCATGGCCTATGCCTCTACTCCTCTTACAACTTCCCCTTTGAGTATCTCACTTTGTTCCACCCCTCACGTCTCTCATTTAAAATCCTTGTTCCGTATTGCCCACCCAAGTATCACACCAAGTTTCTCACTGAGATATCTTCTTTGCTTTCCTCCCTTAACCAATGCACTGAATAACTTTTCACCTTCTGTGGTTTCAACCTCCTTCCCAACTCTCTCTCTCTCCCATTAGTACTACTCTCCTTTCCTCCCTAAATTTCTTTCTTCACATAAACTCTCCTACCCATATTCACAGTCACCCCTTGACCGTGACATCTCACCACATCTTACTCCATCATTGAGAATACAATCTCTGGTCATTTCCTTGTATAGCTTTTTATCTGTATTGCCCTACCTCATCTCAAATCCACTTCTTTCTATGTCTATCCCCAAAAAAGCTTTCCCTCAAATCATTTACAGCTGCACTTTCATATTCCCAACTATCCAACCTTTGGCTCACAATTCACCATAACATTTCTGCAGCTACTGATTTGCTAAATTATGCCACCTTTGATGCCTTTGTTCCCACCAAAACCTTGTCGTCACTTCCCAACTCTCTCTCACCCTAGACCAATCTTGTCCAACCAGCAGTCCTATTCAGATAAGTCTAATTCCGTGTTGAATGTTTCAATTGAACCTGCCTCCACCACACTCTCAGACACTGCATTCCAGACCTTAACCACTCACCATGTGAAAAAGGTTTTCCTTATGTCACTTTTGCTTCTTTTGCCAATTACTTTAAATTTATGCCCTCTCATTCTCCATCCTTTCACGAATAGGAACAGATTCTCCCTATCTGCTCTGAGCAGACCCCTAATGATTTTGAATACCTCTATCAAACCTTCTCAGTCTTCACTTCTCCAAGGAAAACAGTTCTAACTTCTCCAATCTATCTTCATAACTGAATTTCCTCACCCCGGAAGCATTCTTCTGAATCTTTTCCGCACCCAGAAGATGCGCTGGGTGACCCCATCAGAGGTCCCCATGCAAGGGCTACATAGTAATTACTCAGGAAGTTTAAACCTCCTCGCACAATTACACTGCACTGGGAAACATCCAAAACTCCAGTTTGAAACTGGAGACTTCGGATGGTTCAGTTTTTACTACCAGAATAGTTACCCAGGAAAAGTTAGAAGAATTAAAAGCACTTCTAACTCCTGGGTAACTATACAACTGACCCCACTTGACCCCCCCCCACTGCACCTCCTAACTATCCTCCTGACCCTGCAACTATCGTCCCGACTCGCTGACAACCCCTCCAACAGCCCCAACAACCCCCATAACTACCCCCACCCCCTGACTACCTGCCCCCCCAACCAATTCCACCCCCTTCACTAAACACCCGACCCATCTTACCCGCTATTGGTCTCCTGACCCATCCTACCTCCACCGCAGACCACCCAATCCCCTCCCCTCCCCTGCCCTCCGCCCCCCCCACACCCCCTGCCCCTATCCTACCCACTTACCTTACACATTTATCTTCTATCTGGCTTCTCAAAGTGTCTGGGGTCTTTAAACTTACCTGCTTTATGACAGTTTTGGACCAATGTCTCTCCATGTTCTTCCTACCAAATGGAATCACTTCACATTTCTCTGCATTGAACTTCATCTGTCACCTGACTGCTCATTCCACCAACTTGTCTATATTCTTTTGAAGTTTTGCACTGTCCTCCGCACAGTTCACAATGCTTCCAAGTTTTGAATCATCTGTAAACTTTGAAATTGTGCCCTGGACACCAAGGTCTAGATTATCAATATACATCAGGAAGAGCAAGGGTTCCCACACTGACTCCTGGGAAACTCCACTACAAACCTTACTCCAGCCTGAAAAACATCCATTCACCACTACTCTCTCTTTCCTGTCACTCAGCCAATTTTGTATCCACATTGCTACTGTCCCTTTTATTCATGAGCTACCATTTGCTCACAAGCCTGTTGTGTGGCACTGTATCAAATGCCTTTTAGAGTCCATTTATTCTACATCAACAACATTGCCCTCATCAACTCTCTGTTATCTCATCAAAAACTCCCACAAGTTAGTTAAACAAGATTTTCCTTCAACAAATCCAAGCTAGTTTTCTTTAATAAATTGTGCAATGAGATAGGATTAATTAATGACCTCATACTGAAGGTATAGTGCTAGGTAGCAGCGATCATAATATGATTGAATTTTATATTCAGTTTGCGGGAAAGAAGAGTGGGTCCAAGACTAGTGTTTTAAATCAGGGCAATTACGAGGGGATGAAAGAACAGCTAGCTAAAGTGAACTAGCAAATTAGGTTAAGGGATAGTTTAATAGAGATGCAGTGGTGGACACTTAAGGGGATATTTCAGAATATGCAGAATTCCAAAGGGAAAAATTCCAAGGGATATAACCATATGGGGTTAACTAAAAAAGTTACAGTTGGTATCGAACTTAAAGAAAAAGCATTTAATTGCACAAAAATGGTTGGCAGATCAGAATATTGGCCAGAATATAAAGAACAGCAAAGAATGACCAAAAGATTGATAAGGAAGGAAAAATTAGAGTACGGGAGAAAGCTAGCTAGAAATATAAAGGCAGATAGCAAGAGTTTCTATAGATATTTTAAAAAGAAAAGAGTTAACAAAGTGACTGTTGGTCCTATAGAAAATGAGTCTGGGGAATTAATGATGGAAAATAAGGAGATGACAGATGAATTGAGCTGATATTTTGCATTGGTCTTCACTATAGAGTAGAACATTCCAGAAATAGGTGAAAATCAGGAAATGGAAGGGAGGGAGGAACTCGGGAAAACGCAGTGTACTCAGAAAATTGTTGGAGCTGCAGGCTAACAAGCCCTCGGGTCCTGATGGACTTCATCCTAGAGTCTCGTGGCTAGTGATATAGTTGATGCGTTGGTTTTAATTTTCCAAATTTCCTAGATTCAGGGAAGGTTCCATTAGATCGGAAAATAATGAATGTAACTCCTTTATTCAAAACGGAATGGAGGCAAAAAGCAGGAAACTACAAGCCACTTAACATCTGTCAAAGGAAAAATGTTAGAAGCTATTATTAAAGACATTATAGCAGGACACCTGGAAGAATTCAGGATAATCAGGCAGCGTCATCATGGTTTTGTGAAAGGGAAATCACCGTTTAATCAATTTACTGGAGTTCTTTGACGAAGTAACATCTGCTGTGGCTAAAGTATTTAAAGGTGGATGTATTACATTTATATTTCAAGAAGGCATTGGATAAGGTGCCACAAAGGTTATTGCAAAAAACATAAAAGCTCATGGTGTAGTGGGTAACATATTCGCATGGATAGAAGATTGGCTAGCTAACAGGAAAGAGGGTAGGCATAAATGGGTCTTTTTCTGGTTGGCAAGATGTCATGAGTGATCTGCCGCAGGGATCAGTGCTGAGGCCTCAACTTTTTACAATTTATATAAATGATTTGGATAAAGGGACCAAAGGTATGATTGCTAAATTTGCTGATGAAACAAAGATGGTAAGATGTGACGAGCACACGAGGAAGCTACAAAGGAATATAGATAGGTTAAGTGAGTGGGCAAAGATCTGGCAAATAGAGTAAAATGTGGTAAAGTGTGAAAATGTCAATTTTTGCAGGAAAAATAAAGCATTTTATCTAAATGGTGAGAGATTGCAGAGCTCTGAGATGCAGAGGATCTAGGTGCCCTAGTGCATGAATCACAAAAGGCTAACATGCAGGTACAGCAAGTAATTAGGAAAGCTAATAGAATGTTATCATTTATTGTGAGGGGAATTGATTACAAGAGTAGGGAGGTTATGCTTCAGTTATACAGGGCATTGGTGAGACGACATCTGGAGTGACCTCCTTCAGTATTGGTCTCCTTATTTAAGGATGTAAATGTGTTAGAAGTAGTTCAGAGAAGTTTACTAAACTAATATCTGGATTGGGCGGGTTGTCTTATGAGGAAAGGTTGGACAGGTTAGGCTTGTATCCACTGAGTTTAGAAGAGCAAGAGGCGACTTGATTGAAACATATAAGATCCTAAGGGATCTTGACAGGGTGGATGTGGAGAGGATTTTTCCTCTTATGGGAAAATCTAGAACTAAGGGTCACTCATTTAGGACAGAGATGAGGAGATTTTTTTTTCTCTCACAGGGTTGAGTGTCTTTGGGACTCTCTGCCTCAAAAGACAGTGGAAGTAGAGTCTTTGAATATTTTTAAGGCAAAGTTAGATAGATTCTTGATAAGCAAGGGGGTAAAAGGTTATCGGGGTAGGCAGGAATGTGGAGTTAAGGTTACAATCAAATCAGCCATGATCTTATTGCATGATGGAGCAGGCTGAAAGGACCAAGTGACCTATTCCTGCTCCTAATTCGCATGATCATAACCCACATTTGCCCATGTGACTATTCATTTTGACCCGGATTATTGTTTCTAGAAGTTCCCCACCACTGAAGTTAAACTGACTGGCCTGTAGCTGCTGTGCTTATCTCTACACCTTTTTGAACAAGGGTATAACGTTTGCAATTCTCCAGTCCTCTGGCACTACCCCTTGCTCTAAGGAAGACTGAAAAATTATGACCAGCGCCTCCACAATTTCCACTTTCGCTTCCCTCAGTGCCCTCAGATGCATCTCATCCAGTCCTGATTCCTTCTCAGCTTTAAGTAAAGACAGCCTATCTAGCACCTCCTCATCAATTTTAAACCCTTCTCATGTCTGAATTACCTCCTCTTTCACCATGGCCTGGGTCACATCTTCTTCCTTGTTCACTGGCACCAAGTCCTGTTCACCATCACCCTGGCTGATCTCCATTAGCTTCTCATTAAGCAACATTTCAATTTTAAAATTCTCATCTTTGTTTAAAATCTCTCCACAGCCTCACCCATCCCTATCTCTGTAATCTCTTACAGCCTTGCAATCCTTTGATGCACCTTCACTCCTCCACCTCTGGCCTGTTGAGTTTAAGGTTGTGTAAATTACTTGAACCTTTATTTGTGTTCTTGATAAGACAGAAAGTTTGCAGACAGTAGCTTTGGTGCAACAAATTAAGAAGATTTATTAGGTAATAAAACATTACTTAACAGCCGAGTGATAGTTTACGAGTCACGCATGACCTTTACTCTCTGAAGTAGCTTGGATATAGGTCAGTATTAGTTCTGTTGTAGTCTGACTTTCTTCTGTTTCTTTTCTTCTCCTGTGAACCTGTACAACTGTGTAGTGGACTCTTTGGAGAGTCCTTTTTATCTTTCTCTAGCTCTTGTATCCAGCATTTCTCCCTTCATAATGAAACAAGTAAAATACTACAGATGCTGGAAAGCTGAAATAAAGACAGAAAATGTTGAAATTTTGCTCCACCTGCTCCACACTGCCCCCCATCCCTCCCTCCCCCACCACCTTCAACAGCATAAAATCCATCACATTTCTACCTTTCTTCAGCTCTGAGTCATACGAACCTGAAATGTTAACACTGTTTCTCGCTCCACAGATGCTGCCAGACCTGCTGAGTTTTTCCAGTATTTTCTGTTTTTATTTCTCTCACCATATTTAGTAAAAGCAAAACTTGCACCATTCATAACATAATCAACATGATTGATACACCATTCACAGCTATATCAATAGATCATTGATACACAATCAATAACTACATCCTGAACTACAATTATTGAAGTGTAAGGCATGCAGACGATTTGGAGTCTCAATTGTTCTTCAGTAACACAATTACAATCAGAGTTTAGCAATACAATCAAAAAATGTAAACAGCCTAGTCATTTCAAATCAGCCTTTTCTGGTCTCATTGTTAAACTGTACATTCCACAGACAGACTCAATTATTTTAAACCATTCTAATTTCCATTTAATCATTATGCATTGTTCTAACTTCTGATCCTTTCTCTCTATAAATGTCTAGTTCATACTCGTGATTCCCAATCATCGTGTGCCATCCTTTATTTATGCTTAACTCAATCAATGCAAACAACAATCTCCCATCAGAACACAACCCAGCAGTTAACTCTTTGCTTGCCAAAAACCCACACATTTATAAAGTACAGTACCTAAAATTCATAGTGCAAGGAAAAATATGTAAAAACCCATTTTTCATACATGAGCATCCCCAATTTTAATCACTCAATCGTCAGTGGCCTTCTTTCGGCTGCCTTCTTTCAGCTGCCAAAGCCCCAAACTCTGGAATTTCCTCCCCAAAATCTCTCCATCTCTCTTCCCTCCTTTAAGATGCTCCTCAAAACTTACCTCCTTGATCAAACTTTTGGTCACTTTCTCTGATATCTTCTTGTGTGGCTCATTGTCAAATCTTGATCGATAACACTCCTGTGAAGCACCTTGATATGGTTTTCGATCTTAAAGGTGCTAGATAAATGCAATTTGTTATTTGAATTTATGATTCTTTGTTCCAAAGAGTGATTCTGTGGAATCATGGAATACAGGTAGATGCAGTACAAATACATATGAATGCAACTTTATTAAAATACCTGTGGAAAACTTTCATAAACTGATCAAACCCACGCATGTTCACTGTCCAGTGATACCCTCAGAGTACCATGCCAGAACTGAGAGCTGGAGATTACATAGGATATGTGGCATAAAACAGGCCATTTGGCCTACATAGTCCATGACAGCATTTATGCTCCATTTGAGTCCCTCCCACCCTTCCTCATCTAAATCTTATCAGCAAAATCCTCTTTTCCCTTCTCCCTCATACTTTTCTAACCTCCCCTTGTATACATCTATACTATTCGCTTCAACCACTCCTTGTGGTAGAAAGTTCCTATTCTCACCACTTTTTGGGTAAAGAAGTTTCTTCTGAATTCTGCATTGGATTTCTTCGTGACTATCTTCCATCGATGGTCTCCAGTTATGCTGTTCCCAAGTAGAAACATTCTCTCCATACCCACTCTATCAAAACCTTTCATAATTTAAAAGACCTCAGTTAGGTCATCCTACAGCCTTCTTTCCTCCTCCGCACCCCCCCACCCCCCCACCCCCACCCCCACCCCACCCCACAAAAGGAAAGAAACCCATCTTATTATATGCATACATAGCCACGGATTCTGGTATCATCCATGTAAATTTTCTCTGCACCCTTTCCAGTGTCTCAATATTTTTATGGTAACCAGAACCTGCATGCACTGCTCCAGTTTATCCTATCCAAGGTTCAATACAGGTTTAGCGTAACTTCCCTACTTTGCAATTCTATTCCTCTAGAAATAAACCCGAGTGCTTGATTTGCTTTTTCGTGGTCTTACTAACCTGTGGCATAACTTTGTTATTGGTGTATCTGTAGTCCGAGATCCCTTTGTTGTTCTTCCCCATCCAGACTGTCACCTTCCAAGTAATGTGACGTCCCCATTCTTCCTACCAAAATGTATGAACTTTCATTTATCTGTGATGAACTTAATTTGCCCATTCTCCAAGTTTGTTCATGTCCGCTGTAATTTTTTGCAGTCTTCTGCCGTGTTAACTATCTCCCCTCAATTTGGTGGGGTCATCCACAAATTTAGAAATTGTGTTTTTGATTCCAAAGTCCAAATCATTAATGCAAATTGTGAACAGCAGTGGTCCCAATACTTGCGGGATGTCACTACCCACCCTCCACCATTGTGAATAGCTACCTTTTTCTTCTACTCCCCGCTTTATGGCTTGAAACCAGCTAGGAATCCATTCTGAAACTTGTCCCCTGACCTTATTCATTAGTCTGTTACAGGTGTCACAATCCAGTGAGGGACTGTTAACATTTAAATAGAAACCCGAACACCTTGTTTTAACAATAGAACTACACAAGATTTCACTCTTTTTAAAAATAAAGCTTTATTGCATATAGATCAAATTAAACAAAGCAAATACAAGTTAACACTATCGCTTATAATTATGTATGTTATGCACTTATGAGAGTGACTGCTCTTGACATCAAGGCAGCATTTGACCAAGTGTGGCACCAAGGAGCCCTAGCAAAATTGGATTCAATGGGAATCGGGGGTAAAACTCTCCACTGGTTGGAGTCATACTTAGCACAAAGGAAGATGGTTGTGGTTGTTGGAGGTCAATCATCTCAGTTCCAGGACATTGTTGCAGGAGTTCCTCAGGGTAGTGTCCTAGGCCCAACCATCATCAGCCACTTTATCCTTCCATCATAAGGTCAGAAGTGGGGATGTTCGCTGATGATCGCACAATGTTCAACACCATTCGTGACTCCTCAGATACTGAAGCAGTTCATGTCTAAATGCAACAAAACCTGGACAATATCCAAGCTTGGGTTGACAATTGGCAAGTAACATTCATGCCACACAAGTGCAAGGCAATGACCATCTCCATTAAGAGAGAATCTAACCATCGTCCCTTGACATTCAATGACATTACCATTGCTGAATCCACCACAACCAACATCCTGGGGGTTACTACTGACCAGAAACTGAACTGGACTAGCCATACAAGTACTGTGGCTACAAGAGCAGGTCAGAGGCTAGGAATCCTGTGGCGAGTAACTCACCTCCTGACTCCCCAAAGCCTGTCCACCCATCTATAAGGCACAATTCAGTAGTGTGATGGAATACTCTCCACTTGCCTGGATAAGTGCAGCTCCAACAACACAAGAAGCTTGACACCGTCCAGGACAAAGCAACCCACCTGACTGGCACACCATCCGCAAACATTCACTTCCTCCACCACTGGCGCACAGTAGCAGCAATGTGTATCATCTACAAGATGCACTGCAGGAATTCACCAAAGCTCCTTAGACAGCACCTTCCAAACCCACAGCCATCTAGAAAGACAAGGGCAGCAGGATAGATGGGAACATCACCACCTGGAAGTTCCCCTCCAAGTCACTCACCATGCTGACATGGAAACATATTGCTGTTCCTTCACTGTCGCTGGGTCAAAATCCAGGAACTCCCTTCCTAACAACACTCTGGACGTACCTACACCACATGGACTGCAGCAGTTCAAGGCAGCAGCTCACCACCACCTTCTCAAGGGCAATTTGGGATGGGCAATAAATGCTGGCCCACCCAGCCAAGACCACATCCCGTGAATGAAGAGAAATAAAAATCTCATGAATAAATATAAAAAACACTAGCTGCCTGTGCTAACCATCCTCCCATATGTACTATCACCACTTGCAACTACACTACTTTAAAAAGCAAAAGCTTTTTAAAGCACTGGCATATGCCAGTAACCCAACATCTCTCGCCTGGCCATTTATTACTATATTCTTTTTAGAATGAATATATTCAGTGTAATTCTAATGGTAAGTTATCAGTTCGCTCATGAGAATCAATGTTTCCAATTTTTCAAAAGCAATTTTCTATTGCAGCATGCAACTGACAAACAAGAGGGGCTAATACTATTTGAAACAAAACTGAATTAGAGTAATAAATCATGGATTCACAAAAGAAAATTTTAGGGAAAGGAAAAGGCCATTCAGCCAAAGAAATCTACAGTTGATTGACCTCAACACCCAGCTTCCTGTGTTTGAACTCCCTCAATTCCATCTATCTCTGGAACTATGTGGCTAGCTGTTAATCCATTAATATTTTTGCATTAAATAGGCTTTCCCAGCAACTTATCCCATGTACACTTTGTAAAAGTTCTACCGAATTCCTTTCCTCCCAATTTTCTTAAAATTGTTTATTTTTTAATTGTGTGAGAAAAATAACGAGATCAACTTCATCAGTCCCTTTCATAATCTTGCTTTAAGTCATGTCAGTTTTTTTCAAAGACAATAGAGTAACCTACTCAGCTTTTCTCATAACAGTCAAGGCACTGCTAGAAATTAAACACAGTCTAAAAGCTTGTATAGGCTTTTCACTTATCTGTCCATTGTGCTTTTAAAGCAACAGTTTGAAGGTTTAAGCATAAACCTGGTCTGATTACAGGCTGACCAGTGGTGAAAATCATAGCAAATAGGAGGATACACATTTTCTTCTCTGAACGAGAAGCAGAGAAAACAACAGTTACAAAAAACAAATTCAGAGACCTGAAAGCAGGAAGTCCAAATCATCCAACATCTAGTGAGTTTAAGTTTGTATTTAAGCCCTCGAAGAATCTGGATTCAATTACTGAAATTATTTTTTTTTAAGAAAAAGGCATTCAAACCCAATTTAGGTAACTAAAGTTAAGCAGTTGAGCATACATCTATACTAGAACCATTAAAGAACAAAGTACTCAAGGGTTTTACTTGATTGACAATGTTTTATTAACACAAAATAAAAATTCCCTGCCCAAGTAGGGCAAGTTCTTACACACACATTTCAGGATAAACGCATCAGTACTCACCCAAACAAAAACTGTGCAAATAAAAGTGAAACCAGTTTTAGCACAAATGATAACAGAATCAAACATTGTGTACATGAAAAATGTGGGAAGCCAAGAGCTGGATTAATGTGAGGTTTAGCTACAAGCATGACATTTACGATAAAAGGGAAAATTTTGTGTGTTTAAGATGAATCTCTCAGTACTGTGCATATATGAAATAAAAAACTTGACAGCAATATTGTTAGCCACATGGCACACACTATTGAGATTGCAGATTCAGAGCTTTTTGGCACAATGAACAATTGACTAGGTCTAAGCAGTTGGATCATTTTTCTATATTGCTGAACATGACTGCCTTCCCCTCCCACCTCCCAAAAAAGCTGGAGATGGGAGCCAGATGCTTCCAAGTATCATAGGGGGGGAAATAGAAATAGTACTAGTTTTGCTAAGAGTACTAGGAAAGGGAATACTTCTGCATTGTAAAACAATAATCAAAATCAAAAGCTTAAATTAAGACCAGTAAAGGAGTGCGTCTTATTCAAGTCCTAATGCACAACAGTTTAAAATTCAAGCAGCATTTATTCTGCAAATTTGCATGGTAGTGAACAATTTTGCTGTTGCATTTCAGTTGTTTTAGTATATTTGCAATTGTATTTAACTTGTGTTAGAAGATTGCAATTTAAACACAAAATTCTCTGCCTTTTATACAAGATGCACATTATATTCTGATGACATGCCACTCAAAATAATCTGCATAGCATTCAATGTCTTTCAGTAAGTCAAAGGACATCAGTAATGTCAGTCTATGCTTTGAACAATTGTAAAGTTTGAATTTTCCTGCCTCACGTCTCATGTTGAGATTCTTCTTTCCTCCTATCTCCTAAAAATCTGATATTCCATAGCAACATTTTTGATGTTGAAAGCTCTTATCAAGCAATTGGAAATCAGGATTCCTATTACCTTATAGTTTGGTCCCCATCACTTAATGCATAAGGTGGGACTCTACTTCAGTGTTGTGCTATATTTCAACAATGATACAACCACTTAATTGAGTGAAAAATAAGAACCAACATGTAAATTTAGGCAAATGTAGATAGCAATTAACTATAGTGTGAAGATTGGCTACTGAACTAAAAGATGAAAGGCAGAATTTTGTTTATATACATATTCATTGAGTTCTGTATACCTTATTTTTGTATGTAAGGTTGTGCATTGAGCAAATAGTAATTAAGCAAAGAATGTGCATCTTTGGACTTTCTCCACTGCTTGCGGCTCACCCTAATTCAAGAAAAGTATGCACCATGAGGTTTTTATTAAGGAAAGACTTAGTTCCTCTTGAAGTGGGAAAAACTAAAATGAATACAATCTTGTAACCACTTTAAATCCCCTGAACTGCTAGGATTTAACTTTTGAAAAAGAATCTTGCTCACAATGTATCATATATCATTTGTACCTCTCAAGCAGACAAAAGCTTTTCGCCAAATGCCGCAATCCTTAGTATAATGGTAGAGGTATTGGCATCACAACTCTTTACAATTACAAATGCAAATACACGCCTTTGACACCAAAGCCAACACATGATCCATCTTATTAGCTCTTGGCTAGAAACAGGAGGCAGACCCTCAATGGAAAAGCTAATACTTACTGGCTGTCATGCAAAATCATATATTCTATTGACATGGTTTATGTTCTTGGGTGAAAGCAATGAATCATAAGCTCACAGAGTAAACACATAATTCATTCTCTAACCCAGAAGAACTAGCCACTATTACCTAAAAAAAAGGGACAAGACTCTCAATTTCATTAGAACTGCTTAGTTTCACAATTGCCTATTTGAAGTTTTAAGCAAGTTCATAAAATGTAATGTCAAAAATAACAATGGAAATTATATTACAATAAAATGTCAAAGTTAAGATATTCAATATATAAAACAGGTATAGTAAAATGCTCTTAATGGACTGTGGCGCAATGATTTTATATGTGCATTTACAGCTGTAGTGTAAACAAAGGATATTTACAACATGGACAGGATAAGTTTAGTTGTCATGACTGGAAAAATCATAAGGAACAAGAAAAAAATCTTCACAATTCTCACAGTAAGACGATAATTTTGAGTTTTAGAATACTTCTACAAAATCTCAGATAAAAACATTTCCCAGTCACATAAACAATGTGCCTCAACACTAATTTCATAGAAACTTCCTATTGTATCAGTTGTGACAATTACACAACAGCCATCTCTTTTCTGAGTGAAGTAGGAAATTAAGTACCAATATAAGTACCTAATTGATTTTTGTGCAATAAGTTTTTGCCACTTAGTTGCCTGAAAATGTGGCAGTGGGCTTTCATTTTACCTGCCAAGGATGGATTCAAACTGGCATTAAGCATCTAACTAGATACATGAAAATCACATTAAGCATTTTAAATGGAATAATTGTCCAGCATATTTTAATTACATATTATGGCCACTAAACATCTAAAGAAAAAGTACTTGAAGACAATCTAAATTTCCCTTTTCTAAGCTAAGTATGTTTTGAATCAAAGGTTAAACTGTGGCATTATAATGTAAATAAAAATATTCTGCATTGTGTTTAAATGAAGATAATAGTCCCTTCTGTTCAGTATTTGCAACTGCCGTTCAACAATCTGTAAAATCTAAGATTTAAAAGCCAGTCACTATTAAATAGAACTAAAAGTAATTATCTTGAAAGACTTTCAGCAAAGGCAGTACAATTATTGAGAACTAGTGGTACTTCTGCTGAAAAGTAAAATTATTCAATGCAATTTCAATAAGGAATCCCATCTGGGACACATGATCCACAACAAAATGTTAAAAACCCACTAATATTTACTCATGAAATAAAGACCATTGCACAATGGGCCAACTATTTTGAGCAGGAATGCCTGAATTAGCATGAGGTTTTCTTACTAAGTGAACCATTTTTTATAACAGCATCAAGAATGTGTTTGCCTAAAGTTAATCCCTGTCAAGAATCTTTTGATTGAAGCCTTGAGTTTTGTTTACCCAATGTATTAACACGTTTCTCAAAGCTGAATAAGTGCCTTTGGAAATATGCTTCTTAAAAGCAAAGTAATTGCAGTACTCCTGTGTGTCTAATTGCTTACCTGCAGTGTAAACATGAATCTTCAGCGAGGAAGAGTGACATATGGAGGTTTGCTTTACTGAATTGGAGTTAGTGTACAGACAACTGCTGACCTCAATTTTGCAGCATGTTCATTCCAGCTTCAATTGTTTAGGTAGAAACTGAGCATACAAGAGATTTTTCTGGTGATAGATCAGCTCACTTTAATTTTGCCTGAGTATATCTTGATGCACATTCTGAAGTTGTTTAGGTTTTACAAAAGCCCACAAGTGACTTAACAGTAAAAATCAAGTATTGACTTGTAATGGTCATTACTAAAAACTACTTTTAAAAAATGTTCTACATCCTGAATGAAATGTCAAAATTACATTATTCATCCTGTACGCAACAGATTAATGCTCTATGCACCAAAGGTTTATTATTGTTCAGTTTAAGTTGTCAGGCACTGAAATATTTTTGTTAAATAATATAAAGTTTGAAGTCTAAATGTCATCTTTAGAATAGAACTAGCCCTCCCCATACCACTTGCAGGAATTTCCAGGATTCTGAGTAACATTTGATTGAAAGGCTTCAGCCAGTGGAATCAATAACCAATTAATTATTAGAATTTAAAACAAATGATCTTAGAAATAATTTTTAAATAAAATAGGAAAGCATTGTAAAACATTTTCATCCCAAAGTCAAAAGTTGCTGCCCCTTGCATTTTGTTTCACAGCAATTTGAATGCCAGTCTAAAAACCATTTCAAAAAAGCTAAGGAAAAAAGGCCTCCTGAATATTAACATTTATTCATTCAGAGCTTTCAGTTTCTGATATGCAGTTGGATATAGAAACCAATGGCATGCTGGTTCTTCATAGATCAGGAGAGGAGGGGCACGAATACTGGTAAGGTCCGTTAACCTATGAAAGAAATGCAGAGAGATGGTAATTTCAGTTTCCTCTAACTTAAATTTTCTTTCATCTGCCACACTAATTCCTTCTTTAGAAAGGCAAGACTATGTTCAAAAGCCTTTTCCCTTAGTGCACCATTGACTGACATATATTGCTAAAATACTCCTACTATTGTAATACACTTAACTGCATGCAGTTCCCATTTATTCAGAAAGCTTATTGCTAAAGTCACAATCACAATATTTGACATACCAACTATTTAAACTTTCCATAATAATTTCCGTAATTCTGTGGTAATGAGAATCACCAGATTACAGCAAGAAATTCTTTCCATTTGTAAGGATTTTTCTTTCCACTTTAGCTTGTGTAAAATGTTCATATCTCCTGGAAAAAACCTCAAGAAGAACAATCACCAGTTCAGATTCTGCACAAACAGCTCTTTTTTTTCAGTCCACCATTCTCCTTAAGGCAAATAGCGAGACCAGGGAGTGGGAGCTCAGGAGCATCCAAGCTTTCGTCATAGGTTCACTCAAAATAATTCCAAAATATTGAGGTTTTCTAGGAACGTCAAGCTTAGATTAAGGCACAGCAGTGTCACTTTTATGTTCTCAAACTAATAATCTAGAGTCCTTAGTGTTCAAATCTTATCCCTGCATTTTCAAGTTTTTAATTCAGTTTAAATAATTTGCGGAAATAAAAACCAGGTATCAGCAAAATGACCATGAAGAAGCTAGGGAGACGGTTAAGTTTGAGTTATTTCCTCAGCTCAAATTGGATTCCCTTGTTCTCAGATAAATTCAAGTTAGATAATTGCAATATTTATTCTTTTGGGAAAGAGCGGGGTGCAGAGAAAGAGAGGAAGTGTGGTGTTTTAACAACAGTCACTGTACTGGACATGCAATTTTGGAAGTGAGCTAAAGTAGACAGCTATTAACCCAGGAATTTTTATTTTTAATTGGTAATGCAAATTCAGCTCCCTCATACTGAGTTCAGGAACTTCACAGCTCCAGTTTCTCATATGCCCTCCCTTAATCATTTGTCTGCTTACTCCGCTACGGAGTGGTGAATCATGAGTGCTTGTCTCCATTTGCCTAGTTTCTGGTAAGGTGGGACTAGGTACAGACCAAGATGGGAAGTGAATGAAGCAAAAACTCAATGGACACCTGCAAGTTGGCTTACAGAGAACTGTCATACGTTCGGTAGCAGGAAACCTGCATTTTTTCTTGACTCAAGAAACAGTGAATCACTTCAAACATAAATATGGTACATCACTCCAGTCAGGTTTTCTTATCTGAAGTAAAACTTTTTATACTCCACCAACTTTGGCCAGTTCCAAGACGTCCCCCATATAGCATAAAGAAGTTCCCTATCTAAATTGAGATGGCCAAACTGCAGATCATAATCGGGGGGGGGGGGGGGGGGAAAGTAAATGCTGAAGGATCTGGAATTGGACAATTGATTTTCAACTTCTGAAAAGGAAATGAACATTCAATAACAAATTTAATAACTGGTATTAAAATGAAATACTACTTTTTCAAGTAAAAAAGTTTAAACGTTTAAAAAGTTTAATAGGACAGAATTACCCTAGCATCATACTCCAGTACAAAGGGCGGAATGTCAATCTGCTCTGGGGAAATGAACGCAAATAACTGAGGGAGGGTTTCAACATGATGAATTTTGTCCTTTAACCCAGAGACAGAAAAGGTTGTGAACATCCAGGTCATCACCTAGGTAAGCAAGAACATAATAGAAAATGAGCCACGAATTTGAAATTTGCAATTTTTTTTGTATTATACTTTAGTTAGATTAGCAATTAGACTGAACAGTTGCAGGGGTAACATCATTCTGATAATTTTATTCTGCAACATTCTGGAACCTTAAAACATTTGAAACTGCTGCATACTGCACACAATTAAACCGTGGAAATAAGATCAATGAGATAAGAAGATAAGTTTTCGTTAAAAGGTATCTCTATCATTTGACCTGGAACAATTATCCTCTAAAGGTTGTAAACTGTACTTGCTACCTTGCAGCCCTTTCTATTTTGTCATTTTTCTAATGATCAACCTCATTTGAGTGATGGCATAAATATCTACGGTTCACACTCACGATCAGCAGCTGTTTCTCAGCCTTTCTGAATTTTTGGAACTGGCTGTGGAACCCAGGAGCAAGAAAATAAAGCAAGTCAAGCATATTTAAACAAAATGAAGAAAAGATACATTACGTTTAATTATATTTTTAAAATATAATTAGGATGAGAATTAAGCAGACAGAATAAACATGATTTAAGTATTTAAATTTAATTGGCAATTTAGAAATCCTAACTAAAATACTTATGACTAACATGATAGAAATAAAACTATTCCTGAGACAATAAGACTACGGGAGGAATTTTCAGTTTCTGAAAGTAAGTGCCGTGGTGCCTGGGTTCACGACGTGTTTCCCACTGGGCAGCGTAGCGGGAAATCACGCCCGATTTCGTGCTTGGAAGCTAATTAATTATGCACAGGCAAGTATCTGTCGGGTTGGGAACTGAATCGTCCGCCCAGTCATCGAAGGTCCCGTTGAATGTGTGTTCGGATGGCCATATTTAAACACTACCCGAACACACATTCACTCTCCTCAGCCCCACTGTGTGAAGAACTTATCTCCAGGTACCCACGTTGAAGAAGAAAGCTGCCCCACGGTTTAGTAATGACTCCCTGGAGACCCTCATTAATGGAGTCTGCCAACATCAGAATATCCTCTACCCCAGGGATGGTTCCAGGAAGCCCACCAACCTCACCTCGCCAATCTGGGAGTTGTTTGCAAGGGAGGCCAGCGCATCGGCCAACCGTCCGAGAAACACCATACAGTGCAGGGAGAGGATGAATCCACCAGGGTAAGTCAACCTTCAGCTCACTCCAATCTCTCACTCTCATAATGGCATTATGCACTCAGGATTACACTGCTCAGGGATCTCACTCAATATTAGCAGGGGACACATCAGCGCTGATTGCCTCAAGTGCACTTTAACATCACCAGCATCTCATCTATCATGCTGCACAAACTCCATCCTCTGTCCTTACTAGTGAGGGTTCAGCACACACTGCAGACATGCATGCTTCCCAACCTCGCCTACATCTCTTCTCATCGCATTCCATCCATTTGTTTTCATGCAGGCCAAACTTGCCCACAAGAGGGAGAGATCCCAGACTCGAGGAGGGAGGGCCGACAACTTGGATCTGACCAAGTTTGAGGAGGATGCCGCCGAGTTGGTAGGTGAGAACAGGGATTGCTCCTGTGGGCAAGGCGAGATCGGGTTCTCCCCATAACCTAGTATGGATGAGCCCTCCATGGGTTGATCAGATGCTGACACTCTCAGTGAGTGACATGCAATGTTGTATTCAGCCTGCTCATGAACTAAATCTATCTGTTCTCTCTCGCAGGCACCAGCCAGGCCTCCAGACCCAACATAAGCCCCAGCCCCCAGGCCACTTCAGACAAGGAAGCTGAAGAGCCATTAGAAGATCCGTCACTGCATTCACCTGTACCCTCCAGTTCAGAGATACACACCTCGGTGGTCCTAGTTATAAAGTAGGCTTGGGGTCACATTCTGCGGAATACCTCACGGACACGTCTCCACAGCAGCTGGAGGCAGTGACAGCCCAGGTCTCTGGCACTCGAAGGACTGCTGGAGATCATGCACCTGCTGAGTCCAAGTTAGATGATGAGCCTCTGTAAAGTTGTGTCACATATGCTGGAGATGCAACTACAGGCGGTGGAAAATCAGGTAAAGTTGTGAGTGGCAGTAAACAACAAAGGATGGTGGAGTCTGTCTGCTTTCTGTCTTATGTCATAGCTCCAACACGCGAGTGTTTCGAGGTCTCCATGGGAAGGGTGGCAACCATCTTGGAGACCTTGGGCTGGATCTGCGCTTGGACCTGTACTCCATTGCTGTAGGCATTGGTGGGATCCATCAGTGGCTAGGCGATGAGGGTGGGGCACCTTGGCCTCCCTCCCACCTCCTCAGGGAGTCAGGCAGGGGTCCTCGGGCACCCACAGTGAGGAGGACCAGTAGCTGGAGACCCCGGGGCTATCCATCCAGGTGACTCAGTGTCCCGATCCCCTCTCTGCCTGTAAGCCCATCACTTCCAGCTGTACAGGCCAAGGTTCACCCACCCCACAGCAGGACACCCAAAGCAGGCCGGGACCCAACAGCAGGACACCCAAAGCAGGCCGGGACCCTCCAGCTCTTGGTCCTCTAGAGGATGCTTGCCAAAATCAAAGACAACAAAGCATACCAGACAGCAGGCTGCCTCCACCTCTGCTGCGGATATTGGAATGCACCAAGATGTAGCGATAGGCTTAGAAAAATTAATAAGGTTTAAAATCACTTCCAGTCGTGGGTGTTCAATCACTGTTAATATCATGCACCTTTGTAAATACCTTTTCAGTTTACAAGAATGATCTTGTCATTTGAAAACGTCGTGCATATGCATCTATGTACCCTCTTATTGCGAGGGTTCACCTCCCTTTGTGAGCCTCACATTTGTGATATGTAGCTGAATCGTGATTTTACTCTACCCTTATGTTATGTCAGGGAGATGTGTTAAATTCTTTACTGAATTGTCTGCAAAATGCATTAGCAACCATACTCCTTACAGCACAGCATGGAGTTAGGCGTCCGCACTAGTCTTGGAGGGGTAGCTGTCATTGTCTCTTGACAAGGCTGCCTTCAATGCAGTGCCAAAGCACAAGACCTGCAGCCATGGTGCTCTCTCCAACCATGCGTGCATCTCAGCGTCCACAAAAAGTTTCTCATAAAGGTGGCAACCACTGCATCAAGTCTGTGCTGTTGTGACGACTATCACTTCACAGAGCGCTCCAATGTCGGGTATGCCGCTGACCTTTCCAATGAATGGGGCCTAGTGAATCATGAGGGTTGAAGGTGCATGTCTGAATTCTGAACTTGCTCTTGACGTCACTGGTTGCAAAGACCTTTCAGTCCACTGGCATGGCACTGAGTGACAGAAGGAATGTGGCTGTGTCCCACTCCCTGTACCCTAATCATCCTGGAATTGTGTGGCTATCAGTGTGGCATGTCTTCCACATCGTGCTTCTACGATGGCATCCTCACGTGGAAGCAGACACTCATTTCCCAATTCAGGTTCCTGCCCTTTTTGCTCTTCATCGTCCGAGGAGCTCTCAGCCTCCTCTATGTCTCCCTGTGGCAAGGGATCCCTTTTGAAACGCCAGGTTGTGAAGAGCGTAACAGACCACAATGATGCAGGGACACCCTCTGTGGAGGACACTGCAGAGTCTCACCTGAGCGGTCCAAGCATCGGAAACGCATCTTCAGGATGCCAATGGTTTGCTCGTTGATGGATCGGGTTGTCTTATGCGCCTCATTGTATCTCTCCTCCTGGTGACTCAGGACAATGCACTGGTGTCATAAGGCATCATTTTGTCAGGTACCCCTTATCCCCAAGTAGCTACCCCTGTATTCACTGAAGCCCTTCGAATTCGTGAGGCACCTGGGAGTGACTCAGGATGTATGAATCATGGGAACTCCCAGGGTACCTGACACAAATGTGCATGATGTGCTTCTAATGGCTGCACACCAGTTGAACGTTCAGGGAGTAGAACCCTTTCCTGTTAATGAACATCAGGGGAGCTGATGTCATGGAGATTTCAATGCCACATGTGTGCAATCGATTGCACCCTGCACGCTAGGGAAGCCTGAGATAGCTGCAAAACCCAGAAACCTAGCAGCTCTGATTCCATTTCAATGTTTAGAGTCCAAGCAGAGAGAAAAGAAGGACATTTCCTTGAGAAGGTGCAACTGGAGCCACCCTTGCAGTTTAATGAAAGACTGCAGGAGTCATTGGTTTCACAATACAATCGCTCCATTTGAGCTTTAACAGATAGGTATGTGAGAATAGAAAATGCAGATGTCTGTGAAGGAAGCACAGCTGCTGCATATCTGCTAGATCATCAATGAAAGCCTACAATGTGCCTTCTCCAATTGGCATAGATGACGGGCCAAAGGGCATCCATTTATTGCTGAACTGCAAGTTGAGCTTGATCAGCATACTTATATTGCAGGAGTGCTTTTGGTAAGGTGGCACATTTCATGAATGTGTCCAAGCCTCCTAAGCTCTGTGGAATTGAGATGTCAAATATCAGGGTTGGCATTGTGGTCACCTAGATATGAGAGTGTGTGCCTCAGCTGCAAGGCTGTGTCAGCAAAAAGGCGGTAGTGCAGATGCAGCTCTAGGGCATGACATTAGTTTTCTGTATGCAAGTGGGATGTCTACTATATTTACCCAATGTTCATTAATCTCTTGCACCTATCAGTCCCTAGTGCAAAGGAGGACTGAATAATGGAGCCTGTGCTCAATGCTGCCTTCTTGATGGCAGTGAATCAATTGAGGATGCCGAGAAGGGCCCGGTGCCATTTATCCCAGCTTGGAGAGGAGGCCCAGCCTCAGGTCCATGGTCCAGGGGAGCCCCAGTAAGTCCCAGAGGATGATGAGGTTAGATCCATCCCATGGAGTTAACTTGCACGACCAAGAGTCTATTGAAGAAGGCTTTCCTATCTGGAGAGGAGCGATAGATAATGCCATGCACACCTGCATTTGTTAAGAGAGGTGGTGGATCATATCTGCCACATTCTGCGGGAGGATCCAACGCCAATGGACTAGCAGGGCATCCCCTGCCAGTGGCCCTGAAGGTCACTGCCATGCCTGCAGATTGTTCCAGTGATCCACAGGCGACCTATGTGGGGATCTCTCAGTCCTCAGCACATAAATGTGTCAAGGAGGTAACAGATGTCCTCTGCAGTAAGGCTCATTATGTGAAGCTGTTTGAAGGTGCCCCCTGAAAAGGCCCAAGTGCAGCCCCTGGGCTCCTCCCACACTGACTCAGACCCCTCCCGTGCAGATTCTTTCCCAGTTACAATTTCAACCTGCGCAACAACTTCGGGTCTGCAAGATGGTGATGATGAGCTTTTATTTTGACACCAGCTTCAACTCCCTCTGAGTGTGTTCGGGTCCCTCCAATCTTCCTGGCACCTCACAGTGTGCAGATAGAGCTCCTTCCTGTTATTCTCCAGCCTCCCCCAATAATCCTGGGTCCAATTGCAAGTGTGGTTGACATTCCAACCCTCCCACCTGAAGCCATCACTGTTGATGTCCCCATGCCCACTGTGGTGGACCTCAGCCCTCCCTATCTCGAGGCTGTGTGCAGGGTCACGTACAGAGGAGACACCCCCCAGCCCCAAAACCAAGGAGAGTTTTGAATAGCCCCCTCTGAAATTACATATTCCCCGTTTACAGGCTGCAGATGCCTCCCCTAACCCTGACCATCTCACCTGCAGCCCAATACCAAGCCAGACAAGACTATGACCAGCAACTGTAAGACCATGACCACGCCCTGCACGCCAAGCTGTGCCTTATCTCAATTGAGCACAAAGACCTTGCCCTTCCCTGGTGCGGGACTACAATGTGTGTGCCATGCATAGCCCTGTAGCATGTCCCGCTAAGCCCTAGGGCTGCCTTTAATCTCTCACCTTGAATGTAAGTTCCACTAAGCCTCAGGACTGCCTTTAATCTTTCACCCCGAATATGAGGACAACTAAGTCCCAGGCCTGCCTTTAATCTCTTACCCCGACCTCTTGGCCCCAGACCAGGGACTATGACTGTCTTCAATGAGCTCTCCTTGTCTTTCTTTATAATAACAACACAATCTCCCTCCCCCACCCCCTCTATGAGTCTGTGCAACCTGTCCCTCACATGCAAGCCTTTCCCCTCCACCACCTCCATAAGTCTCTGTGCAACCCTCCTCTTGTGCCACACTAACACAAATCCACGTGCCCCTCCACCCCCTTGCTTTCTGGAGTCTGCATACAACTCCTCCCATTCATACAGTTTGATTCCCATCCACCCCCTTCTGTGTCTGCGTTTCAGTCTTCCATGTCAGGCTCCAGCTTCCCCACCCTCTGTCTCCCCTCTGCCTGAGATCATCTCCCCACCACTCTCCCCAACCCCACCAGTATCCCCCCCCATGTCTCCTTTTTCCTTCTCCCCCCCCACAACCCCACAATTGCCCATTGTCCCCTTGTCTCCAGCTTCTCCCCCACTCTCCAATCCCACCATTGCCCATTGTCACCCATGTCTCTATCTTCTTATCCCACCCCACCATCGCAATGCCTGTCTCGTATGCAGCCCTGCCTGAGCTGTGCAAAAGCCACCCTTCCAAAGAACAGAGGAAGCCAGTGAGCAGACTCACCCTACACCCCCATTTGAGTAGCGTCTCACTGGCATTGGTGAGAACCAAGAGCGGCGCTGTTGCAGGTAGGCTTTAAATGTTGCGCTCACCTCGAAGTCACAAGCAAAGCGAGAGCCGACAGCTGTACGCCACTTAGTTCCAAATGTGATTCAGACCAGTCTAATTTCCTGCTGACATGGCGCTAGATTGGGAGGGGCTGTGTGATTCCAGCGAGTAGCGTTTTTAATGAGCATTCATGACATAGTAATACATGCAAATGCCAATCCTGCCATGGATCAGCGGGAAACCTGTCCCGCCATCAGCCCGCCATGAAAGTGGTAAGGGGCCTCTCTCCAAATTTTCTGGTCCAGCCCACCACGAAACCTGTCGCAGGCAGGAGGGGAAAATTCTGCCCTGCAAATTTATTAGTGCGTGAGCCAAAAATCTACAAAATCTGTAAGCAAAGAATTAAGGTTTCACATGTATAGATTAAATTTGGACAAACTACACTCCTATAGTTGAAATATATTTCGATTTATACTCATTTGAGAATATGCAAATTAATTCTTGGAATGGCCCAATGATACAAACATATGAATTTGGAGAAGTAGGCCATTCGGCCCCTTGAGCCTGCTCCGCCATTCAATAAGATCATGCCTGATCTGTTTGTGTTTTGAATTTCACATTCCCATCCACCCCTTTGATTCACTTGCCTAACAAGAATCTATCCATCTCCACCTTAAAAATATTCAATGACCTTGCCTCCACTGTCTTCTGAGGCAGAGTTCCAAAATCATAGAGCCCTCTGAAAAATTTCTCCTCATCTCTCTCCTATAAGGGCAACCCCTAATTTTAAAACAATGCCCCCTAGTTCTAGACTCACCCACAAGAGGAAACATCCTTTCCACGTCCACCTTGTCAAGATCATTCAGGTTCTTATTTGCTTCAATAAAGTCACCCCTCACTCTTCTAAACTCTAGTGGAAACAAGCCCAGTCTATCCAACCTTTCCTCAGAAGGCAACCTGCTCATTCCAGGTATCAATCTAGTAAGCTTCCTCTGAACACCCTTCAACGCATTTACATCATTCCTTAAATAAAGAGACTAAAACTGCACACATTATTCAAGATATAGTCTCGTCAATGCCCTGTATAACCGAAGCCATAACATCCTTACTTTTATATTCAATTCCTCTCATAATAAAGGATAGCATTCCAGTAGCCTTCTTAATTACTTGCTGTATCTGCATACTAACATTTTGTGATTCATGCACAAGAACACCTAGATCCTGCTGCACCTTGGAATTCTGCAGTCATTCTCCGTTTAAGTAATACTTTGCTTTTTTACTCTTCCTGCCAAAGTGAACAACTTCACATTTTCCCACATTATACTCCATCTGCCAGATTTTTCCCCACTCACTTAACCTATCTATAGCTGTTTGCAACCTCCCTATGTCCCCTTCACAACATACTTTCCTACCTATCTTTGTGTCATCTGCAAACTTAGCTACCATGCCTTCACTCCCCTCATCTAAGTCTTTGATATAAATTGTAAAAAGTTGTGGCCCCAGCAGAGACCCCCGCGGAAATCCACTCCTCACATCCTGCCAATCAGAAAAAGACCCATTTATGCATACTCTCTGTTTTCTGCCAGCCAGCCAGCAGCCAAGCAATCTTCTATTCATGCTAATAGGTTACCCCCTCTACCATGAGCTTTTATTTTCTGAAATAACCTTCGATGTGACATCTTATCAAATACCTTCTGGAAATCCAAGCACAGTACATCTACAGGGTCCCCTTGATCCTCCTTCAAAGAACTCCAATAAATTGGTTAAACATGATGAACAACACACACTTGTGAATGGCAAACATTAATTCCCCCCCTTTAGTAATAGATCATTCATTTCTGCAGCAAATTTGCCAAGATGCAATACATGTTTTATTTTTTATGTCCTCTTACTGCTTGTTAGGGCTCCTAAATTTACCAACTTCTCATTTAGTTAGGAGAAGTTTATTGACTTTTGGGTAATTACCCATTTGGGAACTATGTCAAAATAAAAATATTAAACCGAAATATGTAAACCAAGATAAACCGTACTGCTGATTAAATATTCTTACAATTTGTAGATACTACAGCTGAACTTGGTCCTCAAAAATATAACTAATAAAAATATAAATATAATCATGCTTAGATGCTTGAGATGTCTAAGAGTTATCAATGACTACATAATATAGCTTGAGGCTTTTGTCATCAGTGCAATGTACATTAAAGCCTTGTAAAAGAAATAGAGTAAATAATACTATGCTACTGCTCATTTCGTAAAGTCAGTTTTCCTAATTTTGGATTTGATCGCTGATATTCAGATTTGCCACAAGTATCACGGACTCGTTCATTACACAAAGACCATACCTTAGACCGAAATGTTGGATGCACAAAGTAAAATGCCTTCATGTTTTTCTTATACCTGAAGAAAACAAAAGGGAAATATTTTACATCAAGAAGCTTCTACTACCATCAGTCCCTACATCATTGCTCCCTCAAAAGGTTGCTTATTTAACACACACAAAAGAGATTTTGTCATGGACTTCTCCATAAAAATCATCAATTTCTCTCTGTAGCAGTAGTCTCAGTTTTAGCACACAAGATGACCTGACCAGTTTCTTCTACAGGACTGGTCATCTGATGCATTGGCCAAGAACTAATTAAACTCCTCACAAACATGGCATTATAAATGTAAATCACCATTCTACCTTGCATCTCTTTCCCTCTATGATACACATTATAAACCAAAGTTAATGATGAACTTACAAAAAATTGATTATATTTTAAAAAACAAATTAATTTTCAAGAAAACATTGCTCAAATCACTGAAGTTCACTCAGGTCTGATGCCTTTGGTACCATTTCAATTTCCTAAATCAGTAATTGAAGCAAGCAAAAACAAGCTCTAATCATTTAACTTATGTCATTAACTATTTACTGACTTTCCATGTAAAAGAATTGCAAGGTTCTGTGTCTGTACTGTAAGGTTAACTGCTGGTGGTCTGTTACTGTGCAGTTGGCTAAGTGAAACAAATGAAGAATAAGTTAGGACATCTGGCATTACTGTGAAGTGGAACAATGGTTGCAAAAAGTCAAATAAAAAAATACAGGTCGCGAGAAACAAAGAAAGGCAAGGATTTGAAGAGTGATATTAACCACTGTATAGGGTGCTCTTCAGTAGAGACCTTCAGTACAAAATTTGAAACAGGATTGTATTCAAATGAAATATAGTTGAATTTAGTGGAGTTCAGTGGGTAAGGATTAGTTGAAGATGAGGTGTAGGTTCTTTTATAGGAGAAAATATTACAGCATAGTGGAACACATTCATTTCAATTCTAAAAACCAAAATCCTTAAATTCACTTTATTGTGCAGCAGGGAATACATTTTAAATGAAATTATTTGAGAATACAATTGTCAATTTTAGTGCAGAAATTTCATCAATTGAATCTGATAGATGTCAGTATACATCTTGTTTCATTTTAAACTATTTTTTATTTAAGCTATTGAAAACCATATTAAAAAACTTCACTGCTCAACCACATTTATAAAAATCTTTTCCTTCCATAGTATACACACTCACTCCCCTCTCTTCCTCTTTTGGCTTTTACCATGTTACAGAGGGTTGCACAATACTGGTTGATTGACATTCATATCAAACATCGTTCTTGGATTTGGCAGGTGGTTTTACAGCTGGATGCCCTTCATGCTGCTAACCCTCCCCATTTAACCAAACTGAGGACCAGACCAATAAACACTAGCTTGCCTGCACCAGTGGCTGGGTTCTTCTATAGCCAACAAGTCTGGGTGTTGGACTGAAATCCAGTGCCTCTGGCTCAGAAGGAGGAGTGCTACCAACTGCGCCACTCGGGCTCCCTTATTTACCTTACAATAGCTTTTTACGAAATTAAAGGGATAAGGAGCACAATTCTGTAAAGCAAATACCTGAATAGACATACCTTGAAAGTCTAATATTATGCAAACTGGTCAACTGTTTTATGAAAAGTACCAGAGTTTCTGCACCACCAGTCAATATAACACATCTACAATAAGAGTGAATTACATTTAATTTCAGAAAATCATAGAATAGTTACAGCACAGGAGACAATTTGGCCCTTCATGTCTGTGCCAGGTCTCTGTAGGAATAACTCAGCTAGTCCCAATTCCCCATCTTTTCCCTGTAGCCCTGTAGATATTTTCTCTTTAAGATAATTATCCAATTCCCTCTCGAAAGCCACAACTGAATCTGCCTCCACCATGCTCCTAGGCAGTGCATTCTAGATCCTAATCACACACTGTGTTTAAAAAAAAAAGATTTTCCTTATATTGCCGTTGGCTCTTTTTAAATTTATTTTTGGTTCATCTTTAATTGGTATCCTCTGGTTCCCAACCCTTCTGTCAATTTCTGGCCTCTGAGCCGGAAGTACTGTCAGTGGAAACAGTTCTTCTCTATCTATGACCTCCAGACCCCTCATGATTTTGAGCACCTCCATCAAATCTCCTCTCAACCTTCTAATCTCTTAAGGAGAACAGCTCTAGCTTCTCCGATCTATCCACATTTCTGAAGTCCCTTATCCTTGAAACTATTCTCATAAATCTAAATTTAAATGAAATATTAATGTTAGATACTGCTTTAACTCTATCCTACATGTTTAACTTATTATCCTCCAACCTCTTTTCCTTTACAGAAGTCCTTGAACATGTTGCCATCTTCTTCCCCTTGGGATATCATCCTCTGCCACTGAGTACATTAATAACACCTCTCTTGATCCCATCACTTCAATGGATGTTGTTAGATTGTTTGTCCAACATCCAGTCTTGGAAGTGCTAATCACTGGGATCTTCAGCCTGTCACAAACTCTGTTCCCTCATCAGTTATTCGATCTCACTCTTTTGCCCAGAGTTAGTGCCCATTCTTTCAGCTAAGTCCTCTATGTTCTAAAATTCCACAAAACCTGTATGCTATTCCAATTCTCCTCCTGTTTTTATATCCTTCTTAGAACTCAGCTTTTCCTTCCTCCCAAAAAAGACAAGTATTTTGCACTTGGGTTCTGGACACTTTTTTTTTAACTCAGCAAACAATAGAGAAATGGGATTAGAGAGTTCCAATCTAAAGAGCTAGCATTGACAAGAACAGGCACAATGGGATGAATGTCTTCTTTCTGTGTGGTAACTTCAGTTAGGTGAACTAGATAAACATGCAAAATGGGAGCATGAACTTACTTTACATCAACTATGTCATACAGTTTCTTGATGAATTCTGAGTCAGGATGATTGTGGTCACTGGTCAGTGTATGAAAATACACCATAACGAACTCTCTTGCAGCAATGTGGTCCATAATATGAATAAAATACAACAGAGCCTAAAAACATTAACAAATAATTACAACTTACAGTTAATCATTCAACCACATTCATTTTCATTGCTTTTGGCTCTACAAAAACTATACACAGCTTTTTCCTTTTGTGTCTTTGAAGCAACCAATTTGAAAACAGGTATAAGTGGTGATGTGCAAAATGAAAGCGAGGAGAGATAAAGGTCTATTTTTACTTATGGCTTGAAAGGCACAGGGGAACTCGGAAGTCAGAATTCCCCCGCATGCCGTGACCCTGGGGAATGCGGAGGGGAAGTGGAATCAGAGGCAAGGATAGCTGCCCGATTGCATGGATTGCTCAGGTAGGTACATTGGACCCAGCAAGTAGGTGCAAAGGCACTCACCACCTGCATCTGGCAGTCTTCACTTGGATGTAACTGCTGAGAAAGCCAACCATTCATAGTTAAATTCAAATAGCTGAACAATGAGGCCTGCAGCCTCATCATCATGTTTAAAGCAATAACTCACCTCCTTGAAGCAGGTTAGTCACCTGCCCAACTTCCTGCTTCAGTTAAAGCTGGAAGCATTGTGGGGGCGGTGGGGGCTCGTTTGGGTCAGGAGTTGGGAATCCGATTAAGCTTTTACCCCTTCAACTCCCCACCTGACCCAAGCTGCCCATTTCTGGGTTACATTTCTCCCCAAGGGGAAAGTGAAGTTGCTTCAAGTAGCAAGGACTTGAAGATCAATTTGGCAACATATTGAATAGTGGGATGATAAAATGGAGTCACTGTCATGATTTTACAAACAGCAAGTTACTAATCTCAGCCAGTTCATCAAGAAGCAGTGATGAATGGAGCAATTTATGCATTTCCAAGCACACAGATTTTCAAACTATGTTCAGAGAGGGGATTGCTAGAGGTGGCAATCATCAGATTTCTGTTTGTGGCATGAGAACTGTCTTGAAATTCTATATTCCACAAACACTCTATTTGTTGACATAGCAATAGATTAGTTCTGTTGCAATATACCAAGAAAATAAACCTTCAATGATAGCATTTTTGGAAGTGACCCTTTCTTTTGAAAATGAGGACATTGGCTCCTAGATATTTTTAGTAGGCTAGATGTTTCTAAATGTAGTACCGTATTAACAAGAAGCTTGGAAGGTCATCTAACCAATCACCTCTCCAAGCTTGGGAATAGTCTACAAAGACATTTTTTCTTTTGTGGGAGAGGAGAATGAAGGATAAACATACTCTAGCTCCACAAGGAAAAAAATTATTTTGCTTCAGTGACATGACGTTGGGTGGCCAGTTAGCTAGACAGCTAGCGTGTGGCTCAGAATGGTGCCAACAGCAAGGGGTTCAATCTCCATTTCGGCTGAGGAAGACCAGGGACCTACCTCCTCACCCTGCCCCACAGTAAATCCACAACATAAGCTGCAGCTTTTGACCCTCGAAATTGAAGATGCTACTTCAAGAGAGAAAGTATAGAAATAGGAAGATAGAGCAGATGAATGTGTGGCTGCAGAGATAGTGCAAGAGGGAGGGCTTTAGATTCCTGGGACATCTGGGGGAGATGGGACCTGCACAAGCCAGACAGATTGCATCTGAACAGAGCAGGGACCAATCTCCTTGCTAGAGTATGAAATAGTAAGGAATTAGGTGTGGTCAGAGTAAAAGTGAATACAACAAGGCTTAATTTAGCTTTAGAGTGCATGTATGTGAATGCATGAAGTGTGGTAAATAAAGTTAAGTGGGCTGCACGCAGATGTAGTCACTTGCAAATATGATATTGCGGTGGCGAGAGAGATCTGGTTCAAACAAATGGCAGGACTGTCCACTAAATATTTCTGGACACAAGGATTCAGGAAAGATAGGGAAGGAAAGAAAGGAGGCGGGGTGGCAGTATTGATTAAGGATAATATTACAGTGCTGGAGAGAGACAATGTCCTAGAGGGAAGGATAGGGGGACGGAATTTGGAGTTCTTGCTCATGGAAATTGTCTAATAAACCCTGGTGGAGAATGCACTTATGGTAACTGAGAAGAGATCGACAATTTGAGATAGCCTGATGAAACGGTTCTTATCCAGGAAGAATAATAAGTCGAGTCCACTGAAAAATAGATTTAAATTCATGCAGTGGTAAGCCTGTGTTTATGGATGTGTATACACATCTTTCAGTCTATCCATTTATGGCTGTTATATTTGAGGAATCATTCTGAAGTTTAAATAAAGCTCAAAAATTTCAAGTTACCAAGCTATTGTAGAGATATTGAACAACTATGTTTTTCTGCATTTGCTCAAGGAGCTCATTTCTGTTAGAGAGTTTTGCTAATAATTACTTTAGTGGGAAGGAGGAAAATAAATGGTGTTGATAAGTGTCCAACTATTATGCTACTTGATATTATGATGATAATGCAATAAGACAAAGATCCTTTTCTTTAAAAATAATTGTCAATGTTGTCTTTTTTATATATACAGATTTTACCTTATCTGGGTCTATTAGTGTTACAGGAATATTCCTTCCCACTATCACCACCACTGTACGACCACATTTATCATATCCTGCAACAAATACAAATTATTGTTATGCTATTTGGAATGCACACTTCAAGCTTGTTATGGAGAAAGTTTTCTGCTTTGAAACCACGAAACAGGACTACACACAAAATGGATATACAATTGCAAATGCTGAAAATGTGAAACAATAGAAAATGCTGTTAAAACAGAGCAGGTTCATCAATATCTGTAGAAAAAGGGAAAATGACAGGTTTACATTTTAGGTGAAAAATTCTTCCTCAGAAAAGGTTTTAAACCACTTGCGTGCAGGACAATTACTTGCTTATGAAATATCGAAGCTTGAGCTCCTCCAGCTAACGGGTTTTGGAGTTTCAGCAACAGCTGGCGACACTGTAGTGCATCCATGAGGTTAAGTGCTTTGTGGATAGCACGTTTCTGGATGTGGTTAACCCTTAGCTTAAGGGGATGGAGGCAGAGAGAGAATAGGTGGGCCAGGCAGTCAAGGAAGGCCAGGCAGGCAGTGCAGGAGTCCCCAGTGTGTGCTCTCCATTCAGTCCTGAATGCTGGTGAAAATGGTGGTTCTGCTGAAAAGTGCAGCCTGAACCAAATCCATGGCACCACAGGTGGCTCAGCTGCACAGGGGGGCAGGAGGGAAATTGAGAATAGCAATAGTGATAGGAAACTCTATACTAAGGGGAACAGACAGGTGCAGTTGTGAATCCAGGATGGTATGCTGCCTCACTGGTGCCACGGTCAAGGGTGTCACCGAGTGCCTGCACAGCACTCTGACAGGGGAAGGTGAGCAGTTAGTAGTCGATATGGAAGATTTGAGTAATAAAAAACTACCAAGCTGGACCACAAAGGCAGGAATCTTTGCATTACTCTGTACCATTTCTATACCATGTGCGAGTATAGAAATAGGAAGATAGAACAGATGAATGTGTGGCTGCAGAGCTAGTACAAGAGGGAGAGCTTTAGATTCCTGGGACATTAAGATCAATTCTGGGGGAGATGGGACCTGCACAAGCCAGACACATTGCATCTGAACAGAGCAGGGACCACTCTCTTTGCTAGGGTATGAATAGTAAGAAATTAGGTGTGATCAGAGTAAAAGTGAATACAACAAGGCTTAATTTAGGTTTAGAGTGCATGTATGTGAATACGTGAAGCGTGGTAAATAAAGTTAATGGACTGCATGCAGAGGTAGTCACTTGCAAATATGATATTGTGGTGGCAGAGAACTGGTTCAAAAAAAGAACAGGACTGTCCACTAAATATTTCTGGACACAAGGATTCAGGAAAGATAGGCAAAAAAGTGGGAGCATTGATTTTTTTTCAAATTCGTTCATGGGATGTGGGCATCGCTAGCTGGGCCAGCATTTATTTCCCATCCTTAATTGCCCTCCTTCAGAGGGCATTTTAAGAGTCGGCCACATTGCTGTGGGTCTGAAGTCACATGTAGGCCAGACCAGGTAAGGATAGCAGATTTCCTTCCGTAAAGGACATGAGTGAACAAGATGGGTTTTTATGATAATCGGCAGTGGTTTCGTGGTCACCATCAGACTTTTAATTCCAGATTTTTATTGAATTCAAATTTCACCATCTGGGATTTGAACCCGGGTCCCCAGAGCATTACCCTGGGTCTCTAGAATACTAGCCCAGTGACAATATCACTCTGCCACCATCTCCTGCTAAGGATGATACGCTGGAGAGAGGCAATGTCCTGGAGGGAAGGATAGGGGGATGGAATTTGGAGTTCTTGCTCCTGTAAGCTGTCTAATAAACCCTGGTGGAAAATGCACTTGGGCTAACTGGTTAGGATAGAATTGGAATTGGTCTCGGCTGCCTTAGCCAAACCCCAACACTCACTGTTCAGACTTGCGCAGGAAGAATGGTCCTTAAGTATCAATAGCTCCAGGGTTGTGGAAACCACATGCCGCTTGCATTACTAACCTCAGAAGAGGTAGGGAGAAAGAAAAAGCTGTAGAAAAAGCTGAACACAAAAATCTGGTTTCTGGAAACTGATAGTCTCAACACAAAGAATGTTTTACTTCTAGTTGGACTACTACCATTCAGGGCTGTCACTAGCGTGAAATCAATATGTGCACTTTGGAGAGGAAAACACTGTAATCCTGACCCAAAGAACAACTCACACCACAAAGGAAACAGGATCTGCAAGATGCTGAAATCCAGGATCAGTTCATTTCCCTGTCTCAGAATTTAGTGGTGTGCTGAGTGCTCTCTGCGAAGGCTGAATCCTTTCCTCATTATCCTTCTTCAAATTCTGATAGCTGATCTCAGTACTCTGATGCAAAGTTCCTGACCTCAATCATGCCACTGTAGGAAGCAGCAAGCTGAGATCACATTTTTTTTGCATCAGAAGCAAATCATCAAACTAATATTCTGGGAAGAGGGGGGAAAAGAGCTGGAGGGAGGAAAAGCTGAGTGCAGAAAAACTGTGAGTGCATGGAAGGGGACAGTATGGAGGAGTTTGGGAAAGAGAGAAATGTGTGTGCAGGAGCAAATTCAGCTTCTAGGTTTATGACTGATTATGTTCTGTGCCTTCTTGTAGCATAACTGGACAAATAAATTGAGACACTAAAGCATTGTTTTGAGGAACATCTCATATGAAATAGCACAAATCCCTCCATGTTAGTACAAATGATAGAAGGTATGTTGGAAATAATCAGCTTGGGTCACAAAATGGCTTTTTCTCGTTTAAAGTCTTAAGTCACCACTTACCAGTCTGGTATAATGCTTTTAATGAGGCAACACCCGACAGGTCATCTGCTCTAGCTCTGCACAACCAACGGTTATAGCTAAAAGGAAGTAGTATTATTCTGTGAATAATATTTAGCAAACAACAGAAATAAATAGAAGACATATGGTTACTAAACACTTTCATAAAATGGTTCCTTCGAACCTCTAAGGAGTGCAGTGCAATTGCAAGTGAAGTAACTAAATATATAGCAGGGGCTATTAATGCTAACAAGCCAGTAGTTAGGAAACTAGCAATGATAAGACAAGAGTGCTGTGGAAAAGCCTATGAAAATAAATTCAGTGAGATGACTCTGACAGATGCTGATTCATGCTCTCAATTCCCCAAGTGAAGCCCTGAATCACAGCTGTGCGATCAAACAGAAATGTTGTGTACAAACTCGTTATCTCTCCCCAGCAGAGGAAGAGTCCAAGCAGACAAAAAGAATTGAGCACAAGAAATTCCAAAAGATGCCTGTAGTTAGTTTGAACAACATGAAGTTGATACTAAAAAAATGAATTCTGTGTACATGTACGTTATCTATGGCACATTATCTGACATGAAAATCTGAAAACATCACAAAGGAGTTGCTTGGCAATGACTTTCAGTACGGTGAGACTGTTGTGTGAGCATGATAGTGTTTCTTCTGGCAATCTTTTGCAGCAGTGCTATGTTGTATATTATGCTTATTGTAAATAAGTATATTAATGCCACCAAAACCAGAAAAAGAGGATATGGAATATTCACCGTGTTTAATAGGCAGTAACCAGAAAAATATTGCAGTTTTTACATATTCTATACACACACAATCCCTACTCACTTTCTCTGATGTGCTTTTTGAACTGCTGCTTCAGACATTTGTCCTTGAAGAATCAGCCGTCTCTGTTTATCGATATCTCCTTCCATCTTAGCAAACGCATGCGTCCCAATGTACTCTAGCTCAAGGTGTTCCTCATCAGATTCATCTTCATCTACAATAATGATAAATGAAGCAGCATTCCTTAGTTCAACAACAGCCCTCAAAGCTAACAAATTTCACTCATACAGATTGAGGTTTACATTTCTGGCTCTGCTTCACAAATTCTGATGAGTCACACCGACATTTAACAGATCAAGTGATGAACTCTCTAGTATTTGCTCACAAATCATAGTTCCAGTGCAGAATATTGGAAGAGCAATGATCGACACGGCAGATGGTGGGTCACAGATTTAATTGCACCATGCTGCTGAATTCGCAATCTAAGCTGTATTGTTATATGACGATGGGAGGGAACGAGAGGGGCAAAGCGATGAAGAAATTAGAACAAGCAACACTCCCTGGGCAGAGGGTACCTTTGTGTGGCCAAATCAATACATTCTACAAGGCAGCCTATAAGCCTAAAAAAGTCCTCAGAAGTTTGAATGTAGCAAGCCAACTCATTGAAGATGAAGTTCTTTTTTTTTAAGAACCAAGATGCCAAAAGCTCTAGTATTTGCAACTGAATCACTCCAATTTAAGCCAACATTATCAACACAGCCATAAATTGTTTGAGAAAAGACAGACAAAGACCCTCACAAAAGCCCTACAAACATCAGATAACTTCTTGCATGGTCACAGTGACAATGCACGCATTAGCTTACTTTTAAGCAACCCCAGAGATAAATCACAGCACAAGATGATTCAAAACTGAATTTAAACTTTTAACCAACCTGAACCTCAAATAGCCTGGACATAGCACTTAAGCCCTGAAACAGTGAACCAGTAATTTCAAAACTCTCTCTTTCTGAAGGATTTAGCAATTGTCAGAGTCATAAAAGGGATTTAGGATATGTGGAAAAGCAGCACTACAAAGATCATGTCACCTAGCAGAGAAATTCCCCATTCCTTCCAAGTAGGGTGTACCCATGATAGATGCTTATTTGAATACAGACTGAAATTTTGAATTTTCTTTCTCAGATAGATCTGCAGTGAAAAGAAACACTGTCTCAATAGACTCTGAAACCTCCGCTTGTACAAGAGATACTTCCATCACAGATTTCAGTACCAAGGGCCTTCTAGAAGGTGGGGTTTTCTTCTTGTCTATCCCTGGTTTTTATTGCTGTACCGTTGGTGGCCGTTGGAATGTTTTACTGCATGTAAAGCATTATATAAATGCAAGTTGTCGTCAAGTATGGCAGTACAGATAGCTTGGAGGTAACCTTATTTCCCAAGGAAAGAGGTCATCAATCAAACCATATGCAATTCATTTCACACCTCTTACTTGTCTAACTAAGTTTAGGGACTGGGTTCCAAACAGCATCTATATGGCAAGGTTTGTACAGTGTTTGCTAATCGTGCTTGGACACTAACAATCCAGGAATTTTAGCTAATTAAACTTCCCTTGAATTATTGACTAAATCAAAGCAAAGGGGAAATGAATAAACCAGGGTTCTATAACTGTCGTAACAATAATAGTAACGTAATAATAATACATTTGAAGCTGAGTCTCAAATATCATGTTCCTTGACAGGGAAAGGGAGGAAAATAAATCACTAATACTTAATCATTTTTAAAAATTCACATTTCTAACTAACAACCACATTGTAATAAAGGATGCATCACGGGCAGAGCAGAGCACAGCACAGTATGCCTAACCTAGGAGAGAAACACTGAAGATTAGGGCTTATTAAAATATCTTTAGAACCAGTCCAATGATCTTTTCTGAGCATCCAGTCGAATGAAATACGTAACCTAAACATGCACCCATTAACAAGCATATCACTGCTTCAAAAATGCTTTGATAAAATATTTATATGGTAACACTCACAATGAGGAATGCCTGGTTTATCCAATATACGGATCTGGCGTTCTGCAATGACTGGCTCTCCTTCAGCATTCCCTACATCAGCAGGGAGAATTGGCAGGCACCTCCTCTCTTCCTCCAAAGATCGTGGAAAATAAAGAGGCATCAACTTCACATATGTAGCCTGTGGGATATCAGTGATATCAATCATTAAAGCTAGACTCTACACCACCCCTCCCTCACCCATGGAAGAAGTTCAAGCTGTAACAGCTTCTGCTTTTGAAATACTATGGAAAAAGATACACAAGAATGGTCTAGAAAAGGCCCATGCCAAGGTAGTCTTGAGCGCCAAGTCCCACAGCCTCGCATCCAAATGCATCTCAAATAATTCTTAAAAATGTAATTTTCACTAATTTAAATCCTTTAAACCTGTGGTTCTTCCAGCCTTACTTCTAGGAAATATTGAGCCTTCCACCATTCTGATTACATCATATTAGAGCACAAAGATGTGCATTGCTGATCATAACTAACATTTTACGAGCTTGTTTGATCATTACTTACAATACCACAAATGAATAAGGAATTACTGGTGCAATGTGCTGAATTGCAGAATTGATTAGAGAAGTTAAATTACAGAAGTACAACATGTGTAGCCATTACCTAAGTCCAGAGGTAACTTTCCCCCTTCCTGCATCAGCATGTGAACACCTGCGCTCGAAAGCAAGTTTTATCAGCATTGAGGAAAGGGCATACACCGTCTGCACAAAGTTAGGTACAGCACGGATCCATCATGAATAAATTTAGTCTGCACCAATAATAAATAGGCTTTGAATAAATACTCCAAGATAACTCCTCCCAATATTTTGATTAAAAAGAAAACAAATCTTACTGTGTAATAGCTGTCCTTATGATTGAGAATGCCAAATTCTTGCTATTCTGAGGGGTGCTAAAACACGGTTTCTTCACTTCATAATGTGAGCAGCTATGGCTCAGTAGGGAAATGCTAGTTTTAGCCATCCCAATAGAATGTCCAGATACTACATAGTGGGTTTTCTTTTAGTTAAAGTTTCCAAATTTTTGTTTATGTTGAGTTATTTTTTAAAATTGTTTTGTTGGAGAATTATCCTAACTCCAACCACAACAATAAGTTGTTTCCTACTTCAGTTTTGTGCACTTTTACATTCCCTCTCATTGAAAGTAGGTGAAAGCATTGCTAGTTAAGGACTTAAAGATATTTTATTTTATTGTATAAACAAAGATAGCGACAGCATGCACAATGGCAAAATTAGAAAGTTCTAACATCTTTAATGAATTTATGTTGCAAAACCCCTTTAGGGCATGATCCTGGAATATGGCCACAGTGCCCATGCTGTGGAAATTGTACAGTTTTAAACTTGTCTAAAAATCCTAAGTCTTGAAAGGCTATTGACTTTTTTGGTAGGGACCACTGCCTCACCTAGTGATAGATCAGCTGAAATGACTACTCCACTGCCTGCATAAAGCTGGTATAAGCCAGGGCCAAAAATTACCCACCATAAGACTGCAAATGATTGCAGTAAGAAGTGCTGTCAGAGTTGTAGGCTAATAATGCCTCTGCCGGCACCAATATCTGCTTGGTTACTTTGCTGTTTTTCCAGCAATAGCAGATGCTCATTGAGTTTTCCTGTGCAGATCAACACAAGTAAGTGACAACTGTCACTATAAATAAATACTGAAAAACCCAGTCAGAAGAGATGACTAAGGATATTCTAGTTATTTAAGCTTCACATTTAAAGTTTAAGACCTCAACTAAAATAATGGATAATTTACCTCTTCTAGATCTGTAACTGCAAAAACAACAGTCTCAATAGTGTCTCCGTGTTTCTCCAAAAATCGTCTAACTGTTCCTGAGAATTAAAATATAGGAGAAAAATTATACAGGTTATAAACTTTTATTGGATACCCACCTTCCTTTGGAGGGAAAAAAAGCAGACGGTATTAATTTTGCCTCCTTTTAAATTTTATAGCTCTTCTGGTAGCAGTGTGATGAAAAATGTGTCAGATTTTACTAGTGTCAGCAATTATATAATGAAGGATTGAAACTTGAGATAATTATATATTAAAATGTTTGGTTATATTTATAACACCGAGTCCTAACCTATACTGAAATACTGTCTATTTTTAATTTTAAATATTTTTAAGGACTAAATTCACACTCTTGTCATTTATCTTGCTTGATTTGAATTATTGGATGATTTGAGTTTTAGTACTAAAAATGGTTGTACTGGAGTAAAAATCTGGAGTAGATTACTTAACTGTGAACAGGGCACATGAAAACTGACACAAACAACAAGACAGAATTTACCAACAGCTAGCACAAATACCTTCAGCAATCTTGCATTTTCAACCATGTATGTTCAATTAGCTTCCTCGTGCTACATGACTAAGTGTCAAGGATTTGCTGAACCCTCGATACCATTACTACTAGTTAACAAATGTACATTATTTTTAAAAGAAGGGTTGGGGAAATGTCAGTTACAGAATCAGAAAATATTGTAGCATAAGAGGACACAATTCAACTTGTCGTGTCTGCGCAGATTCTTTGAAAGGGTTGTTGAATTCCTACACACCAGCTTTTCTTCCTTAACCCTGCAAATTAGTCTTCTTTCAAAAGACTACTACACGTGTGCTTGTAAGTTCCTATATATTCCCCTTCCACCACACTTTCAGATAATGCGTTGCAGATCTTAACCACTCTGAGAAAACATTTCCCCTCTAGTTGTTTCACCAATTATGTTAAATCTATGATCTCTGGTTACTGATTTATTTACCAAAGGAAAGTTTCTCCCTACCTCCTCTATTAAAACTCAAAATTTTGAATACTTTTATTAAGTCCTCCCTTAAATTTCTCTGCTTCAAGGAGAACAATTCCAGCTTCTGCAATCTTACTGAAGTCCTTCATCCTTAGTATCATCCTAATGAGCCTCTTCTGCACCTTCTCCAAGGCCTTCCTTCAATGTCTTTATAAAAATAATGATGTAGAAAGTCTTTTATTGATCTAACAAATTTCACAGCTTTTCCTAATTTTTTTGATTAAAAACCACAGAACCATAGAATTTATGAAAAACAGGTGGAATGGTGAGTGTGAGGGAGAAGTTTTACATAGGTCCTGCATTGCGATATTAAAAATGGACAATCTGCAAGTATGCTTAAAAAGTTAATTGATCTTTAAAGAAATCACAAATCAATAAAAATTTTAAAATCTTTAAATCAATAAAAACAGATTTGGGCCTAGTATTGCGACAAAAAGCTTTATGTTACAGCAATGGCAATCCTTGTGGTGGCAATCCTTGTGACCCCTGATGACCTGAAGTCATTGTGATCCAAATAAAGGTCTGTAATGTGAGATATTACTACAGTACAAGAGGTTTGCTAGTTTTCATTAAAACCTTCCTGCATTCATCGCTGTGGCTATTTTTAAAATTAAGGTTGCATAGCTGAAAGCAGGCATTACTTTGAAAATGGCAAAAAGTTGTAATGTTTTCTCTCAATATACTTTCTCTGCCCCTCTACAAAGTTACCACAGACAAGAAGCAACACATACTCAGAGCAATGTTGGTAGCATCCTCCAAAGGGTAGCCTCTTTTTGGTGTATTGATGACACACAGACCTATTGAGGACATTGAATGCTCCCTGCAACAGATCAAAAGGAACAAATCAGGATGGTTCAACACTTCCGCTTCCATCATTTGCAGTCAGATCAATTTCACTTTGAACGTACACAAACATGGACAAACATCTAAAAAGACTATATGCTGCAAAAATACTAAAAACTGCACAATACAGTCTTTGCAAGTATGATTTTTAAAAAAGGACAAAGAGCATTAGAAGACAGTGCACAATACTACACTGCAAACCCAATCCAACTTTTAGAATAATGGACTTCCCAAATATTTTATCTGGAACACATTTCAGATCATGTGTGCATTTTACTGCATATTCTTGTTCTTGCCTAGCTCCCTTTGATATTAAAACAATAATTTTGTTTAATAGTCATCCTTTGCATGTAAAGTATAGTATCTCAACAAATATTACATTATCATTTTGCTGTCCTTTCCTGGGTCAGATAAAAAAAAGCTTGAGATAGAATGAAAACAATGAATTAGTGTATCAGCCTACATCACCATTTGGATAGCATGTGGAGCTCATAGCAGCAAATGAACTTTGGAACTGAGAGAAAGTGCCTTTGAAGATAGGACCAAAATAATGAAAGCTCAAAACATTGCTCTTTTTTAACTGGGTTCATTTTGATATTTATTTCAGATAGAAGTTTCCACTGAAACGAAGAAATCTGGGTGGGTTTCTAGAAAAGAGGATAATTCAGCCCAAGCTCATATGCTGCATACTAATAAAGGGAATTGAAACTAAAATCTTACATGAAAAGTGAGAAATCAAGTTCCCTTTTTCTCTGCTTCTGTAGCTATGAAACCAATTATCATTCAAGACTTTTTACCTGGCTAATAGAAGTACACTCCTGTAGCAGCTATACAAGGAGCTCTCAGCAGCAGTTCTGTACTTAGCATTGTATCGCGGTCCTACTGTGTGGATGATAAACCTTGCAGCCAAGTTAAAGCCTTTGGTCATCTTCGCCTCTCCTGTGCGGCAACCTTAAAATAAAAGTTTTTCTGTACTTCAGGTTACAGAAACATAAAAGTTATAACGAGTGATGCATAACATGGTCAGAAGGTGTCGACAAACTGGACTTTTAACACCTCTCATGCATTAGGTGACACAGATGCTGACGTATATCCTCAGCTATAGGTGGCAGAGTTGCGGGTTTTAGACCCAACCACAAGGTGACACAAAAGGGCTATGAGGAATTCAAGATAGTAGTCAGAGATAGCCTTATAGTGATCAAAACCACAGGAAAAGAGGGGATCAAGGGAAGACCATGGGGTGAATAATGGTAGGGATAATTATCTAGAGGAATGGTTTGGGGATGACACCAGGGCAGTGAATTCAGAGGAAAGCAGGGTTGATGGCTAAAATCCAAGAGGTTGCACAACCACCCAGCAAACAGGCTGAGGGAGGAAAGAAGGATATTTCAGAGAAGTAAGATTGGGGTTTTGGGAGGAAGACAGTAGAAAATTAGGATTTGAAAAGACAGGCATTAGGGCTGGAGCAGAGTGATATGAAGGAGAAGGTGCCAGGGGCATAGGAGGAAAAATCAACATGTGACTTGATGAGGGTCACATTAACACCACAGCAATTTGGGCAGGGCAGATAGTAAATTAGATACACAGATGGGGATGCTTCAGTAATAAGCAAACCCAAAATGTAAATATTTGAAGGTTGGTCTCACTAGCTGCTGGTGGAAGGCTGACTGGAGAGGAGGTGGTGCTTTTAAAGAAGTAGCAACAGATGCCTCAATAAATTGAGGTACAGTCATGAGTTTATTCAAGGAGAATTCACTCCTGGGATAAGAGCAGGAGAGTAGGAAAGCAAAGCAGTGGTGCGGCAGAATAGGGATGGGAGGGAAGGGAAAGTATTGTACCCACGAGTGGAGAAATGATAGGCAGTATAGTTAGGTGACAAGAGGAGGCCCAAAAAGGGAAGAAAATGTAAGGGGCACAGTTCCAGAGCAGCAACCAAAGTGCACACAAAAGGAATCCAGGTTATGCAGGGTTAGCATAGGTCATGAGACAACCAACAGTCATAAACAGAAGACAGGAAGGAAATAGTATGAAACAGTCCAAAATTAGCATCATTAGGTGCAGTGATAGGGTGAAGTAAACAGCATAGGCACAGCCTGGAGCATGCACAAACCAATTTCCAGGGAGCTGTCAGAGGGTGAAGGCTAAATCCTAGGATCAATGCAGATTGAGAGCTGGTCCGAGGAACAGTTGTAGGGAGCAAGTTGAGTTTGGACTGGAAATAGCAGAAGGAGCTTTGAGGAGTGAATCTAACCTAATGCAGGTAACAGTCATGTTGCCGGTCTGAAGGATGAGTTGAGCAGAGCAGAATCAGCAGCTACAGGAAGCAAGGATTTAGCAATTAATCAGAGTTCATTCAGCAGCATAAGAACAGGATGGGAGAAACAGATCAGAGCTAGCTCAACATAGCGTGAAAAGTCTCAGTCGTAAACTGAGGCAACAGGATCAGGTCAGGTAGTGGATACAAGCAGTAGAAAATATGGGAAGCAGAATATCATGTATAATTGACACAATGACCTTTGATGTTGTTCATATCATAATGCCTTGCACAATTTGAACCTATTCTTAACAAAGAGATACTGGATTTATCTACATTCAAATCAACCTGGTCAAATCATTGGTTCTCTGAAGTCGATCTCAACGCTCACTCCCTCTTTCTCTTCTCTGCCCAATTCACAATCATATTTAACCTCTTTGGTTCATTTCTGTAGCCTGGCTTGGAAGATCCTGCTTTATTCTACCCTCACTGGACACAATATAATAAATTTTCTGCATTTAGGGCTAATTTTGCACTGCAATATTTTTGGGGGTTTTGGGAGAATTTGTTTAAAACTGTTCCTTAACAGTTGACATGCACGTTGCTGGAATTGACTGCTACTCATATGATTTTGCTGCTTCAGTTTAGACCTATCACTGTGCGGCAAGTCCTAATTCCTAGTCAAGTGATGAAACATAAATTATCTTCAGCATAGTCTGATCCCAGAATAAAGCAGGATCCTCAAATCGGAGTTGCAGGAGGGCAAAGAAATTAAATAAGATTGTGATTTGGGCAGAGGAAGAGGGAATGGTCACTGAGATAGACAATGGGCAGGTTGATCTGAATATAGATAAATCCAATATTGCCTTTTAAGATAGATTCAACATCCATCAACTGTGAAATTTTTAAAAAGTGTTTAGTAAAATTGACCAGAATGTGTAATTTTAAAGTAAAAATTCTAATTCTGGGAGGCATACCCCTGACATGTCTAGAAGTGTGTATACCAGTAAGCACAGGAAAAGTAGTGTTTGAAACAATATATATAAGTTTTAATTTTCTGCTTACATCTGAATCCAGGACTTAATCATTTTGAGGCGAGGGGGAATAAAGGCAGAAAGTTAAAAGCAAACAAACACAATTTGTTGATTCAGCCTTGTCTGGTTATGTGGCCATCTTACACAAAATTGATCGAGTATAGTCAGAGGATATCATGCTAGTGTAGAAACTGGTCAGGCTACATCATGACTATTGTGCCCAGTTTTGACTATGGAGACAGAAGGGAAACATTCAAACCGCTGGGCTACTGCAGGAGAGTCATGAAGGTGATCCTTAGTGTTAGAGAACTGAGCTGTGAAAGAAAGATTTGATTTATGATGGAATTTGGAGAAACCTGGGCTTTCACATTGAAAGGAAGAAATTGAGATGGGATGTTAAAGGTGTACAAGATAATAAACAGTGTAGAAGATGTAAATCTAGAAACTGCAAAATAAACTTTGACTGTATGACAAGGGAGAGTTATAGGTTCAATCTGATGAAAGGCAAATTTAAGACTGATATCAGGTAATTTTTCTGTTGCAATGGCCAATGAACATTTGGAGCAGAATCAGCATAAGGTTAGGATTCTGGAGCTAAAAACCTTGGCATCTTTTAACAATTGAACACAAAATAAAAGTTGTGGAAAGATTTTCCCTGAATGGATAGTCAAAGTGGATTAAATGGTTTTCTGCTTCTGTAGAAATCATGATTTTGTGGAGGAAAAGTGGCTCAATTATGATGAAAAAAAATCTAATAAGGTTTCAAAGCTTAATGATGTACTCAAGGCTTTTGGTTCAATATGTGATTTGAAAAATGAAATTAATAAGTAACTTTCTAAGCAAAAATGCAATTACATTCCAAGTACTAAGTTGGGTAAGAAAGAGAGGAACTCACCTGATAAAATGGGATACATTTACTGGGCAACTAAATCCAAGTACCCTGGTTCAGGATTAATTCTGGGTCTTATTAACCCCTTTGCAGTTGCACCTCTCGTTTCCTGCTTGACGTAGCTTGGATTTGCAGGATATTTTATAAATCTTACCTTTCAATTTCTGTAATTCATCTCTGAGTTCTGGTCCTGCATGCAAGTGGATACTTTCACTAATAGCATTCTTGTCAGACAGTGTTTCATTACTCGTGTTCACAATGGCTGTGCAGCTTAGCAAGACCACATCCCCCTTCCTAAAAGAACCACACAATATTAACAGTTGGACACTATTCTTATGACATGGTACGATTATAGCGCATGCACCCAAGGTGACAACTGTGACAAATTTACGCTGACATCCCGTTACTTGGTATGAGAAAATTAAAAAATGTCCCAATAGACCACAAGATTACAAGCAAACTTTTATCTATGCAAAACCTTTAATGTAATAAAATATCTCAAGGCATAAAGTAAACAGCTGCCAAGCCAGGAAGGGAGATATTAAGAGGGGTGACCAAAAGTTTGAAGAGACTATTGTTCAGAAAGCTTTTGAGGGAGAGTATAAGGGTTAGGGATACCATTCCAGAATAATACCCAGGCAAAGGTTCACTAACCAGCATGGTGCAAATAAAAGTGGTGGATGCACAAAAGTCCAAAGTAAGAGGAACAGAATGTTTGGGGTATTTGGGACATGGGTGATTAGAAAAATGCAACAACAACTTTGATTTAGTTGGCACTTCTGACATAGAAAGGTAGGTACTTCACAAATGTGTACTCAGACAACAAAACTGCACCAAGCCAAAGGAACGGGTGTAATAAAGGTGACTGAAAGTTTGGTTAAAGAGATATGTTTTAATGAGCCTGTTGAAGGAGGAGAGGGACAAGAGGGGGACAACTTTAGGAAATGAATTCCAGTCAAGGTCTAGACAGTCAAAGGCACTGTGCTAATGGTGGAGTAAAGGAGTATGGAGGGGCCACAAAAGTTGGAAGAACGCAGAGTTCTCAGAAGGTTGTAGGATTGGAGAAGGTTACAAATAGGGAGGAGCAAGGTCATAACAGATTTAACAATGAGGTTGCAAAGTTTTTATATGAGGCATATGGGGAACCAGGAGCTAAGTGCAGGACAGGATAATGGACAGCAGGGCTTTGGTTGAGCTGAAATTTGTGAAAGCTGAGGATAGGAGAGGGTCCAGAACACTCGAGAAGTCAAATATGGAGGATACAAAAGCATGGCTAAGAGGAGGTGAGTCGGTGGCAAAGATAGGCTGGGTTACAGAGATGGAAGTGCACAGTCTTTGCGATGACAGTGTATGGGGTTAGAATCTCAATTCAAGTCAAGTAGGGTGCAAAGATTGGGAATAATCTGGTTCAACCCTTGCAGCGGTTGAGGAGGGGAATGGAACCAAAGGAGTGGTTACAGAGCGTGTCTCTGGGCCAAAGATGAAGGCTGTAGCCTTCTGAATGTTTAACTAATGAAAATTGCAACTCATCCAGGACTACATGATTCCACAGAGGCTATGGAAGGGTCAGGGTAGGTGATACAGAAATAGGTAGAGCTATTTATCTGCAGTGTACATGTCTAACCTGACGCCATGTGTTTAGATGAGGCGGTCAAGCATGCAGGCATGAAAAGGGAGATGTGGGAGTGGTGGGTGTGGGCGAAGAGTGAATGCAGGAAGGAGGCGAAACTTAGGTCAAACAAAACAGTCTTTGTGAGGAAAGGGGCTATGGGATCTGAACAAGATGCCAAGATATAATCCAAGTGGTTTGTTGTTTGGAGGGGGACTGGGGCAGGGGTGGAAACAGAAAAGCACTGACAAGGAAGCAGAGTTTGTTTGCAGGAGCCAATAATGATAACTTCAGTTTTTCCAATGTTGAGTTGGAAGCACAGCAAGTGAAGGCAACAAGTTGCTGTTGACTTTCAAACTTCACTTAATACACTGTAAAACTCTGCTTTCCAAAACACCAACTGTGGTTAGAAATTATCCGTAAACCTTCAAAAATATTAAATTTCATCTCAAAGTTGCTCTAAGAGAATTAACTTTTAATGTTGTACTTGGTTTCATAAAGCGTTGATTAAAACTGCAAGTCTAGTTTCTGAATGATGAAAAATTCAAAAATTAGGGGGTGCAGATAACAGAGCTTCCATTGTTGATTATTTTTGATTGCATGAACCCATGCTGTTCCAGATTAGGGAAACAAAGTGTATTACTGTAAAGACCACAGCAGCATTACTTAATTTTCAAAATGGTGTGTCACAGAAATGGTTGTATCTTCTGATCAGTACACATCTACAACAGGTTTTGAGTAGTAGCAGAGGGCAGGCTGCTACTAGACAGCAGACTATAATTGGGCCAGGGAGGAAGAAACTGGTCATGTGAAACTATTCTAACTTACCTTAAATTAGCTAAATTTAAATTAGAATATAAAATTCTCCCCACTAAGGGCAAGCAACATTTGAAGACATAAGGTCAAACCAACTGCTTTCAGTTCTGCTGCAGTATGCCCATAGAGTCCTTTTTCTGAATAAAAAATCAAGTATTTTAGGGCAATAAAATTGTATGTGAATGTATTCCCTCCGAATAATTTCAATCATTTGTACTGGGAGCATTTTGCTGAAGTCTTCCAGCTACTAGAATTTTGGTAGTTTATATCCAACTTATTACTGATATCTCACATCAGCATATATTCAATCGTATTATTCTGTTCAGGTCCTGTAGATAATAAATGTCAACCTGGGTTCATGTGCTATGTTCAATCTAAACTTGTTTGCAGATATTGATTGAACAATGTGTATCCTGTCCTGAGTTTCGACAGTCCATTGCCCCATCCTTGCCAAATTAGACTGACTCCTTAGTTCCTATGTGTCAAATTTAAAATCCTCAATCAAGAGGTACGAGGATCAGATCTGCCCTACAGCTGCAACCTTCTCCAGTTCTTATGTTTCCTATTCTTGAGTGTTTGAACTCAGATCTTATGTGCAGTTTCTTTCCATCAACTCCACTTTACAAGGCCAGGGCTTTCAGCTTTTTGCCTTTGTTTCAAACACTTTTCCTTGTCCATCTCTATCACCCTAACTCAAGTCCTTTAAAAAGCTGCTGAAAACTAAGCTACTCAATCATGCTTTTCACACCCACTGCTCCACACCACCACCACCTGCCAACCCCCGCCCCCTCCAGAGAGGCTGGAATTTGATTCCTCTTTTGCTTGGTGAAGCATCCCACAGACCTAATGCATTAAAGGCATCTAAATGTGCATTTTATAAACAGTTGATGGGGAGGAAAGTTTCTTCCAAAATGGGGGGTGGAGGAGGGAGGAATAAATTACACCTCTGAGAATCAACATCGGGCTTCAACTTAGATACAAACAGAAAAATTTAAGCCACAGTAGGGGGCCATTCAGTCCATTTTGTCTGTGCTACCTGACAAAAAGCCATCCAGTTTAACTACACCCTCCAACTCTTGGCCCATAGCCGAGAGGTTACAACACCTCAAAAGTATATCCAAGTGTTTTTCAAATGTGATGAAGGTTCCTGCCTCTACCACCCTTTCAGGCAGTGAGTTCCAGGCCCTCAACCCACCCTCCAGGTGAAAAATGTTCTCAACTTTCCGCTAATCCTTCCACCAATTGATTTCAATCTATGCCGGCTGGTTATTGATATCTCTTAAGGGAAATAGGTCCTTCCTATCCTCTCTACTTAGGCCCCTTATAATTTTTTACACCTCAATGAAATCTCCCATTAAGTTTCTCTGTTCCAAAAGGAAACAATCTAAAAGTATTCAATCTTTTCTCATTGCTAAAATTCTCCATTCTTGACAACAAGAATGTCCATATCCAAATGCAGCAGTACCTAGACAGTATTCAGGCTTGGGCTGACAAGTGGCAAGTAACATTCGTGCTGCACAAGTGGCAGGCAATGACCATCGTCAACAAGACAGAATCTAACCATCTCACCTTGAAATTCAATGGCATTGCCATTGCCAAATCCCCCACTAATATCAACCTGGGGGTTACCATTGACCAGAAACTAAACTGGGCTAGTCATATAAATACTGTGGCTACAAGAACAACTCAAGAGGCTGGGAAATCTGCAGAGAGTAACTCACCTCCTGACTCCCCAAAGCCTGTCAACCATCTGCAAGGCACAAATCAGGTGTGAAGGAATCCCACTTCATTGTCACTGATTCAAACACCTGGAACTCTCTTCCAAACAGCACTGTGCGTGTACTGTCACCACATGGACTGCAGCTGTTCAAGAAGGCACCACACCACCACCTTCTCAAGGTCAATCAGGGATGGCCATTAAATGCTGGGCTAGCCAGTGACATCCACATCCCATGAACAAATTTTTTTTTAAATCCTCGAAAATCTCTTCTATGCCCTCCCTACTACAATCACATCCTTCCTGTAATACATTGGCCAGAACGGTTCATGGAACCCTAGCTGCAGTATAACTAGTGTTTTAAGTAGTTCTAACATAACCTCCCTGCACTAGACCTCAGCCAAAGGAAAGAATCCCTTGTGCCTTCTTGACCACCTTATCGAGCTGCCCTGCTACCTCAGGGATCTTGGAACATACACCCCAAGGCCCCTCTGTTCCTCCACACATCTCAGAATCCTATCATATATTGTGTATTCTCTTATCTTATATGCGCTCTGTAAATGTATTACCATACACTTCTCCAGATTGAATTACATTTGCCAGTTTTCTGCCCTCCTGACAAATACATTGATATCTTCCCACAGCCTATGGCTTCCTTACTCACTGTCAACCAAACAGCCATTTTTTGTATCATCTGCAAACTTCATAATAATGAACCCTACATTTAAATCTAAATAATTGATATATACCACGAACAGCAAAGGACCTATTACTAAGCCCTGGGAACCCCAGTGGAAAGAGCTTTCCAGTCATAAAAATACCCGGTGGCCATAACCATTTGCTTGCTGCCACTGAGCCAATTTTGGATCCAACTTAGCATTTTCCCTTGGAAGACCAGTCAATAAATTTAAAACTCATGGGATCCAAGTGAAACCTTAATAAACGTCTTACTAAAATCCATGCAGGCTACATTAAACACACTACCCTTATCAACCCTCCTTGTCACCTCCGCAAAAAATTCAACCGATTTGGTCAGATACAACCTTCCCTTAACAAATTCAGACTGAATATCCTTCCAATGAATCTGTCCCTCCCAAAAATGATAATTTATACAGTCTCAAAATTTGTTTCCAATAAGTTTTCCACATTGAGGTTAGGCTGACTGGCCTGGAATTACTCAGGCTATCCCTTCCTCCCTTTTTAAACAACAGTAGAACTTAACCAGTCCTCCAGCAACACACCTGTAACCAGAGGATTGAAGAACTTTCCTGGCAACGCAGTTGAACTCATTCAGGATTTAATTCAAAAGCATGATTTAAAAAATATACAGTATTTAAATATACATAGCACCTTTAATATAGAAACATATTCCAAGGCACTTCATAGACACATAGCAAAATAATGGGTTCCAACTGAAATAAGATGTTTGGAGAAGTGAGGGAAAGATGTTGGTTTTAACGAGCATTATGATGTGGCAGGTGATGTGTGCCAGGTGGAGCAAATCCACAAGGGAAACTTGGTCACACTACCACAATGGTTTTACAATTTGTATTTATTACGAGAATGTGTGTGCACGGAATTCAGAAGTAATGAGCCCACCAAGGCCTTTATATATATATATATATATATATATATATTATGTTTCTCTCTTTTTAATATGTAAATTCTATCGTTCCATATGTCTTTGAAACAGTATCTTCCTCATAATATAAAACTTTCATATTGCCAATATTGTCAATAATCTTTGGGAAAAATAAACACACTCCTTAGCCCTGATTATCTGGCTAGTTGTAAACAGACTAAGATCCCTCTGAAATCCAAATAATCCCTTCATTTATCTAAAAATGCAAATTCCTATCGCAGTTTACATGCTAAGTCAGCATCCATGTTTACTCATTAGCATGTCAAGCACCTAGCTTATTTTTCTTGATTTCAAACTTGCAGTTTACGTGACTCCAAATGTAATTAAAACACAGACAGACCCAACTAGACTTACCCCCATAAACCTAATTCACAATAAACCAGAAAAATATCATGAAAATTATTATACTTTGGTCACAACGAAGTTTAAAAGAGGATGGCAGATGGAATGGCTTAGGGACGGAACACCTATTGGCTTAGGCATGATGTGATCCAAAGCCTGATGACCCGCTAGTGCCAGAGATTGCACGTATCTACAAAAGAGATAGGGAAAAGTATAACAGGATAGCCCGAGAATGGACTGGGAAATATGCAATGTGATACCTTGGAATTCAAATATCTTACATTACAGCTGGAATAAACTTCGAATTACTGAAAAAAAAGTACTGAAGAAGCGTACCCAAGAGGACGGAGACAGCGGCACAGTGTCTTCAGGTACTAAGTTTTCCCAACCCCCTTCAAATGACAGTAAAAATAGCATGCCCTTCCATTTAGTGCCAAATATCTGGGTGGTCCAGGTAAAAAAGGGTTATTTATTGAACTACAGACTGAACAAGTAACCTTGCATGAAATAATTTACAAAAAGCAGGAATAATCAGAAATGACAGTGGGTTGCATTTATAAAACATGTTGCTTGAATATTATTTTCTTACAATGTTTAATTAAGGTAGATTTTTATAAATAAACTAAATCAGTTTATCAATTGAATCCTGAATGAATTCAACAAGGGGGAGGGAGTGGCATAGTGGAAATGTTACTTGACTAGTAATCCAGAGGCCCAGACTAATGCTCTGGGGAGACAGGTTCAAATCCCACTGCAGCAGCTGGTGGAATAAAAATTCAGGTAAAAATTCAATTAAAAAGCCAGACTCGGTAATTGTCATAAAAACCCATCTGGTTCACTAATCTTCCTTTAGGGAAGGAAATCTGCTGTTCTTACTTGTGCTGGTCTACATGCAACTCCAGACCCACAGCAATGTGGTTAAGTCTTAAATACCCAGCAAGCCACTCAGTTGTATCAAACCACTACAAAGCCTACAAAAGGAATGAAACCTGACAGATCATTAAGCGGCATTGACCTAGACAGGAAAGTTTTCCAATCCTCTGGTCATGACAGTATTGGTAGGGGTGACCACTGCACAGTCATAGTCATAGAGGTCTACAGCACAGAAAAAGGCCCTTTGGCCCATCGAGTCTGCGCTGGTCAAACAAGTACCGAACTATTCTAATCCCATTTTCCAGCACTAGGCCCATAGCCTTGTATGCCATGGCATCTCAAGTGCACATCCAAATACTTCTTAAATGTTATGAGGGTTTTTGCCTCTACCACCCTTTCAGGCAGTGAATTCCAGATTCCCACCACCCTCTGGGTGAAAAAATTCTTCCTCACGTCCCCTCTAAACCTCCTGCCCCTTTCCTTAAATCTACACCCCCTGGTTATTGATCCCTCCACCAAGGGGAAAAGTTCCTTCCTGTCTACCCTATCTATGCCCCTCATAATTTTATACACCTCAATCATGTCCCCCCTCAATCTCCTCTGCTCCAGGGAAAATAACCCCAGTCTACCCAAACTCTCCTCATAAATAAAACTCTCCAGCCCACGCAACAACCTGGTAAATCTCCACTGCATTCTCTCTAGTGCAATCACATCCTTCCTATAATGCGGATTCCAGAACTGCACGCAATACTCTGGCTGTGAGCTAACCAACGTTTTATACAGTTCCAGCATAACCTCCCTGCTCTTATATTCTATGCCTCGGGTAATAAAAGCAAGTGTCCCATTGTGGAGATGAAGTCTCGACTTCACGAAGAAGTAACCCTCCATCATGTTGTGTGGCACTACCACCGTGCCTAATGAGATAAATTTCGAACAGGTCCAGCAACTCAAAACTAAGCATCCATGAGGTGCTGTGGGCGATCAGCAGCAACAGAATTGTAAACAACCACAATCTGTAATCTCATGGCCCACTATATCCCCCACTGTGCCATTACCATCAATCCAGAGATTCAAGCCTGGTTCAATAAAGAGTGCAGGAGGGCATGCCAGGAGCAGCACCAGGTATGCCTAAAATTGAGGGTCAACCTGGTGAAGCTATAACACAGGACTACTTGCATATCAAACAGCAAAAAAAGCATGCAATAGACAAAGTTAAGTGGTCCCACAACCAATGGATTAGGTCTAAGCTGTGCAGTCCTGCCACATTCAGTCGTGAACGGTGGTGGACAGTTAAGCAACCAAGATGAAATAAAGGGACCTTGAAATGTAGATGGAGGTAATTAAAAGGCAGGAATGAAAGTAAATGTCATAAAAAGGCAAATAGAATCCCTGTTTTTTTTTTATCAGGAGTCATAGACTACAAAAGCAAGGAGGTAACTTGCAAGGCCTTAGGATGGTTTGCAATTGGAATATTGGATGCACTTTTGGGAACCTCATTATAGGAGGGAAAATGAATTGGGAAAGGTGTAGCATAAGTTTACTTGGATGCTAGCAGGGATGATAGATTATAGTTATGAAGAAAGGCTTAAGAAGCTAATGTGTCTTTTTCACTAGAACAGTGAAGGCTTTAGAAGTGAGGTCGAGGTCTGCAAGATTCTGTAAGTTTATAATAGGCAATCATTTCCAATGGTCAGCAAGATGGCAATAAGGGGCACAGTTCCACAAGAAAAACAGAAAAGGTCAAAAAAATGTTCTTCTAGAGGTTAGTTTGTAAATGGAATTGTGCCACAGACCATCTTACTGCAGCGTCCAAAGGTTCTTATAAACAAATTAGAAAGCTGCTTGAAAAAGGAATATTAAAGTGTTTGAGAAGCGTGTTAAAAGAATGAGATTCATTTATACTATTTTGCGGAGAAAATCACTGGCTCTAACTTAATGTCTCATATGGCCTTCTTATACAATAGTTTCAAAACAATCCTACTAACGCAGATTTTTTTGAACAAATCATTTCACCCGGTAATCCAAACATTGCTCACCATCTCAAGGAGCATAATGGTAAGGATGTAAAATTATAGTTGGAAAGCCACCTGTAATCATCTGCATATTAACATTTCTCATTTTAGTCAAACTCTCTTCAGTGACTCAAGCTTCAGATCAAGATACACAGCTTTTACTTTTGCATGTAGGAGGTAAATCTGTACTGCGAAGATGATGTCTGTAATATGTCAAAATATGTCATCAGGCAGATTATCAGTGCAATTCTCAAGGGTAAAAAGGCAGCACAGAATATCATTGTATTTAAAAGATTAATAAATTTTCAGATAGCTTCACCTAAAATATTTCAAATTCAAGATAGCAACTCGTCTAACTTTTACACTGATGCAATACCATCTGCCCTTAACACATGGATCTTGTGTACTGACAACAGCACCAAACAGCACTACCAGGTTTGCAAAGGTCAGGGATTTTTCCTATCCACCAAAACTGCACTGGACTGTCAGCCTTGATTTTTGCATTCAGGTCCTGGAGTGGATCTTGAAGCCAGAACGTTGTGACCTAGAGACAAGAGTGCTACCAATGGAGCCACAACTAACACTAGTGAGTGAAGAAACAAGATTCACACACACTTAAAGCTGAAAGAGGGAGAAGAAAAAAGTAGAAGCTCTCTAAAATTATAACAGAAAAAGCCAGCAAAATGCAATCAGTCTCAAAAAGAGGAAGGAATAAACCCTGTACAAACATTCCATACTCTTCCTATTCTCAGCATTGCATCTCAATGAAGAATCTGCACTTGAAAGGTCAATCTGTCTATTTGCCATCACCAACATCCCTATGGTAAATGAAACAGTTGGGTGTACTTAAATATACAAACCAGGGAACTGCAGAGTGCCAAGAAAAATGAGATACTTTTCCTGATGTTCGTATCGAATCGGGTTGAATGGTATAGAATGGCAAGGTCATGGAGAGGACATTAAAGTCGTCAGTCATAGGGGTACAGGGTCATATTTTCAGAAATGGTGGAGTTCAGCAAAGTCCGAATTATTCAGATAACATTCAAATATTAACCTGTAACAAGGAATGGGTGGAAATAGGAAATTCTCAAGATTAAATTCTTAATAACTAACTGGGATTACCGTTGGATATCAAACAATATCCAAGATTAGAAGAACATGTAAGTGAGTATTTCTGGCCTGAAAAGTGATATGAAAAGAGGGGAATGACCAGATGGCAGATGTTGCACTTGAACAGGAAAGGTCTCTGGAAATGAGGATAATGGAAATATAAAGAAAGGCATCCTGGGCAGGTACAGTGCTTCAAGAAAGTGTAGAGGAAAATTGAAAGGAACATGAGATTGGTGATACAATCATGTAGACGACAGAAACAGCAGCAAATAGCCTGGTAAAAGCTGGAGCTGGTGAGGTGGATGCAGGGGATAACCCCTCCTATTGAGAAAATGGCTATGAGAACAGGAGTCCAAGGCATGTTCATGGGCTTCAATGAGAATCGTGGAAGGGAGATTCAGCTGAGGTTCTAGCGTGAAAAGTGGAGTATTTCTTTGGAGAAAATCCAAAGAAGACAGAGAAATGAAGCTGTTGAGAAGTATATCCCAGGCAGTTGTGGGAGCCAGTAAGTTAATAACCTTGAAAAAGTATTGCTCTTCTCTCCATCAGGATTTTCGTATCTCTCCTTTGCCTTGTTTACCTTCATTGCTTTCCATTTCTCTCCTGGTGTTTACTAAAACCTGCTTTCACAGCCATATTTCCTTCCTCAGTGACTGTCTCAGTCTCCAACTTACCCCACGTGGATTTCAACTGAAGTTCCATCCCTCATGTTTCGAACCCACCCAGGATTACAGGTATCTCTAGGACATACAACGCTCCTCGGACTGCTGTTCTCGCATTCTGAGATCCACATTCAGTGCCATGCGCCGCCATATGAACACACTCGACCTCTCCCTCCAGCAGCACCGCCGCACCCTTTTTCAAAGCTGCGCGTGCCCCCAGTTTCATATTATTCTTCGTCTCATCCGGCGTCTCAACAAGAAACTTTGTCTCTTTCTTTTAAGTGCAAAGGAATGCAAGCTCCAACAACTCATCAACACCAACAACCATCCAGGACCCTCCACCCCTGCCTGTCCCTCTGTCCCCATCCCGTCTTCCAATCCCAGCCCCGGCCGTGTATTCACCATACCTCCTGACCTTCCCCTCTCCGACGCTGAACGTTCAGTGCTCAGCAAAGAACTTAGTTTCATATCCTTACGCCCTCATCTCAATGAATTTCGGGCTCGGCACGATGTTGAACTCTTCTTCCACCGCTTTAGTCTCCGTGCTCACTTCTTTGGGCAGGAGTCCTCTCCCCGTTCAACGGATCCTTTTACCCACCTCCAATATTCTCCCTCCACCTGGACCCCTCCCTCTGGATTCTTACCTTCTCTTGATCTTTTCATTGAGAACTGTCGGCGTGACATTAGTCGTCTCAATTTCTCTGCTCCTCCCACCCACTCTAACTTGTCCCTGAACTTGCTGCACCCCGTTCTCTCAGGTCCAACCCTGACATTGTCATCAAACCCGCTGACAAGGGTGGTGCTGTTGTTGTCTGGTGCACTGACCTCTACCTCGCACACACTTCCTCCTACCTCCCCCTGGACCATGACCCCACCACTGAACATCAAGACATTGTTTCCAGGACTGTTACTGACCTCATCTCCTCTGGAGATCTTCCTTCCACAGCTTCCAACCTGATAGTCTCCCAACCTCGGACGGCCCGCTTCTACCTCCTACCCAAAATCCACAAACAGGACTGTCCCGGCAGACCGAGTGTGTCAGCCTGTTCCTGCCCCACGGAACTCATTTCTTGCTATCTTGACTCTATTCTCTCTCCCCTTGTCCAGTCTCTTCCCACCTACATCCGTGATTCCTCTGACATCCTACGTCATTTCAACAATTTCCAGTTCCCTGGCCCCAACCGCCCCCTCTTCACCATGGACGTCCAATCCCTCTACACCTCCATCCCCCACCAGGATGGTCTGATGGCTCTCTGCTTCTTCCTCGAACAGAGGCCCAAACAATCTCCATCCACCACTACTCTCCTCCGTCTGGCTGAACTTGTTCTCACACTGAACAATTTCTCCTTTAACTCCTCTCACTTCCTCCAAATAAAAGGTGTGGCTATGGGTACCCGCATGGGCCCCAGCTATGCCTGTCTCTTTATGGGGTATGTGGAACATCCCTTGTTCCAGTCTTACTCCGGCCCCCTCCCACAACTCTTTCTCCGGTACATCGATGATTACTTCGGTGCTGCTTCATGCACTCGTCTGGACCTGGCAAAATTTATTAATTTTGCTTCCAATTTCCACCCCTCCATCACTTTCACATGTTCCATCTCTGACACTTCCCTTCCTTGACCTCTCTGTCTCAATTTCTGGTGATAGACTGTCCACCAATATCCATTACAAGCCTACCGACTCCCACAGCTACCTCGACTACAGCTCCTCATACCCTGCTTCCTGTAAGGACTCCATCCCATTCTCTCAGTTCCTTCGCCTCCGTTGCATCTGTTCTGATGATGCCACTTTCAAAAACAGTTCCTCTGACATGTCTTCTTTCTTCCTTAACCGAGGTTTTCCACCCAAGGTGGTTGACAGGGCCCTCAACCGTGTCCGGCCCATCTCCCGTGCATCCGCCCTCACACCTTCTTCTCCCTCCCAGAAACATGATAGGGTCCCCCTTGTCCTCACTTATCACCCCACCAGCTTCCGCATTCAAAGGATCATCCTCCGCCATTTCCAGCACGATGCCACCACCAAACACATCTTCCCTTCACCCCCCCACTCCCGGCAGCATTCCGCAGGGATCGTTCCATCCGGGACACCCTGGTCCACTCCACCGTCACCCCCTACACCTCAACCCCCTCCCACGGCACCTTCCCATGCCACCGCAGAAGGTGCAACACCTGTCCCTTTACTTCCCCTCTCCTCACCGTCCAAGGGCCCAAACACTCCTTTCAAGTGAAGCAGCATTTCACTTGCACTTCCCTCAATTTAGTCTACTGCATTCGTTGCTCCCAATGCGGTTTCCTCTACACTGGAGAGACCAAATGCAGATTGGGTGACCACTTTGCAGAACACCTTCGGTCTGTCTGCAAGCATTACCCAGACCTCCCTGTCGCTTGCCATTTCAACACTCCACCCTGCTCTCATGCCCACATGGCCGTCCTTGGCTTGCTGCATTGTTCCAGTGAAGCTCAACGCAAACTGGAGGAACAGCACCTCATCTTCCGACTAGGCACTTTACAGCCTTCCGGACTGAATATTGAGTTCAACAATTTTAGATCATGAACTCTCTCCTCCATCACCACCCCCTTTCCAATCCCCCCTTTTCTTCCAATAATTTATATAGATTTTTCTTTTCCCTCCTATTTCCATTATTTTTAAATGTATTTCCATCCATTGTTTTATCTCTACCTTTTAGCCTTTTTTGATTCCTTCACCCCACCCCCACTAGGGCTATCTGTACCTTGCTTGTCCTGCTTTCTACCCTTAATAGCACATTCCTTAGATAATATCACCACCTTCAACACCTCTTTGTCCTTTTGTCTGTGACATCTTTTGGTTATCTCCACCTATCACTGGCCCTCTAACCAGCTCTACTTGTCCCACCCTCCCTTAAACTAGTTTATATTTCACCTCTCTTCTATTTTTACTTAGTTCTGTTGAAGGGTCATTCGGACTCGAAACGTTAACTGTGCTCCTCTCGCAGATGCTGCCAGACCTGCTGGGTTTTTCCAGGTATTTTTGTTTTTGTTTTGGATTTCCAGCATCCGCAGTTTTTTGCTTTTATTTTAAGTTAATAATAGATGCCTGTGGCAAGCTAAAGGCTACGGTAGAGAAGTCCAAGGAGGAAAGGTAAGAGAAAAGAGAACATTCAAATATTGACCTGCAACAAGAGATGAGTGGAAATAGGAAATTCTCAAAATTAAATTCTTAATAACTTGCTAGGATTATGGTTGCAGCCAACCCACACACAATCTGTTACATGATTTAAGTGTAGAAGTAGAAGAGTGGCACACTTCAGTTGTTTTACCTCAACTTGGTCTTTGGTCACCAGGTGAGGTAATAGATACCAGAGATGTTTAACCACCATTACTTGTAAATTGAACAAGCAGAGTGAACTGTATATATGTATCAGAGGCTTGCATTTTAGCCATTTTTCACATTGCAATGTTAAGGTGAACTGCCTCCGCCACCAAAAACTAAATGAGAATGGCACGTCAGATGGGAGCAACAAGACGTACCTGCAGCAGAGTTGTGCACGGTGTAGGGCTTATACCATTCACATACAATGAAGTGAATTTCAAAAATGGGCAGTTTTTAAGACTTCTGCTGTTACAACATAAAGACCTGTGTAAAGACCTGATTTTATACATCTATAGTCCTATGCTCACTGTCAATTTTCCCACGTTCTGGAGGCATTGGTCTGGATTTTGTGGTTAGCAGTGATGCAACAGCACTCGCTGCTGACTTTGGAAGAAAGCTCTCCACAAAGATCTAGCAATCTCAGTGATGTGGATTTCCTTTAACAGCAATTCGAATCTCTGAAGAAGTGTCTTACGGACTCGAAATGTTAACTCTGTTTCTCCCTCCACAGATGCTGCCAGACCTGCTGAGTTTTTCCAGCATTTTCTGTTTTTAATTCAAATCTGGCACTATGTCAAGTGGATCTCCAAGCGTCCAGCAAACAGAGTAGGTGGTGGCGTAGTGGTATTGTCACTGGACTGCTAATCCAGAGACCCAGGATAATCCTCTGGTGACCTGGGTTGGAATCCCACCATGACAGAACGTGGAATTTGAATTCCACAAAAATATGGAATTGAAAGTCTAATATAAAATTAGTTTGGCCTAGCCATCAATGCCTATATCCCATAGATGAATAAAAAAAAATTGGAGCATTCTCAACCACAGCAAACTAGGAAGTTAATTTACATTTTCAGATAGCAAAATAAATTGTTATAGGATTAAAATACATGGAATTTTTATAATAATGGAGAAATTGGGCATTCCACGAATATAAAATTTGTTTTTCAGGGCCACTGAGGTATGTAGCATTCATTATGAATTTTGTAGGCTGTTAAAAACCCAATTATACCTCGTCCAACAAGGTGTAACAATTTCAAAATTTTAGAGCAAGACCGACAGCATAAAAGTGGAAGTTTTCTGTCAAATCACTGATTACTTGGGGATTGCACTCTGAGGGCATCTCAACAACAGTCCCAGCTGGCTGTAACTTATCAAGTTACATTTGATTCCACATATGTGCGGACACCAAAGATTGCTGTCAGTTTCAGTGGAGTGATGACTGTGAACCCTGATAGTTTTGTTGTCATTACCACTGCAAAATCTGGGCCATTAACTTTCTGCTATGGTAAGACTCAATAGGAGCAGTAATTTCTCTACTAGTTCATTAAGTAGTCGTTATTCATATGCCAGCCTTGACAATGAGTGCTAGGAGGGTCTTGACTGCAAGGGACATCATAAATAATATGGTTGATGGTGTAAAAGGCTGCAGAGTGGTCAACAAAGATGAGGAGGGATCATGCACTGTACTCAGCATGTCATTTGTGACTTTGGTTAGTGCTAATGGGAAGGATGGTAACCCAAATGGAAAGACAAGTTGAGAGCTAGAGCACCAAATTGGGAGATAACAACACATTCAAGGATAAAGTGAGTTAAGAGTGAATTTTCTGAGGAAAATGTGATGACAGTTGTTTTGAAAGGGAGGGAGATCAATGCCCGAGAAATAAAAGGCCAATTATAACATCAGCTCAAATAATGATCCAGGAACAATATACTCTATTGCTGGCTAGGCTCAAATCCAAGACTCAATTTAATGAAATGGAACAGACCTTAACTGCCAATTTTTCCCTGTTCTACAAGATGGCAAAGTCCTAGGCAGTAAACTGCTATATGTTTGAGGGGGAATGCAGCAAGCGCAAAGGAGCAAGAAAGAGGAAGATACTATGGAAAAAGAAGTGGTTAGAATTGCAACATCTCACTACTTCACGAGCTACAACAAAAACGACAGGAGACGTTCGATGTTCAGTTTGTGCTATCATTTGAAAAATCTGTATCAGCAGAACCCAGATGCTGGAATGCGGGTGGCCAGGAAGGGGATGGGGGGAGGGGGAACCATGACAGCACAGGAGAGTGAAAGAGCAAGATGTATCAAATCAAAATAGTGTTGTCTTCTGTCACCAAAATTATAATGAACCTCTGGGCATTACTGTGTTTACTTGCAGTATTAAAAGATGCCATAAATAATTAAAATGAATTCATTATTTAACATATCACAGGATTACAAGCTTAATTAAGACAGAGAAGGTGCAAATATCTAGAGATTCTAGACTAAGAAAGAAAAAGGAGCTCCTATTCTCCCAGTACTATCTAGTCTCCTGCGTATATGGAAGAAGGGAACAAGCGTGATGTTCACCCCCAACTTTCTGTGGACGAATGATGACACAAGGAATGGCCGTTTGCATCAGCTGTTGATGTCGCAAACATCATTCCATCGTGAATGAACATCTTCAGGAGAGCAGAAATTTGAAAGCACACGAATTCCGGTTACAAATATTGCACATTTAAAGTTTTTTAAAAAAACGATTTTTTTTCAAGACTTCAGTTGAACTGAAGTGCCTTTCCGACTCGGTTTGGTGCAGATTTAGAAGTGGTACATACATACCATAGAATCACTTTGTTGTTAATGTCTTTCCTGTAAGGGAATGGTGAGGAGATGGAACTGTCTGGGTGCACTTCATTGCTGATCCCACTCTCAACCTTCTCTGAACTGTTAGCCCAACAGGGTAGAGTCTGAATGTCCACGATGGGAGAGCGGGCTCCCAGAGGATCCATGTCCCGAACACCGAGCGCAGGCAGCGGCAGAAGCGGTGAAGACCCTTCCCAGTGAAAGCGGGGCGGTGACCCCGCTTCCAAACTGTCTCTGCCCCACGGGATCCTGCGGGGCCCGATCCCCGGCGGCGGGGGGAGGAGGCACCCGACTCACTGCTGGCGGCCCCGGGAGAGAGGCCTCTGCCCAGATCCGGATTCACGGTCTCTCTCCCCGGATTCGGATACTGATTCACGGTCTCTCCAGCTTCGCCACCTCCACTTCGAGCCCACTCAGCAACCGTGACCGGAAACAGCCGCCAGATCTATCGCGTCACTTCCTCTCCGAGGAAAGGGGCGGGGCCCGTGTTCCTCCTCAGACTCGATCAGAGGAGCAGGAGGCGCTTCACACATCGTCTGCAACTGAGAGATCTTCATCTGGTGGTAGTGGAATATATCAGCCAAACCCAACTGCTTCTTCTATTTTATGTCCTTAAGGGATCACATATTGGATATCACATTTCCAGACTGAAGTGCCAAGTCTCTGCAGCGAAAATGGATATTTTTGGTCGAAAGAGGTTTTCATTTGTCCTGGGTTAAGAGCAAAGCATTAATTGCATCATATTGATGCTTTAGTGTTGGAATTAAACTTTTACAGCACATATTGCAAAATCTTTGCATTTTTACAAAAATAAAATAACATGATTAACAGCTTTACCAATGTAATATAAACAGAAAATGCTGGAATTAATTCAGATTTAGAGCATCCACAGAATTTTGCTTTGGTCAAATGTGATAGTTTTATCAGTTAAATCCGAACATTCTCATTTAAATCACATTGCTCTGTTTTTTTTGTGGGGTGCCCTCCTCTCTGGAGGGATTGGGTCAAATAAATTTCACCCAAACCTGCAAATCACCATATAAATAGCTTGGAGATAATGGTAGCTTTTTCAGGAATTTGACATTTAAAATTGTAAGTTGTATTCATAGATTCACAGAATGGTTACAGTACAGAAGTGTGCCATTCCGCTGTTCTGTCTTTGCTGGGGCTCTGAAAGAGCTATTCACCTAGTGCCACTCTCCTGCCTTTTCCCCATATCCCTGCATTTTTTTTCCGTTTCAGATAATGATCTAATTTCCTATCTACCCTGTCCAGACCCCTCATGATTTTGAATACTGCTATCAAATCCCCTCTCAACCTCTTTCCAAGGAGAATAGTCCCAACTTCTCCAACCTTACTACATAACTAAGTTCTTCACCCCTGGAACCATTCATGCGAATTTTTTCTGCACCCTCTCTAATGCCTTCACATCCTCACTAAAGTGTGGTGCCCAGAACTGGATGCAATACTCCATAAAGTCAGAGTCAAAGGGTTATACAGCACAGAAACAGGCCCTTTGGCCCATCGTGTCCGTGCCGGCCATCAAGCACCTATCTATTCTAATTCCATTTTCTACCACTTGGCCCATAGCCCTGTGTGCTATGGCATTTCACGTGCTCATCTAAATACTTATTAAATGTTGTGAGGGTTCCTGCCTCTACCCCGCTCAGGCAGTGAGTTCCAGATACCAACCACCCTCTGGATGAAAAATATTTTCCTCAAATCCCCTCTAAACCTCCTGCCCCTTACCTTACATCTATGCCCCCTGGTTATTGACACCTCCGCTAAGGGGAAAGGTTTCTTCCTAGCTACCCTATCTATGCCCCTCATAACTTTGTATACCTCTATCAGGTCACCCCTCAGTCTTCTCTGCTCTGAGGAAAACAACCCTAGCCTATCCAGTCCTCTTCATAGCTGAAACGCTCCAGCCCAGGCAACATCCTGGTGAATCTCCTCTGCACCCTCTCCAGTGCAATCACATCCTTCCTGTAGTGTGGCGACCAGAACTACACACAGTACTCCAGCTGTGGCCTAACTAGCGTTGTATACAGCTCCAACGTAACCTCCCTGCTCTTATATTCTATGCCTCGGCTAATAAAGACAAATATCCCATATGCCTTCTTAACCACCTTATCTACCTGTGCTGCTGCCTTCAGGGATCTATGGACATGTACACCAATGCCCCCTCTAATCCTCTGTTCTTCCTGGGATCCTACCATTCATTGTGTATTCCTTGCCGCGTTAGTCCTCCCAAAATGCATCACCTCACACTTCTCAGGATTAAATTCCATTTGCCACTGCTCTGCCTATCTTACCAGCCCATCTATATCATCCTGTAATCTAAGGCTTTCCTCACCACTTACGACACCACCAATTTTTGTGCCACCTGCAAACTTACTGATCGTACCTCGTATATTCATGTCTAAATCATTAATGTACACTACAAACAGCAAGGGTCCCAGCACCGATCCCTGTGGCACACCACTCGTCACAGGCTCCCAATCGCAAAAACAACCTTCGACCATCACCCTCTGCCTCCTGCCACTAAGCCAATTTTGGATCCAATTTGCCAAATTGCCTTGGATCCCATGGGCTCTTGCCTTCTTGACCAGTCTCCCATGCAGGCCTTGTCAAAAGCCTTACTGAAGTCCATGTAGACTACATCAACTTTACAACTAGTTATCTCCCCGAAAAATTCAATCACTCCAGTTAAGACCGAACCAGTGTTTTATAAATATTTAACATAACTTCTTTGCTCCTGTACGTTATGCCCTATTGATAAAGCCCAGGATTCCATATGCTTTATTAACCACTCTCTCAACCTGTCCAGCCACCTCCAATGACTTATGCATGTATACACTCGGGTCTCTTCGCTCCTCCACCTCCTTCAGAATTGTACCTTTTATTTTATATTGTCTCAGCATTCTTCCTACCAAAATGAAACACTCCACACTTCCCTGCATTAAATTTTATCTGTCACTTGTCTGCCCATTCCACCAACTTGTCAGTTTCCTTTTGAAGTTTTACTCTATCCTCCTCATGGTTCATAATACTTCCAAGTTTCATATCTTTCACAAATTTTGAATATTTTGCCCTGAACACAAGGTCCAGGTTATTAATATCAGGAAGAGCTTGTGTCCTAAAACCAAACCCAGATGAACTCCCCTATAAAGCTTCCTCCAATCCAAAAACATCCATTCACTACCACTCTGTTTTATGTCACTTAGCCAACCTTGTATCCATGTTGCTACTGTCCTTTTTATCCCATGAACTATAACTTTGCTCATAAGTCTGTTGAGTGGCACTTTATCAAATGCCTTTTGGAAGTCCATGTGCACTACATCAACAGCATTGCCCTCATCAATCCCTCTCTGTTAACTCAACAAAAAAGTCAAGCAAGTTAGTTAAACATGAGTTTCCCTCAACAAATCCATGCTTGCTTCCCTTAATTAACCTGCATTTGCCCAAGTGACTATTAATTTTGTGCCAAATTATCATTCCTGAAAGCATCCCCACCACAAAGGTTAAATTGACTGCATGGCCTGTAGTTGTTAGGCTTATCTTTACACCCTTTTTTGAACAAAGATGTAACATTTGCAATTCTCCAGTCCTCTGGCACCACCCCTGTATTTAAGGAAGATTGGAAAATTACGACCTGTGCTTCTGCAGTTTCCACTCTCACTTTCTTCAGTATGCTTAGATGCATCTCATTCAGTCCTGGTTCCTTATCAACTTTAAGTACAGACAGCTTATCCAGTATCTCCTCTTTAACAATTTTAAACTTTTCCAGTACCTGAATTACCTCCTCTTTCAACCTCACCTGGGCAGCATCATCTTCCTTGGTATAGACGGATGCAAAGTATTAATTTACTATTTCAGCCATGCCCCCTGTCTCAATGCATAAATCCCCTTTTTGGTCTCTAATTGGCTCCACTCCTCCTTTTATCACCATTTTACTATTTATATGCCTGTGGGATACTTTTGGATTCCCTTTTATATTAACTGTCAGTCTCTTCTCATATTTTCTCTTTGCTTCTCTTATTTGCTTTTTCAATTCCTCTCTGAACCTTCTATATTCTACCTGGTTCTCGATTGTATTATCCACCTGATATTTATCTTAAGCACACTTTTTCTGCTTCATCTTAATCTCTATTTCTTTCATCATTGAGGGAGCTCAGGATTTGTTTACCCTTTGTGGGAATATACCTTGACTGAATATGAACAATCTCTTCTTTAAAGGTAGCCTATTGTTCAATTACAGTTTTGCTTGGTAATCTTAGATTCCAGTTGATCTGGGCCAGATCCATTCACACCCAATTGAAGCCGACTTTCCTCCAGTTAATTCTTACACTGGATTGTTCCTTGTCCTTTTCCATAGCCAACCTAAACCTTATGATACAATGATCACTGTCCTCTAAACGTTCCTTTACTGACACTTGATTCACTTCATTTCACCGGAATCCCAGCATTGCCTCCTTTTTCATTAGACTGGGAACATACTACTGTAGAAAATTTTCCTGAATATACTCTAGGAACTCTTGTCCCCCTTTGCCCTTTACACTACTACTATCCCTGTCTATATTCGGATAACTTAACTCGCCCGTTATAACTACTCTATAATTCATGCACTTCTGTATAATTTCCTTGCAAATTTGTTCCTCTACATATTTCCACTAGTTGGTGGTTTATAGACTACACCAAGCAGTGTAACTGCACTTTTTTTGTTCTGTTCTTAGCTCTACCCAAATAGATTGTATCCTTGATCCGTCTGGGACATCCTCCTTTTACAGCATAGCAATATTCTCCTTAATCAATACTGCCACCCCTTTTCATTTCCTTCCTTTCATATCTTTCCTGAACAGCTTGTATCAAGGAATATTTAATACCCAGTCCTGCTCTTCTTTGATCCAGGTCTCTGTTATCACTACATCATATTTCCACATGGCTATCTGCTTCTACAACACACCAATCTTATTTATCACACTCCACTGTTAAGATCCTTGACCAGACTCCCACGTTATTGGTAAGATCTGGTTAGGGGCCAGTAACATCTTACTCAAAGCAGACAAAGTTTGAGATTCAAGACACCTGTTAATAGAATAAAGCCACAAGATTCCACAGGTTTTGAACAAACAAAAGTTAACTTTACTATAAAAGGTCAGAAATATAAAGCAGTTTACAATATCTATCTTATACGCTAACATTCAGGGACAATATGAGATGCATGTGAAGTAAAAGACAAACTGTGGTCAAACACACCACACTACAAAATAAATGCAGCTGCGAACAAGACAGGGTCCACAGATTTCTCAACAACCCATCCAGACGTCAGTAACACTGTGAGCCAATCAATCTCACTGAAACTCTGTCTCTCTCACAAGGGATTCCAGTTTTCACCCTCAAAGATCTAACCTGGTAATTCTCTCTAAACGTCACTCTAACTAGGATCGCATCAATGACGGCCTACCTTGTAGGGTTTCAATCTCGTCTCCCGAGATTCCATTCCACTGGATTCCCAAGTACGCACTCAAAGCACCAACTCACAAGCACAGTTTCAGCTCTTCGGCCACACTGAGCAGAACACTACTGATCCAAAGGGGTACATTTGCCCAATGGCCCGCAGCACAGAATCACCAACCTTCGACTGCCTTCTTCAGTCTTCAGGGCTTTTCCCGAGCCCTCTTTGATTACCACAGCTTCCCCTGAGCCCTCTTCCCTTAAAGTCTGCTACCCGCAGTCCTTTTCCTGTTTGGAATCTATTTCTTTGCTGTTTGTTTTTACCTTAAGGGAGACCTGTCTCTGTCCCCTACCTGGGACTTCCTTTTAGGACCTCTTCTTGACCCCCTCTCCCTGTCCTCTGCTTGGGACAATAGTCTTCCATGGTGTGCCGCTCCCGGTCACATAACCTGGGTTTTTGCACCATTTTTTCTTCATGCACAGGCACACTGGGCTCAAAAAACATAAAAATCGCAAAACTGTGCATGTGCAGCCTGCTCCCTGTCTGTGCATGCACAAGAGCTCCAAGGTCTATCAGGATTGAAGTTCCTGACCTCCGCTCTCAATGAGCTAAGTATAGTTTCATAGCGCCACACATACACATTCATGTACTGTAATCCTAATTTAGGCTTTATTATTTTCCCTCTTATGCTGAACCCATCGTATACCGTACCAATTTCAACTCTAGTACTATCTGTTTCTCCCAGTATTCTTTGCACCTTTGTATCCCCCTCTAATATTATCTCCTGTGTCATGACCATGGATCATAGCCTCGAATAACTTACGGACATATTGGGCTTTTAAGCAAAATGTGTGCATTTTTTAAAAAAGGACCTACAAGCAAAAGCTGGCTGGGACTGTAAAGTAACCACTTGTTGAAAAATTGCTATGTTTATTACACTTGACCAACTAGTCCAGAGAATGGAATGTCGCACTCATGATGTGAGTTAAAAAGAAGCAGATCTGGGCGAAAGACATGTTTGTTTTTTTCTCTTCCAGGAATACACAAGAAAAAGGGTTAAAAGCCAACTGCAACCCTAGTTTCTGTGTGCTAGTTTTGGCATTCCAGACCTGGTGTGCTAGTGTGTGCTGTGAAGATCACAGCTGAAGAACATTAACTAAGCATCCCTGTGCTTGCAGGTAAAAAAAGTCCCCTCTCTCTGATTGCTGGAAGAAAGTCACAGATCAGCAAAGCCACAGTCAAAAAGGAAACAGGACAACTCCTTTCAGCTAACCACGGAACCAAGAATCTCCAAAACATCTGCTCAACTGCCCAAAGCCAGCTCTGCTGGAATCATTCAATTTAACAGCCACAACGGTACATCATGTAGTCCTCATGGACCAGCCAAAGATTGATTCGTATATCTTTTTAACATTTATTTTTGTTACATTTTTTTCTCACATTTTAGTAATTAATAAACTCACTCTTTCTGCAACTCTTCAAACTGGTTAAAACATAAATATATTTGGACTGGGAAAAGGGATCCTTTCTAAATTAACCTTGTGACCAAACAAGGAGGTTGAATAAAGAAGGGGAGCCAGTTCAGCCCTCCTCACCTGGGAGCATAACAATTTGAAGTACCTTGTCCAGGATCAAAACAAATTGGGGGAACCTTGCCCGGGGACCGGTTGTAACACCTGACACTCACACTCCTGCCAAATTAGTTTAAACAGTCCCAAATAGCACTAGCAAATTGCCCCACAAGGAATATGGTTCTGTGCTGTTTAGGTGCAAGTGTCCGGCCTGTAAAGTTCCCATCTCCATCAGAACTGATCCCAACATCAAAAGAATCTAAAGCCCTTCCTCTTGTACCATCTCTCGAGACATGCATTCATCTACTTTATCCTCCTATTTCTATACTCACTTGTATGTGGTAACGGGAGTAAACAAGAGATTACTACTTTTATGGTCCTATCTGCTAATTTCTTATCTAGCTCCTTAAATTTTGGCTGTAAACCACATCCCTCTTTCTGCCTATGCCATTGATACCATGTGAACCACAACCACAGGCTGTTCACCCTCTCCCTTCAGGGTGCTCTGCAGCCATTTAGTGACATTTTTGACACCAAAGGATTCATATCTTCGGCCGCAGAAACACCTGATACCTAACTATTGAGTCTCCTATCACCATTGCTTTTCTATCGTCCTGTCGCCTGAGCCAGCCCAAATGCCTGGACTGGGCTCTGGCTGCACTCCCCAGATGCACCATCACTTTCATCCATATTCAGAACTGAATAACGGTCAGAAAATGCAATGCATTCGGGTCTCTTGCACCACATACCTATTTCTTCTTGTCTGCATGGTGGTCATCCATTTCCTCTCTCCCTACATACTCTTAAACTGTAGGGTGATCTGTTCCACAAATGTGCTATCCACAACCTCATGGGTGCACTGCAGTGATGCTGAAACCCCGAGCTCAAGCTGCTGCAACTGATGACACTTACTGCATATATGCTTATCCAGGACACAGGAAATATCCTGGAGTTCCCACAGGAAATATCCTGGAGTTCCCACATGGAACAGAATATGCACTCCAGGTTTTGCAGCTGCCCTGCCATTCTTCTATCTATTAAATAATAAAACATACTACCTAAAAAAAGACTCAAGTATTGCTGCAAAAAGGGACATGCTGTTAAACCTTTTCATCTTGCACTCATGAGGGCAGATGCAAGAATGCCAAATTTCAAAGTGAGCAACAATTTATACTGCATGAGAACAGGGTGCTGACTGGTTGGCAAGTCGACTCTGATTGGTCAAGACATTGTCATGGAGAATGCATCAGGGAACTATTGTCCCCCACGCTTTTGTTTAATTTAAAAAAGGTGCAATGCCTGGACATGTTTCTTTTGCCTGTAGAGGACAGGTCCCTAGCTGCGTGTGAATATAGATAGCTTCTAGCAAGCGTAAGTGAGCCACATTGTTGGCCCGACTGACAATCTTAAATTGTTTGTTAGTGTAATTCTGGGCACACTTGGGGTTGTTCAGCAAGTGCTGTCCAATTGCAGAATCACATCTAATCATCTAATGTTAGTAATTTTGTTCCGAATTTTGAAAACACAGGCTGGTTGAGTATGGTCAATAGTCTGCTGCAAACAGCCAAACGGTTGTGCTGTTTGATATGTACTCAACCAGCCCAAAATACTTAACCGTTATTATTGAAAGAAAAGAAAATTTTAATTTCCCAGCTTCTTCTAACTTCCGAACATTGGAGAAAGAGAAACCAAGTAATACTTAGCAGCCAATCAACTCATAGCCTTCCAGTGATGCCACAGTTTAATTTATTTTCCCCTTGTTTCCGGCTGTGGAGCTGAAGTATATATTGAAAATAGACAATGATCCAAAAAGTCTGTCAGCAACATCAGGAACAGAGCCAGAAGCAAACAGCAAGTCAGCTGCTCAATCACTCACTCACTCATTCTGTCATCGATTGATCCAGTCTGATCCGTCTGTTTCCGCGAAGCTCTGGAGACCAACAGCGGGGCCGAGGCTGAGACCAGGAGCTGCGGCGTGAGGTTCGGGAGACACGGGTGGGGGCAGTGGGGGTGAGATGGAGATGGGGAGGCCGCAATGACCGGGGGAGGGGGGGGGCGATGAGTGAGTGGGGGTGATGAGGGAGGCAATGACTTTGGGGACGATATGGGGGGGGACGATATAGTGGGGGGGACGATATAGTGGGGGGGACGATATAGTGGGGGGGACGATATAGTGGGGGGGACGGGGACGATATGGGGGGGACGGGACGATATGGGGGGGGGGAGACGGGGATGATATGGGGGGGGAACGATGAGGGAGGGGGAGGGGGGGGACGATGAGGGAGGGGGAGGGGGGGGGACGATGAGGGAGGGGGAGGGGGGGGGACGATGAGGGAGGGGGAGGGGGGGGACGATGAGGGAGGGGGAGGGGGGGGACGATGAGGGAGGGGGAGGGGGGGGACGATGAGGGAGGGGGAGGGGGGGACGATGGGGGAGGGGGGGACGATGAGGGAGGGGGGGACGATGAGGGAGGGGGAGGGGGGGACGATGAGGGAGGGGGAGGGGGGGGACGATGAGGGAGGGGGAGGGGGGGGACGATGAGGGAGGGGGAGGGGGGGGACGATGAGGGAGGGGGAGGGGGGGGACGATGAGGGAGGGGGAGGGGGGGACGATGAGGGAGGGGGAGGGGGGGGACGATGAGGGAGGGGGAGGGGGGGGACGATGAGGGAGGGGAAGGGGGGGGACGATGAGGGAGGGGGGGGACGATGAGGGAGGGGGAGGGGGGGGACGATGAGGGAGGGGGAGGGGGGGGACGATGAGGGAGGGGGAGGGGGGGGACGATGAGGGAGGGGGAGGGGGGGGACGATGAGGGAGGGGGAGGGGGGGGACGATGAGGGAGGGGGAGGGGGGGGACGATGAGGGAGGGGGAGGGGGGGGACGATGAGGGAGGGGGAGGGGGGGACGATGAGGGAGGGGGAGGGGGGGACGATGAGGGAGGGGGAGGGAGGGGGAGGGGGGGACGATGAGGGAGGGGGAGGGGGGGGACGATGAGGGAGGGGGAGGGGGGGGACGATGAGGGAGGGGGAGGGGGGGGACGATGAGGGAGGGGGAGGGGGGGGACGATGAGGGAGGGGGAGGGGGGGGACGATGAGGGAGGGGGAGGGGGGGGACGATGAGGGAGGGGGAGGGGGGGACGATGAGGGAGGGGGAGGGGGAGGGGGGGGACGATGAGGGAGAGGGAGGGGGAGGGGGGGACGATGAGGGAGAGGGAGGGGGAGGGGGGGGACGATGAGGGAGAGGGAGGGGGAGGGGGGGGACGATGAGGGAGAGGGAGGGGGAGGGGGGGGGACGATGAGGGAGGGGGAGGGGGAGGGGGGGGGACGATGAGGGAGGGGGAGGGGGGGACGATGAGGGAGGTGGGGGGGGGGACGATGAGGGAGGGGGAGGGGAGGGGGGGGACGATGAGGGAGGTGGGGGGGGACGATGAGGGAGGGGGAGGGGAGGGGGGGGACGATGAGGGAGGGGGATGGGGGGACGATGAGGGAGGGGGAGGGGAGGGGGGGGACGATGAGGGAGGGGGATGGGGGGACGATGAGGGAGGGGGAGGGGGGGGACGATGAGGGAGGGGGGGGACGATGAGGGAGGGAGAGGGGAGGGGGGGACGATGAGGGAGGGGGAGGGGAGGGGGGGACGATGAGGGAGGGGGAGGGGAGGGGGGACGATGGGGGAGGGGGAGGGGAGGGGGGGGACGATGGGGGAGGGGGAGGGGAGGGGGGGACGATGGGGGAGGGGGGGACGATGGGGGAGGGGGAGGGGGGACGATGGGGGAGGGGGGACGATGAGGGAGGGGGAGGGGGGACGATGAGGGAGGGGGAGGGGGGGACGATGAGGGGGGAGGGGGGGACGATGAGGGGGGAGGGGGGGACGATGAGGGGGGGACGATGAAGGGGGGAGGGGGGGACGATGAGGGGGGAGGGGGGGGACGATGAGGGAGGGGGTACGATGAGGGGGAGGGGGGGACGATGAGGGGGAGGGGGGGACGATGAGGGGGAGGGGGAGGGGGGACGATGAGGGAGGGGGAGGGGGGACGATGAGGGGGAGGTGGAGGGGGGGACGATGAGGGGGAGGGGGGACGATGAGAGGGAGGGGGAGGGGGGGACGAGGAGGAGGGGGAGGGGGGACGATGAGGAGGGGGGGACGATGGGGAGGGGGGGACGATGGGGAGGGGGGGACGATGGGGAGGGGGGGGCGATGAGGGGGAGGGGGGATGACGGGGAGGGGGGCGATGAGGAGGAGGGGGAGGGGGGACGATGGGGAGGGGGGCGATGAGGAGGAGGGGGAGGGGGGGCGATGAGGGGGAGGGGGGGACGATGAGGAGGAGGGGGGACAATGAGGAGGAGGGGGAGGGGGGGACGATGAGGAGGAGGGGGAGGGGGGACGATGAGGAGGAGGGGGAGGGGGGGACGATGAGGAGGAGGGGGAGGGGGGGACGATGAGGAGGAGGGGGAGGGGGGGACGATGAGGAGGAGGGGAGGGGGGACGATGAGGAGGAGGGGGAGGGGGGACGATGGGGGAGGGGGGACGATGGGGGAGGGGGGACGATGAGGGAGGGGGACGACGATGAGGGAGGGGGAGGGGGGACGATGAGGGAGGGGGACGACGATGAGGGAGGGGGAGGGGGGGCGATGAGGGAGGGGGAGGGGGGGCGATGAGGGAGAGGGGACGATGAGGGCGGGGGGGACGAGGAGGGAGGGAGGGGGGGGACGATGAAGGTGGGTAGGGGGAGGGGGGACGATGAGGATGGGAGGGAGCGGGGATGATGAGGATGGGTGGGAGGCGGGCGACGAGGAGGTTGGGGGTGGACAATGAGGGTGGGTGGAAGGGAGGGGCGGACGATGAGGGTCGGAGGGAGGGGAGACGATGAGGGTGGGGGGGGGAGATGAGGAGGGAAGGGGGGACAAAGGGTGGGAACGATGAGAGGGGGTACGAGATGGGGGGAAGGACGATGTGGTGGGGAGCGGACGGACGATGATGGGAGGACGATGAGGGAGGGGAGGGGGGACGTTGAGGGAGGGGTGGGGGGACGGGACGATGAGGGAGGGCAGGAGAGAGGGGACGATGAGGGAGGGGGGAGGGTGGACGATGAGGGTGGTGGGGACGATGAGGGGGGAAGGACGATGGGGGGAGGGTGGACGATGAGGGTGGTGGGGACGATGAGGGGGGAAGGACGATGGGGGGAGGGTGGACGATGAGGGTGGTGGTGACGATGAGGGGAGCGGACGGACGATGAGGGGGGGACGGGAGGGCGATGAGTGTGTGGGTGGGGGGGGGCGTCGGTGAGTGAGCGGGCGCGTCGGTGAGTGAGCGGGCGCGTCGGTGAGTGAGCGGGCGCGTCGGTGAGTGAGCGGGCGCGTCGGTGAGTGAGCGGGGGCGATGAGGGGGACAATGACTTGGAGGGGTGATGAGAGGGGAATGACGATGAGGGTGATGAGTGAGGGGAGTCAGCGGGGGCAATGACATGGGACGTTGAGAGAGGAGGGGTGATGACTGGGGGCGATGAGGGGAGGGGATGAGAAGGTATAGGAGGTAGAATGAGGGGAGGGGGATGGTAGTGTGATGGGAGGGAGAGAGCGTGGAATGGGGAGAAGCGGGAGAATGGTGGGGGGAGGAGTAGTTGGGGGCAGAGAGAGGGGGGGAATGATGGAGAGAGAGGGGGAATGATGGAGAGAGAGGGGAATGATGATGGAGAGAGAGGGGAATGATGGGGGAGAGAGAGGGGGGGAATGTTGGAGAGAGAGAGGGGAATGATGGAGAGAGAGGGGAATGATGGGGAGAGAGGGGGGGGGGGATGTTGGAGAGAGAGGGGGAATGTTGGAGAGAGAGAGGGGGGAATGTTGGAGAGAGAGAGGGGGAAATGTTGGAGAGAGAGGGTGGAAATGATGGAGAGAGAGGGTGGAAATGATGGAGAGAGAGGGGGGAATGATGGAGAGAGGGAGGGGGGGAATGAGGGAGAGAGAGAGGGGGGAATGAGGGAGAGAGAGAGGGGGAATGATGGAGAGGGGGGAGTGATGGAGAGAGAGAAGGAGGAATGATGGAGAGAGAGAGGGGGGAAATGATGGAGAGAGAGGGGGGAAATGATGGAGAGAGAGGGGGGAAATGATGGGAGAGAGAGGGGGGGAAATGATGGAGAGAGAGGGGGGAAATGATGGAGAGAGAGGGGGGAAATGATGGAGAGAGAGAGAGAGGGGAATGATGGAGAGAGAGAGAGAGGGGAATGATGGAGAGAGAGAGGGGGAATGATGGAGAGAGAGAGGGGGGAATGATGGAGAGAGAGAGGGGGGAATGAGGGAGAGAGAGGGGGGAATGAGGGAGAGAGAGGGGGGAATGATGGGAGAGGGGGGAATGATGGCAGAGAGAGAAGGGGGAAATGATGGAGAGAGAGGGGGGAAATGATGGAGAGAGAGAGGGGGGGAAATGATGGAGAGAGGGGGAAATGATGGAGAGAGAGGGGGGAATGATGGAGAGAGAGAGGGGGAAATGATGGAGAGAGAGAGGGGAAATGATGGGGAGAGAGAGGGGGGGAAATGATGGAGAGAGGGGGGAAAATGGTGTGTGTGGGGGGTTTGTGGGTTGGTGTGTGTGTGTGGGGGTTTGGT